>NC_060195.1:64426190-64463690 GCF_021184085.1 Oncorhynchus gorbuscha
AGTCAACTTATAATAGCGTAGTTTGCTTCAAGTTTTCAAGCTTTTATGGAATAGGTTTCGACTGGACTAGATCTCAAAGCAATTAAGAGAGATATTTCAGTTTGGAGAGTGTAAACTGTCAGAGAAAGAGAAGTTATGCTTGTTTGATTCATAAACTCAAAGAGAAGCTCATTACATCCAGTGATATGACAGAGGCAGAGCAAACAAGTCAGTCAACATTATAAACACCCTAAACGACTGTCTAAGTACCAGTCTCATTCATCCTCTAACTAATTAACAGATGACCACAGAAGTGCTGATAAAAACACTAGTTCTCACCATTTTTGGAGTCATCCAGTTCCTTACAGCTGGCCAATCATAATTTAGCCATCCATTGTAATCATTCATTCATGAATCAATCATTCACTAATTCATTCATTATTTGTAAACCTTGTCATAGCAATGTCCAGTGTTATAGTTCTGACTGTGGTGTAATGTCCAGTATTATAGTTCTGACTGTGGTGTAATGTCCAGTATTATAGTTCTGACTGTGGTGTAATGTCCAGTGTTATAGGTCTGACTGTGGAGTAATGTTCAGTGTTATAGGTCTGACTGTGGTGTATTGTTCAGTGTTATAGGTCTGACTGTGGAGTAATGTTCAGTGTTATAGGTCTGACTGTGGTGTAATGTCCAGTGTTATAGGTCTGACTGTGGTGTATTGTTCAGTGTTATAGTTCTGACTGTGGAGTAATGTTCAGTGTTATAGGTCTGACTGTGGTGTATTGTTCAGTGTTATAGTTCTGACTGTGGTGTATTGTTCAGTATTATAGTTCTGACTGTGGTGTAATGTCCAGTGTTATAGTCCTGACTGTGGTGTAATGTCCAGTGTTATAGTTCTGACTGTGGTGTAATGTCCAGTGTTATAGTCCTGACTGTGGTGTAATGTCCAGTATTATAGTTCTGACTGTGGTGTAATGTCCAGTGTTATAGTTCTGACTGTGGTGTAATGTCCAGTGTTATAGTTCTGACTGTGGTGTAATGTCCAGTGTTATAGTCCTGACTGTGGTGTAATGTCCAGTGTTATAGTTCTGACTGTGGTGTAATGTCCAGTGTTATAGTTCTGACTGTGGTGTAATGTCCAGTGTTATAGTTCTGACTGTGGTGTAATGTCCAGTGTTATAGTTCTGACTGTGGTGTAATGTCCAGTGTTATAGTTCTGACTGTGGTGTAATGTCCAGTGTTATAGTTCTGACTGTGGTGTAATGTTCAGTATCTTTACATTTCAGTGAAGATTCATAATACCACCTAATAACAGACGGCCATCTTAAATATCATTGCTACTTTCAATGAAACAGACGCACGCACGCACACGCACACACACACACACACACACACACACACACACACACACACACACACACACACACACACACACACACACACACACACACACACACACACACACACACCCTTATCTATATATGGGACATCCATATACTTTTGTTCCTCTTGGTTTGAACTGATCCCACAATGCACCACAAGACATCTACTGTCAAGCAGCTAAATGTGTGTAGAAAAACCTTGGTTTTGGTAAAGTCCCCCTTCCATCTCTCTTTCTCGTTCTCTCTCTCCTCACACCCACCACACAGACTGTGTTCTTAGGAGACGGATGGAGGGATGCATGACCGGATGAAGGAGTGAATGGATGAGAGGAGGAGTGGAGGATGAGAGGAGGCGGCAGTGAGGAGGAGGAGATGTAGTGAGGCTCGAGAGGACAGATCCACACGAGCATCACTTCAAAAGGAACAAGAGGAGAAACGGTAGAGGTCAAAGAAACACATGAAAAAATTAAACAGAAGATCTGAGGGAGGGAGAGAGCACACAGTGACAGATGAGATGTTAAGACCCCTGACAGACTGTTGAGAGAATTATAACACTCTTATAACACCTTCATGAGGCTCTCACGCATCGTGTGAGACTTCTATGGGTATGTTCTATATTATTTATGCCAAGGGACAGAGCAAAGCAGCGAAGCATAATGTCTACATTCTACATGTTCTATTTCTGTAACAGAGATCCACTGCTCTTAAAGTGTGAGAGATGTTAGATATCTACATGGACAACGTTAAAGCCCAGAAACAAAGTAGGTTCTCTCTCCTATCTAATACTGTCCACCAATCCTGGTGTGGTGTAAGGCAGAATTTCTCTTCCTCTGTCCCACCCAGTCTCAGTGTAAGGCAATAACCAGCAAGGCAAGCCATTGAAAGAGTATTTTCTGAGCCTTTGGTTCCAGGCTACTGTGTATTTCAAAGGAAACACTGTGTAGATGTTAAGGCGGAAAAGGATTCCCATGGTTTCCCACTGTGGGTCTTTAGCACTACGTGAGGCAGGATGCCTCAGCTTCCATGTCAGGAAATGGGACGGTTACAAGGGGGAATGGAGGTATAATCACATCACTCCACAGTAGACACAAGGACAGTCTATGACACGGGATACTACACACACAGAACTGTCTCTAGTCCAGTAGAGATAAACCACTATCACGGCCTAGCCACTTACAACTGAACTGGAAAAGACTAGTGTCTTATGGCGTGTTCCTGGATAAGACATATGCACAGAGGCAACACCAGTTTGTTCTATAGAAAGCAGGACAGAAAGAGAGAGGAAAAGACAAAAGAAAAACAGGAAAGTGTGGTCAGTTAAAGCACATGCAATACCTCTGAACATCTTCCATTCATACTGGGCATCCCTGCTTTATGACACTTCAAATGACATCATCACTGACAGACAGATACGGGGGAGTGGCACACACCCACACACAACCACACACTGCAGGGTGGGTCTGAGGGGTCGTACCCACAGTAGACATTAATGGGTGGAGCCAAGGCCCTTTCCACCAATCCACAGGCACTGCTTGCCTGGAGTCAAGTCTGTTCAGTTCCCTCAGCTCCTTGTGCTAACACAACACAGCCGTAGGACTGGGAATCATGTGGATCGTCCTTCTGTGTGTATTTGGTGTTTGTTTGCTTTTTCACAATGACATTGGTAACTGTACGCGTCTAGATTAGGTTTCTATTGTCTAGAGGACAGATTGTTCCAGTGACCACTCAACACTGAAATCTTGGTCTAGACTTCCAGTCTAAATCAGACTAAACTCCACTCTAGACTACACCGAGGTCTCAGGCCCTGCCCCATTGTGGGCGTAGCCAGCCCCAGAGTGACGGGAGTTGCCGGTGAATCGGAGGAGTGGGGTGAAAGTGCAGTAGTCGGGCCCGCTCCTCCAGTGGGTGAACATGAGTTTTTTGGTGAAGGGTTCAGACCTTCTGGGAATGGGGTTCTGGTGGTCGGCCCTCCTGCGCGTGGGCGCGTGGAGAGATGCCAGCGGGGTGAACTCCGATAGCTGGCCGTTATACAGCTTGTCTGCATTCTGTAAGGGAGGGATGGAGAGATGGGAGGAGAGAGAGGAAAGAGGGAGAGAACAGAGGAGTTATTATCTGGATCAAGGGAAGTGGGAGCCAATTCAGGTCCTCAAAAGGTGTGGTGTGTGAAGGGTTTTGTTCCAGCCCAGTATTAACCTGATTCAACCATTTCAACTATTTCAACTTATCGTGGTCTTTAATTAAAAAAACATTTGATTTAATCCAGTGAGTCTAAACTGGGTAGGAACAAAAGCCTGCATACGACACTCTGCTGTCTGCCAGAACCAGGATTGACCACATGGTGGACCCAGAAGACGACAAACCCCACCACTACCCCTACCCCAAAACCACATCAACACAAACACACCAGACCCTGTTAGCAAAAGATGTCAGGGAGCAAAACATAAGCAAACTGAAGAAGTGAACGGTCGGTCAAAGCATGCAGCATGTCCTCAGAGAACATCAAGGTGAATACGGCTGTTCAGTCTCAGACAAACACTCTGCCGAGCTTATAACTGGACTCACTGAACATCAATCAAACCTATTGTGGATTTGTGAAAGCTAGATTCTAAACCTCGCTTTCACCTATCCAGCCATACACAATTCAGTGCTTACTACCTCTAGGTGGAGGAACAAATTCAGGATGTATTCGAAATGTATAGGAACAGGGCCCAAGCCAGACCATATGGTGTTAGGCAGGGGAGGGAGATCCTGGCAGTATGAGCCTTCTGCTTAACTCAGTTGGGACTTTGGGATAGATTGAGAATTGGTCTAGTCAGGACAGGAGTCTAGCCTCACAGGCTAAACAGATGGACTACATGGTATAATTAAGGAGAGGTCTGGCCCAGAGACTTAGTATACTACAGGGGAGCCACGCATCTCCTGACATCCTACTCATTTAGCTGATGCCGATTGTGTTACTTTGAGCTCGTTACTAAACACAGGCTGCAGTACCTTCTGTAAACACTGGAGGGGGTAAGTGCTCTACTTTATAATAGTACTTGTTCCGCTGTCACAAAACAATTGCTATGGCACTGATGATAAACACATTCAGCATTCAAAAAGAGAATAACACCTAATTGATATGTTTAACTAGTTGTGATAGCTTTACCAGGAAACATATTTAATTCATTAGGGTAATGAACAACTCTTAGACTGATGGCATAATTCTTAAAACTTCATCTGGGACTAGACAGCCTGTCAGTGCCCCCCCCAGCCCTTCACCCAGCCCTTCACCCAGCCCTTCACCCAGCCCTTCACCCAGCTCTTCACCCAGCTCTTCACCCCACTCTTCACCGCACCCTTCACCGCACCCTTCACCCCACTCTTCACCGCACTCTTCACCGCACTCGGAGTCGGTCCCTCCTGTCTTTACCGTGGTGAGGCTAGGCCTCTGAGGTGGACAGGGCAACCCCCCCATCTAGCAGGGAGTCCCGGCTGTAGGTCATAACTCCATCAATGTTTCTATCAGCCCTCATTCGCTGTGGACAGCAAGATACACACGCTCAACACACATGGATCTAAACACACACTCAACATAGATAGATCTGCACAAACACACACTTGCCATTTTGAAGGGGCTTCAAATATCTGTTTCATGTCAGATACATTGTTTCTGTATTTATGAATGAGCATTCTAACCAACGCTCTTTCAAGGTACACTTAATGCACGGCATGGACATGCAAGTCAACAGGCACCTGTAAGCATTCACCACTACATGTCCATGCAGAGACACAGAGGGAGGAGAGGGCATGCGGATAGGTTGAGAGAGGGTCACCTGACTTCCCAGTCAAGTGGTTGGGTTAGAAACTGAGTCTGCTTGAAGTCTGGGAGAGCATAAAGATGGTGGACTGCTCAGAGGTAAGACATGGTCGCTTTGTCTGCCGTTCCCAAGGAGACAGAGCCAGGTCAGAGGGGTCAGAGGGTAGAGGTTAAAGGTCACACAGGCCAGTAGAGAGGGCAGGCAGGGACAGAGGAGAGGAGAGAAGTGTTAAAAGGAACACTTTGTATCTTAAAAGACACTTGATGTTCACCATCAATCACTATTTCAGGAAGAGGAAAGAGGAGGGTGTTAGAAGCTCTTCCGGGTCATGGCGAGGTGAACCGAGGTCAGTAGGGAGAGGTTAGAGGAATCACTGTACACAGTACAGACAAATGGCTCATTTAGTAGTGAGAGAAATTCCAGACAGCCAGACATACAACTCTCAGCCTTTCAGAATGGGTAACAAGTTATACAGCGTTTCCCTCCAGATTGGTTGTTTGAGAAGAAGAAGTGAACACTACACACTGATTCAACAGCTCACTTACTTGAAGAAGACCTGGAATATATCCACACGCAGCATACAGCTAAAGTCACGGTGATACATATATATATATGATATACCGTATATACAGAATGCACATTTAATCCTCTGATTTTAAATGTAAGCATGTGTGCATGTACTTCTGTGCATAATGTGTGTGTGTGTGTGTGTGTGTGTGTGTGTGTGTGTGTGTGTGTGTGTGTGTGTGTGTGTGTGTGTGTGTGTGTGTGTGTGTGTGTGTGTGTGTGTGTGTGTGTGTGTGTGTGTGTGTGCGCTCGCCCACCTGGATGCGTTCTGTGGTGGTGGGCCACAGGGCCCTGCAGACGACCTTCTTGACCACGTCAGGCAGCAAACTGGTGACGATGAGCAGGATGATGCTGAGCCAGGCCGGACCACTGGACAACATCTGAATAAACACATAGTACATCCTCTGGTAGTTCAGGAAGGGCCTGGGGAGAGGAGAGAGGATCTAGTTATTATACATCTAGAACCTCTCAATGAACACATAGTACAACCTCTGGTAGGGACACAGAGGACAGGATCTATTTTGTCTATATCTATGTTTATAACATCTGCATAAACATATAGTACAACCTCTGGTAGAGAGACCGAGAAGACAAGATCTATTTCACCTATATCTATGTTTATAACATCTGCATAAACATATAGTACAACCTCTGGTAGAGAGACCGAGAAGACAAGATCTATTTCACCTATATCTATGTTTATAACATCTGCATAAACACATAGTACTTCCCCTGGTAACATGAAGAACAGAAAGCTATAGGATATACTAAAACATACCAAATGATGCCTCCCCATAGCAGAGAGAAGATGACGAAGAAAAGCAGCGAGCCCCAGATGACAAAGTGGTTGATCCACGTCCAGTAGTGTGTGTCCATGGCGAGCTGTGAGATGGAGAGAGACAGAGACAGAGAGAGACACAGAGAGACAGACAGAGAGAGAGAGAGAGAAAGAGAGAGAGACAGAGACACAAAGACACAGAGAGAGACACAGAGACAGACAGACAGAGAGAGAGAGTGAGACAGAAAGAGATAAACAGAGAGACAGAGAAAGAGAGGTAGAGAAAGACCATCGACTTGTAATTAAATCAGAGCAGTAGAACTCTCTAATATCGAGTCCCTTTAACATCTAGCATAAAGTAGTGCCTTAGAGGTAGTGATGAGTAGGAGGTTACTGTAAAGTAGTGCCTTAGCAGTGGTGATGGGTAGGATGTTACTGTAAAGTAGTGCCTTAGCAGTGGTGATGGGTAGGATGTTACTGTAAAGTAGTGCCTTAGCGGTAGTGATGGGTAGGATGTTACTGTAAAGTAGTGCCTTAGCAGTGGTGATGGGTAGGATGTTACTGTAAAGTAGTGCCTTGGCAGTGGTGATGGGTAGGATGTTACTGTAAAGTAGTGCCTTAGCGGTAGTGATGGGTAGGATGTTACTGTAAAGTAGTGCCTTAGCGGTGGTGATGGGTAGGATGTTATTGTAAAGAAGTGCCTTAGCGGTAGTGATGGGTAGGATGTTACTGTAAAGTAGTGCCTTAGCGGTGGTGATGGGTAGGATGTTACTGTAAAGAAGTGCCTTAGCGGTAGTGATGGGTAGGATGTTACTGTAAAGTAGTGCCTTAGCGGTGGTGATAGGTAGGATGTTACTGTAAAGTAGTGCCTTAGCAGTGGTGATAGGTAGGATGTTACTGTAAAGTAGTGCCTTAGCGGTGGTGATGGGTAGGATGTTACTGTAAAGTAGTGCCTTAGCAGTAGTGATGAGTAGGATGTTACTGTAAAGTAGTGCCTTAGCGGTGGTGATGGGTAGGATGTTACTGTAAAGTAGTGCCTAAGCAGTAGTGATGAGTAGGATGTTACTGTACCTTTAAGGTGACTGTGAACACCAGCACTGTGAAGACCAGAGTCCCAAACGTCCAGTTACCAAACATCTGTGGAGAGGAAGGTATTACAGAGAGAAATCACACTATTAGACATGCAGCCATTTCAGAGGACAGTGTGCTACTGTAATTACAGTCAGCCTTGACTAACTACATTTCCTTTGCATTACTACATGTTTGTTGCTATGTTTAGCTTTTAAAATGGGCAATTATCCAGGATTAATCAATACAAAAATCACACAGTTTAGTTGTATTTTCCAGAGATGTTTTTTTCATTCAGTTATATGAAGTCAAACCAGTGCAGAGATGGAAAATGGATATTAAACTATTTTCAAGCTGCTTCAAACAACAACAATATGTGCACTATTTCTCTTAGTTCTGCATTTACAGTACAGAATAACCTGAAATTAGCTAGATGTGTCTCTAAAATAAACATTTTTACAAATAAAACATGTTCTGTACGTTCAAATAGCTTGTGATGTTGATGGAATGCTAATACCCAAACCAACGGTGATGAGGGTCAACAACATGAAGTTACCTACCAACACATAAACCCACCTGCTTTCCTCAAGGGGGCTTAAAGGGACAATTCCCCCCAATGTATGAATACACCTGACAAACTTTGACTGAGGGAGAACTGTCCTTTTAACAGTCAAAATGAGCTGCTTCTTTAAAACTACTGCAAGGGCCAATGAAATGCAGTGATAGAAGAGAACCTTGAAAAACAGACTCCTTCTGTCTGTGTTGTTTTAACTTCCTGTTTTCACCCTTTCCTTTTTTTCTGCCAAATATTCCACCAAGACAATAAGTTTGAGATAGAAGCCTAGTCAGCTCCACAGACGGTCATTTTGTTTCAAATTGCATAACTATGAAATATCCAACCTGACATGTCCTATACAACAATATCCGTCAAATGTACTTGGCCATTCACTTCCTTTGTCACATACTGTAGTCTATAGTGTACGGGTGGAACAGTGTGAACCCTGAGCTCTAATGCCCTGATGCCTGACCCAGTCTTACAGTCTTCAGCCTTGTGTTCTGACAGGAGATGACATCTTAGAGTAGGGGTAGCCAATCCTGGTCCTGGAGGGTCGCGGCGTGTACAGGCTTTTGTTCCAGCCCAGCTCTAACACACCAGATCAATTGTGTTATAGATCAATACCATTTGTTGATTATCTGCAACAGGTGTGTTAAAGCTGGGCGGAAACAAAACCCTGCCCTAAAGACTCAATATGAGCTGTTCCCTACCACCCTCCATGGTGGATGTCTACTAGCGGAAACCACTGTTGTACCGGACACACAAACAACATGAGGAAGTCTGGACTACGGCAACTACACAAAGAGACAAGAGTGGAGTTGGAGTATGGGTCTACTATTACTACACGGATATACCTACAGCTCATTGGCCTATACAGGCAGTAGGGGTTGGATATGAGGGGATACCTATTGGATGAGATGATGACGGGCGGTTTGGTTACGCAATGTGACGGGCAGTGGGGGGGGGGGGGGCAGTCCAACTAAAACTAAACCAGGGTGACAGACAGATAGGGACAGGCTTACCATCTGTGTGTTGGTTGTCATTAGCTGAGGAGAGAACGAGAAGCATAAAGAACAAGCAACATAAAGGTAAGAGGAGAAGAAGAGGAGGAGGAAGAAGAGGAAGAAAATAAAAGAAAGAACTGGAAGCCATAAAACTAAAACATCTGATATTCAAAGGAAATAAAGCAAAAACAGGCAAATCAAAGCAATCCAACAGGTTAAAGTGATATAAAGGAAGAGATATAAAAGGAGAAACAGCACAGAGAAAGATGTCTGCAGACTCAACATGCTTTCCTTTCATAGATATGAATGGGAGATCCGGTCATGGTTTTATGCAAAGGATCACAGGTGAATCTGCAGGCCAGGAGATCTTATTTCCTCCATTTACCTAAAATCACCACACCTTCCACAGACGACAGCTGTTCTGACTGAAGTTTTAGAATGTTGTTCACGAACATGAATTCAATGTCAAATGAACTCAAAGGTCCATGTTGAATTGTGGGTAAAAGCGGGGTCAAAACTTGATGAAAAGTATGTACATTGGTGACAATAACGTTTTCCACATTGACAAACCGTGGAAACAGCGTCGATTCAACCTGTGTGTGACCGGTGAGCTCACTCATAACCCACAGTCACAACCAGCCACTCCACATCACAATCACTGGACACTCCTTCACGGCAGGAACATAAACACTTGACCTGATCAGACGATCATTTCATAACTTCACACCAACATATACTCTTTAACGCAGTACTCCAGTAGCCACGGCGACGGTGTCTTTACCTGTCCGTTGCTGGTGAAGGTGCTGTTGTTGAACAGGAAGTAAGAACCAAAGAAGAAGACGACGGCGTCGAACACCCCCAGGAAGGTCCAGTAGATGAAAATGGGCCAACGCAGGAGAGAGTTCTTAGCTATGTCCCTGTAGAGAGGAAACATTACAGTACACATTATATACAGTAAATATAGGAGGGAGTTCTGAGCTATGTCCCTGTAGAGAGGAAACATTACAGTACACATTATACACAGTAAATATAGGAAGGAGTACTGAGCTATGTCCCTGTAGAGAGGAAACATTACAGTACACATTATATACAGTAAATATAGGAGGGAGTACTGAGCTATGTCCCTGTAGAGAGGAAACATTACAGTACACATTATATACAGTAAATATAGGAGGGAGTTCTGAGCTATGTCCCTGTAGAGAGGAAACATTACAGTACACATTATATACAGTAAATATAGGAGGGAGTTCTGAGCTATGTTCTTGTAGAGAGGAAACATTACAGTACACATTATACACAGTAAATATAGGAGGGAGTACTGAGCTATGTCCCTGTAGAGAGGAAACATTACAGTACACATTATATACAGTAAATATAGGAGGGAGTTCTGAGCGATGTCCTTGTAGAGAGGAAACATTACAGTACACATTATACACAGTAAATATAGGAGGGAGTACTGAGCTATGTCCCTGTAGAGAGGAAACATTACAGTACACATTATATACAGTAAATATAGGAGGGAGTTCTGAGCTATGTCCCTGTAGAGAGGAAACATTACAGTACACATTATATACAGTAAATATAGGAGGGAGTTCTGAGCTATGTCCCTGTAGAGAGGAAACATTACAGTACACATTATATACAGTAAATATAGGAGGGAGTTCTGAGCTATGTCCCTGTAGAGAGGAAACATTACAGTACACATTATATACAGTAAATATAGGAGGGAGTTCTGAGCTATGTCCCTGTAGAGAGGAAACATTACAGTACACATTATATACAGTAAATATAGGAGGGAGTTCTGAGCTATGTCCTTGTAGAGAGGAAACATTAAAGTTCACATTATATACAGTAAATATAGGAGGGAGTTCTGAGCTATGTCCCTGTAGAGAGGAAACATTACAGTACACATTATATACAGTAAATATAGGAGGGAGTTCTGAGCTATGTCCTTGTAGAGAGGAAACATTACAGTACACATTATACACAGTAAATATAGGAGGGAGTACTGAGCTATGTCCCTGTAGAGAGGAAACATTACAGTACACATTATACACAGTAAATATAGGAGGGAGTACTGAGCTATGTCCCTGTAGAGAGGAAACATTACAGTACACATTATATACAGTAAATATAGGAGGGAGTTCTGAGCTATGTCCCTGTAGAGAGGAAACATTACAGTACACATTATATACAGTAAATATAGGAGGGAGTACTGAGCTATGTCCCTGTAGAGAGGAAACATTACAGTACACATTATATACAGTAAATATAGGAGGGAGTTCTGAGCTATGTCCCTGTAGAGAGGAAACATTACAGTACACATTATATACAGTAAATATAGGAGGGAGTTCTGAGCTATGTCCCTGTAGAGAGGAAACATTACAGTGGTTAAGGACGCTGTACTGCAGCGCCAGCTGTGCCACCAGAGACTCTGGGTTCGCGCCCAGGCTCTGTCGTAACCGGCCGCGACCGGGAGGTCCGTGGGGCGACGCACAATTGGCCTAGCGTCGCCCGGGTTAGGGAGGGCTTGGCCAGTAGGGATATCCTTGTCTCATCGCGCACCAGCGACTCCTGTGGCGGACCGGGTGCAGAGCACGCTAACCAAGGTTGCCAGGTGCACGGTGTTTCCTCTGACACATTGGTGCGGCTGGCTTCCGGGTTGGATGCGCGCTGTGTTAAGAAGCAGTGCGGCTTGGTTGGGTTGTGTGTCGGAGGACACATGACTTTCAACCTTCGTCTCTCCCGAGCCCGTACGGGAGTTGTAGCGATGAGACAAGATAGTAGCTACTAAAACAATTGGATACCACGAAATTGGGGAGAAAAAGGGGTAAAATAAATAATAATAATAATAAAATAAATGAAATATAGGAGGTAGTCCTTAGCTATGTCCTGATGACCAGACACCTGAACATAATGCTTGCATTACATTCGTCTATATACCATGTATTTTGGGATTTAATTAGATGGTTCTATTGTTTTCCCATTCATTTGTAGATTCCTTTCAATTCATACTAATGTCTGACACATTTAGACATTTAGATAAGTGTCCCTTTAACCAGAAGAATTCCAAGCTAACAGCAATCACACTTTCTATTAGTCTCCAGAGCTAAAAGAGCATTCCTCCAACACAACCGTGAGCAAGGCAGCATTGATTTAACAGTTAGCTGACAAATCCAGGCATGGAGGAATGACCTGACGCCAGTCAGATGCCTTTCTGCCTGCTGCATTGTTAGTCTAAATTTTCCACACAATGACCCATAGGTAGCTAGCAGGAAAATGGAGTATTGATTGTCACCAGGCAGAGAGAGGAAAAGCAAACAAAAACATCAAGCATTTACTGGCAACACCACTGAACAATGTGAGCTTTACACTGTATATATGGATTCACAAACAAGTGTGTCTACGTGATTCTATTATTATCAAGTAACGTCTTACAACATCTTGAGAATGTGAATGTGGCTGTTGTTCAGTAACAGAGTTCATACGAGGAGAGAGATGGCAGCCACAGTTTGCCAAGAGCTGATAGGATTTTACAATGATCTGCTCAGTACGATCTGAGGAAACGCTGTGGAAGAGATCAACTGAGGAACATTCCCAATGTGAGATTTTCTAACAGTCTACACAAATGTATCACATCACACTATTGCATGCTGGGACAGGCAGTTGGTGGGTAGCGCCTACACTATATATACAAAAGTATGTGGACACAGGATTCAGCTACTTCAGCCACACCTGCTGCTGACAGGTGTGAACAGGAGAACACTACCGTTCAGAAGTTTAGGGTCACTTAGAAATGTCTTGTTTTTGAAAGAAAAACACTTTTTTTGTCCATTAAAATAACATAAAATTGTTCAGAAATGCAGTGCAGAATTTGTTAATGTTGTAAATGACCGTAGTAGCTGGTGACGGCTGATTGTTAATGGAATATCTACATAGGCGTACAGAGGCCCATTATCAGCAACCATCACTCCTGTGTTCCAATGGCACGTTGTGTTAGCTAACCCAAGTTTATCATTTTATAGGCTAATTGATCATTAGAAACTCCCTGTGCAATTATGTTAGCACAGCTGAAAACGGTTGTTTTGATTAAAGAAGCAATTAAACTGGCCTTCTGCTGAAGGATGGGATTAAAAACAAACAAAAGACAACTATTGTAAAATACATTGTGTCCGTATAATTTATATAGTATGTGTATAAGCTGTAAGTAGAAGCCTAAGTGTTGTTGTCCATTAGTTTACTCCAATTAGGGGAGGGGTGGTAGGGTTAGGGGAGGGGTGGGAGGGTTAGTGGAAAATAATAAAGGAAATATATTTGGAAAAATATGTATACAAAAATATATATGGGGGATTTGAAATGATGCAGACAATTACATTGATAAAAGCTACAATCTGCAGTATTACAGCTGACATCACCGATTACCAAGCATCGGCTGGGGTGGTATAAAGCTCGCCGTCATTGGACTCTGGAGCAGTGGAAACACGTTCTCTATAGTGATGAATCACGCTTCACCATCTGGCAGTCCGACGGAGGAATCTGGGTTTGGAGGATGCCAGGAGAACGCTACCTGCCCCAATGGATAGTGACAACTGTAAAGTTTAGTGGAGGAATAATGGTCTGGGGCTGTTTTTCATGGTTCGGGCTAGGCCCCTTAGATCCAGTGAAGGGATATCTTAACGCTACAACATACAATGACATTCTTGATGATTCTGTGCTTCCAACTTTATGGAAACCGTTTGGGGAATACCTTTTCCTGTTTCAGTATGACAATGCCCCTGTGCACAAAGCAAGGCCCATACAGAAATGGTTTGTCGAGATCGGTGTGGAAGAACTTGACTGGCCTGCACAGAGCCCTGACCTCATCCCCATCAAACACTTTTGGGATGAATTGGAACGCCAACTGTAGGCCAGCTTAATCGCCCAACATCAGTGCCCGACCTCACTAATGCTCTTCTGGCTGAAAGGAAGCAAGTCCCTGTAGCAATATTCCAACATCTAGTGGAATGTCTTCCCAGTAGAGTGGAGGCTGTTATTGCAACAAAAGGGGGGACCAACTCCTATTAATACCCATGATTTTGGAGTGAGATGTTCGACGAGCAGGTATCCACAAACTTTGGTCATGTAGTGTACCTGTAGAGGGAGGGGTCTTTCTTGAGGATGTCCATGTTGATGTGCTGCTCGATGAGGCTGAAGAGCAGGATGGGTAGAGAGGTAAAGCTGATATTGTACAATGTCAGATAGGCTGTGTCATACAGCGGCTGGAGAGAGACAGGATGGTAGAGAACAACCAAGATCAGTCATTTAAAACAATATTTATACCTTACTCATTTGTCATGCATTCTTAACCAGAGAAAAACAATTCAAACTTCTCCACAAAGTCATGGTTTAAAGTACTACAATGTCTGAGAACATCTTTTATGTACCTGTTGGGAGAAGCCACAGAAGAACTGGTAGAGGAACTGAGGGAAGATGAAGGCGACATTCTGAGGAAAAATAAAATGATGTGTTAATGCTTAATCATCAGTAGTCCTAAGTTACATTTAGTGAGAAAACACTCACTTTGTAGAAGAAGTACTGGACAAGCTCTGAGATGCGGATGTAGTAGTAGTGTCCGTGGACCAGCAGCATCTTCTTCAGGTGTTTGAACTTCGGGATGGCGTAGTCACTGTTCCGCGCTGCCTGGCGACCCTCTTTACCCATGATGCCTTAGGGGAGGACATGACTGAGCACTTTTACCATTTGTTATGCGAGTCATATACATGAATAAAAATATATAAAACTACATTCAAATATATATATATATAAAATCAACCAATCTAAATCGTATTCAAATTCAAATAACTTTATTGAAAAGAGGCCCATTTACAGTGAACAGGGTAATACTAACCGATGCCCACGTGAGCCTCCAGGATCATGCTAACATCATTAGCCCCGTCTCCAATGGCTAGCGTGATGGGGTGTTCTGGAGACGATTTGATCAGCTTCACAATCTGGCAACACAACGTTTCAGGATCAGTGAGATAACCGTTTTTTAAAATCTATAATTCATCAAAGAAGATATGTCTAATACAGACCATCTTTGTAAAGAGAGTTAGAGCTAAACCTACAGACAATGTTATATGAACCTAACCACTGTATATTAACCTATATTAACATGACAGAGAGGATACTTGTAGTAGTAAGACTTCCTATGTGAATGTCAGAACATATTACATCACAGCCCATATTCCTCTGCCTCCTAGCACAGTGGGGGAGAACTAGAGAGAAGGGTGATATTGTGATATTGTGCAGAAAGAGATAGTGACAGTCATATCAGACAGAGCTCAATAGAACTCCTCCGTAAGAGATAGTGACAGTCAAATCAGACAGAGCTCAATAGAACTCCTCAGTAAGAGATAGTGACAGTCATATCAGACAGAACTCAATAAAACTCCTCAGTAAAGATGGAGACAGTCATATCAGACAGAGCTCAATAGAACTCCTCAGTAAAGATAGACAGTCATATCAGACAGAGCTCAATAGAACTCCTCAGTAAGAGATAGTGACAGTCATATCAGACAGAGCTCAATAAAACTCCTCAGTAAAGATGGAGACAGTCATATCAGACAGAGCTCAATAGAACTCCTCAGTAAAGATAGACAGTCATATCAGACAGAGCTCAATAGAACTCCTCAGTAAAGATAGGCAGTCATATCAGACAGAGCTCAATAAAACTCCTCAGTAAAGAAGGAGACAGTCATATGAGAGAGAGCTCAATAGAACTCCTCAGTAAAGATAGACAGTCATATCAGACAGAGCTCAACAGAACTCCTCAGTAAAGATGGAGACAGTCATATGAGAGAGAGCTCAATAGAACTCCTCAGTAAGAGATAGTGACAGCCTGGGGCGGCAGGGTAGCCTAGTGGTTAGAGCGTTGGACTAGTAACCGGAAGGTTGCAAGTTCAAACCCCCGAGCTGACAAGGTACAAATCTGTCATTCTGCCCCTGAACAGAATGACAGTTAACCCACTGTTCCCAGGCCGTCATTGAAAATAAGAATTTGTTCTTAACTGACTTGCCTGCTTAAATAAAGGTAAAAAAAAAATAGAAATAAAATAAATAAACAAATATGAGAGAGCTCAATAGAACTCCTCAGTAAAGATGGAGGCAGTCATATGAGAGAGAGCTCAATAGAACTCCTCAGTAAAGATGGAGGCAGTCATATGAGAGAGAGCTCAATAGAACTCCTCAGTAAGAGATAGTGACAGTCATATGAGAGAGAGCTCAATAGAACTCCTCAGTAAAGACGGAGACAGTCATATCAGTCAGAGCTCAATAGAACTCCTCAGTAAGAGATAGTGACAGCCATGTCAGACAGAGCTCAATATAATATACTGTAACTCCTCAGTCCCAAATAACGTCTGCTATGACAGGTGGGGTCTAATGTGAGAGAGAAGAGAGGGAGACAGAAAGATAATGGGTCGGAGAGAAATAGAGTGGAGAGCGAGGGGCAACAGTCTGGAGTGGCACTAATTGGTAACCAGAGACCAGAGGTGGGGGAGGGAGGGAGGTAGTGGAGTCCAGTAGAGAGGTGAAACATCAACCAGCTCAACACTCCATCAGACTGTGTCAGTGCGTCCGTCACTTAACCTAGCCGTGACGGATCACATGACACCAAAGTCATGTTGGTCAGAAATAGGTGTGGAAACGTGTCGTTTGAAATAACTCGGCCTGATAGGCTACCTGTGCCTTCTGGAGGGGAGCCATCCGGCAGCAGAGCACAGCGCTGCAGTTCCTACAGATCTCCAGGAAGATCTCCTTGTAGTTCCCCTGACTGGAGTCCTCCTGACTGGGCTTCAGCACCGCAGACAGGGTGGCCCCGTCGATGATCAGACCGTAGTCCACACAGTCAGCAGACAGACTGGACACACACACACACAGAGATACACACACAGTCTTTAACTAACCTTGTGGGGGGACACAATTTATAACCATTCAAAATGCTATTTTCCCTAACTCCTAACCCTAAACTTAACTCTAACTCTAAGCCCAAAACCGAACCTTAACCGTAACCCTTAACCTAAACGTGTGTGTGTGTGTGTTGGGATCCCGGCACCCACCCTGAGAAGGTGTCTCTGGTCATGCTACCATGCTGTCTGAGTACAGTTTTACTCAGGTCAAACAGAACGTCATGTAGACTCTGTTCCTCGGTGCGTTTGGTGGTCAGCTCCAGTATCTGTGTGGAGCGGCGGAACAGCTTGCTAGCGTAACAAGTAGCCGCCGCCGTCTCCATCTTGTCTCCGGTCAGCACCCACACCTTCATCCCAGCCTTCTGGAGAGACTCGATGGTGTCTGCTGCCTTGTCCTGGAGCCTGGAGAACAGGCAACATAAAGTCAGGCAGCAGTCAATGGGGCAACGCTGTACGTGGTCATTAGCAGTCAATGGAGAAATGCTGTACATGGTCATTAGCAGTCAATGGAGAAACGCTGTACATGGTCATTAGCAGTCAATGGAGACACGCTGTACATGGTCATCAGCAGTCAATGGGACAACACTGTACATGGTCATCAAGCAGTCAATGGGGCAATGCTGTACATGGTCATCAACAGTCAATGGAGCAACGCTGTACATGGTCATCAGCAGTCAATGGGGCAACGCTGTACATGGTCATCAACAGTCAATGGGGCAACGCTGTACATGGTCATCAGCAGTCAATGGAGCAACGCTGTACATGGTCATTAGCAGTCAATGGAGAAACGCTGTACATGGTCATCAGCAGTCAATGGAGAAACGCTGTACATGGTCATTAGCAGTCAATGGGGCAACGCTGTACATGGTCATTAGCAGTCAATGGAGAAATGCTGTACATGGTCATTAGCAGTCAATGGAGAAACGCTGTACATGGTCATTAGCAGTCAATGGAGAAATGCTGTACATGGTCATTAGCAGTCAATGGAGAAACGCTGTACATGGTCATTAGCAGTCAATGGAGACACGCTGTACATGGTCATCAGCAGTCAATGGAGAAACGCTGTACATGGTCATCAGCAGTCAATGGAGAAACGCTGTACATGGTCATCAGACTGAATGCTGCATTCTGTCAATCTTTCAATAATTCTTCTAAATCTCTAATTCTACCACATCCATACAGAGCAGAGGTGATTTGTTCAGGTTTAGAATACAAGTAAAATGGAATGGTACAGACACAAACAGTTTAGAATACAAGTAGAATGGAATGGTGCAGATACAAACAGTTTAGAATACAAGTAGAATGGAATGGTGCAGACACAAACAGTTTAGAATACAAGTAGAATGGAATGGTACAGACACACACAGTTTAGAATACAAGTAGAATGGAATGGTGCAGATACAAACAGTTTACAATACAAGTAGAATGGAATGGTGCAGATACAAACAGTTTAGAATACAAGTAGAATGGAATGGTGCAGACACAAACAGTTTAGAATACAAGTAGAATGGAATGGTGCAGATACAAACAGTTTAGAATACAAGTAGAATGGAATGGTGCAGACACAAACAGTTTACAATACAAGTAGAATGGAATGGTGCAGACACAAACAGTTTAGAATACAAGTAGAATGGAATGGTGCAGACACAAACAGTTTAGAATACAAGTAGAATGGAATGGTGCAGACACAAACAGTTTAGAATACAAGTAGAATGGAATGGTGCAGACACAAACAGTTTAGAATACAAGTAGAATGGAATGGTGCAGACACAAACAGTTTAGAATACAAGTAGAATGGAATGGTGCAGACACAAACAGTTTAGAATACAAGTAGAATGGAATGGTGCAGACACAAACAGTTTAGAATACAAGTAGAATGGAATGGTGCAGACACAAACAGTTTAGAATACAAGTAGAATGGAATGGTGCAGACACAAACAGTTTAGAATACAAGTAGAATGGAATGGTGCAGACACAAACAGTTTAGAATACAAGTAGAATGGAATGGTGCAGATACAAACAGTTTACAATACAAGTAGAATGGAATGGTGCAGATACAAACAGTTTACAATACAAGTAGAATGGAATGGTGCAGATACAAACAGTTTACAATACAAGTAGAATGGAATGGTGCAGACACAAACAGTTTACAATACAAGTAGAATGGAATGGTGCAGATACAAACAGTTTACAATACAAGTAGAATGGAATGGTGCAGATACAAACAGTTTAGAATACAAGTAGAATGGAATGGTGCAGATACAAACAGTTTACAATACAAGTAGAATGGAATGGTGCAGATACAAACAGTTTAGAATACAAGTAGAATGGAATGGTACAGACACAAACAGTTTAGAATACAAGTAGAATGGAATGGTACAGACACACACAGTTTAGAATACAAGTAGAATGGAATGGTGCAGACACAAACAGTTTAGAATACAAGTAGAATGGAATGGTACAGACACACACAGTTTAGAATACAAGTAGAATGGAATGGTGCAGACACAAACAGTTTAGAATACAAGTAGAATGGAATGGTACAGACACAAACAGTTTAGAATAAAAGTAGAATGGAATGGTGCAGACACAAACAGTTTAGAATACAAGTAGAATGGAATGGTGCAGACACAAACAGTTTAGAATACAAGTAGAATGGAATGGTGCAGACACACACAGTTTAGAATACAAGTAGAATGGAATGGTGCAGACACAAACAGTTTAGAATACAAGTAGAATGGAATGGTACAGATACAAACAGTTTAGAATAAAAGTAGAATGGAATGGTGCAGACACATACAGTTTAGAATACAAGTAGAATGGAATGGTGCAGACACAAACAGTTTAGAATAAAAGTAGAATGGAATGGTGCAGACACATACAGTTTAGAATAAAAGTAGAATGGAATGGTGCAGACACAAACAGTTTAGAATACAAGTAGAATGGAATGGTGAAGACACAAACAGTTTAGAATACAAGTAGAATGGAATGGTGCAGACACAAACAGTTTAGAATACAAGTAGAATGGAATGGTGCAGACACAAACAGTTTAGAATACAAGTAGAATGGAATGGTGCAGACACAAACAGTTTAGAATACAAGTAGAATGGAATGGTGCAGACACACACAGTTTAGAATACAAGTCCCACACCAACTATCACCAGTAAGACACCATTGTCAAAACATAGTGTGGTTCTGTTTTACACTGTAAAAGTATCCCTCACTATCTAAATGTAGTTAAATACAGTACAGTCATGGCCAAAAGTTTTGAGAATGACACAAATATTCATTTTCACAAATTCTGCTGCTTCAGTTTGTATGATGGCAATTTGCATACACTCCAGAATGTTATGAAGAGTGATCAGATGAATTGCAATTAATTGCAAAGTCCCTCTTTGCCATGCAAATGAAATGAATCGCCCAAAAAGATTTTCACTGCATTTCAGCCCTGCCACAAAAGGACCACCTGACATCATGTCAGTGATTCTCTCGTTAACACAGGTGTGAGTGACCAGGACACAGCTGGAGATCACTCTGTCATGCTGATTGAGTTCGAATAACAGACTGGATTCTTCAGAAGGAGGGTGGTGCTTGGAATCATTGTTCTTCCTCTGTCAACCATGGTTACCTGGAAGGAAACATGTGCCGTCATCATTGCTTTGCACAAAAAGGGCTTCCCAGGCAAGGATAGTGCTGCCAGTAAGATTGTACCTAAATCAACCATTTATCGGATCATCAAGAACTTCAAGGAGAGCGGTTAAATTGTTGTGCAGAATGCTTCAGGGCGCCGAAGGAAGTTCAGCAAGCGCCAGGACCGTCTCCTAAAGTTGATTCAGCTGCGGGATCGGGGCACCACCAGTACAGAGCTTGCTCAGGAATGGCAGCAGGCAGGTGTGAGTACATCTGCACACACAGTGAGGTGAAGACTTTTGGAGGATGGCCTGGTGTCAAGAAGGGCAGCAAAGAAGCCACTTCTCTCCAGATTTTTTTTTTTAAACTGATATTCTGCAAAAGGTACAGGGATTGGACTGCTGGGGACTGGGGTAAAGTCATTTTCTCTGATGAATCCCCTTTCTGATTGTTTGGGGCATCCGGAAAAAAGCTTGTCCGGAGAAGACAAGGTGAGCGCTACCATCATCCAGTGTCATGCCAACAGTAAAGCATCCTGAGACCATTCATGTGTAGGGTTGCTTCTCAACCAAGGGAGTGGGCTCACTCACAATTTTGCCTAAGAACACAGCCATGAATAAAGAATGGTACCAACACATCCTCCGAGGGCAACTTCTCCCAACCATCCAGGAACAGTTTGGATATGAACAATGCCTTTTCCAGCATGATGGAGCACCTTGCCATAAGGCAAAAGTGAGAACTAAGTGGCTCGGGGAACAAAATATCGATATTTTGGGTCCATAGCCAGGAAACTCCCCAGACCTTAATCCTATTGTGAACTTGTGGTCAATCCTCAAGAGGCGGGTGGACAAACAAAAACCCACAAATTCTGACAGACTCCAAGCATTGATTATGCAAGAATGGGCTGCCATCAGTCAGGATGTGGCCCAGATGTTAATTGACACCATGCCAGGGCGGATTGCAGAGGTCTTGAAAAAGAAGGGTCAACACTGCAAATATTGACTCTTTGCATCAACTTCATGTAATTGTCAATAAAAGCCTTTGACACCTATGAAATGCTTGTAATTATACTTCAGTATTCCAGAGTAACATCTGACAAAAATATATAAAGACACTGAAGCAGCAAACTTTGTGAAAATGAATATTTGTGTCATTCTCAAAACTTTTGGCCACGACTGTACACAGGAGGCTGGTGGCACCTTAATTGGGGAGGATGGGCTCGTGGTAATGACTGGAGTGGAATCAGTGGAATGGTACCAAATGTGTGGTTTCCATGTGTTCGGTGCCATTCCATTCTCTCCGTTAGAGCCAATATTATGAGCCGTCCTCCCCTCAGCAGCCTCCACTGGCACAGTCAATTGGCTTTGGGGTGTTGAGCTGGAGTGGGTTTGGGGAGCTGGTTTGTTGCAGCAGCAGTCCAACGTCACCGAGCAGGGACGTCTATAACAAAGCTGCAGTGCAGTTAGGATTCACAGCTCCCTACACCGCTGCTGCCTGCCAACCAGCTAATTACTACCACAGCCCAGGAGTCACAGACAAACACACAGACGGATGGAAAAACAAACGGACAGAAAGACACACACACACGTGCACGCATCAACATGCACACACACACACACACACACGTGCACGCATCAACATGCACACACACACACACACACACACGTGCACGCATCAACATGCACACACACACACACACACACGTGCACGCATCAACATACACACACACGCATCAACATGCACACACACACACACGTGCACGCATGAACATACACACACACACACGTACACGCATCAACATGCACACACACACACACGTGCACGCATCAACATACACACACACGTGCACGCATCAACATGCACACACAAAGACAGATGTAAAGGAAGATGGTGAGACTAAAATCCCACTCACTAACACACAGAAGGACAGATAGAGAAGTGTGTGAGAGAAAGGCAAGGTGATGGGCTGTGACTGAATCTATTTAATGGGGCAGAAGCCGACCGGATACCAGAGTAAAACCTCTGGTGCATCAGCATGACATCTGTGCTGACAGACAGAAGAGCAGCAAGAGACCACACTTCATCAGCTGCTATGGATGTCTGGCAGAGATCAATAACAGTGGAACTCTAATGTGGTTATCTGCTCATTAGCTGGCTGCACTGGGGACTGACACACACAACATATGGACTGACTGACTACTGAAGCTACTGTTCATGTTGAGGTTCATGTTGAGGTTCATGTTGAGGTTCATGTGGAGGTTCATGTTGAGGTTCATGTGGAGATTCATGTTGAGGTTCATGTTGAGGTTCATGTGGAGGTTCATGTGGAGGTTCATGTGGAGATTCATGTTGAGGTTCATGTTGAGGTTCATGTTGAGGTTCATGTGGAGGTTCATGTGGAGGTTAATGTTGAGGTTCATGTTGAGGTTCATGTTGAGGTTCATGTAGAGGTTAATGTTGAGGTTCATGTGGAGGTTAATGTTGAGGTTAAGCCTGAGAGACTGTAGCTAACTAATATTACTGGTTCACAGGCTGCTTTGGGAAAGAACACGTGCCATCTTTACAGGAATGGTCAGGTCTATAGTTCAACAATGTGATTCGTTCAATAGCTAACATCATTACAGGAATGGTCAGGTCTATAGTTCAACAATGTGATTCGTTCAACAGTTAACATCATTACAGGAATGGTCAGGTCTATAGTTCAACAATGTGATTTGTTCAACAGCTAACATCATTACAGGGATGGTCAGCCCTATAGTTCAACAATGTGATTCGTTCAACAGCTAACATCATTACAGGAATGGTCAGGTCTATAGTTCAACAATGTGATTCGTTCAACAGCTAACATCATTACAGGAATGGTCAGCCCTATAGTTCAACAATGTGATTCGTTCAACAGCTAACATCATTACAGGAATGGTCAGGTCTATAGTTCAACAATGTGATTCGTTCAACAGCTAACATCATTACAGGAATGGTCAGGTCTATAGTTCAACAATGTGACTCGTTCAACAGCTAACATCATTACAGGAATGGTCAGCCCTATATTTCAACAATGTGATTCGTTCAACAGCTAACATCATTACAGGAATGGTCAGGTCTATAGTTCAACAATGTGATTCGTTCAACAGCTAACATCATTACAGGAATGGTCAGGTCTATAGTTCAACAATGTGATTCGTTCAACAGCTAACATCATTACAGGAATGGTCAGGTCTATATTTCAACAATGTGATTCGTTCAACAGCTAACATCATTACAGGAATGGTCAGGTCTATAGTTCAACAATGTGATTCGTTCAACAGCTAACATCATTACAGGAATGGTCAGGTCTATAGTTCAACAATGTGATTCGTTCAACAGCTAACATCATTACAGGAATGGTCAGGTCTATAGTTCAACAATGTGATTCGTTCAACAGCTAACATCATTACAGGAATGGTCAGCCCTATAGTTCAACAATGTGATTCGTTCAACAGCTAACATCATTACAGGAATGGTCAGGTCTATAGTTCAACAATGTGATTCGTTCAACAGCTAACATCATTACAGGAATGGTCAGGTCTATAGTTCAACAATGTGATTCGTTCAACAGCTAACATCATTACAGGAATGGTCAGCCCTGTAGTTCAACAACGTGATTCGTTCAACAGCTAACATCATTACAGGAATGGTCAGGTCTATAGTTCAACAATGTGACTCGTTCAACAGCTAACATCATTACAGGAATGGTCAGCCCTATATTTCAACAATGTGATTCGTTCAACAGCTAACATCATTACAGGAATGGTCAGGTCTATAGTTCAACAATGTGATTCGTTCAACAGCTAACATCATTACAGGGATGGTCAGGTCTATAGTTCAACAATGTGATTCGTTCAATAGCTAACATCATTACAGGAATGGTCAGCCCTATAGTTCAACAATGTGATTCGTTCAACAGCTAACATCATTACAGGAATGGTCAGGTCTATAGTTCAACAATGTGATTCGTTCAACAGCTAACATCATTACTGTCATGTTTTGTCTTATATTGTCTTGTCATTTTGCTTTTCCTTCTGTTCGTTTTCCCCCTGCTGGTCTTTTTAGGTTCGTTCCCTTTTTTCTCTCTCTCTCTCTCTCTCTCTTCTCTCTATCGTTCCATTCCTGCTCCCAGCTGTTCCTATTCCCCTAATCAATCATTTAGTCTTCCCACACCTGTTCCCTATCTTTTCCCCTGATTAGAGTCCCTATTTCTCCCCTTGTTTTCCGTTTCTGTCCTGTCGGATCCTTGTATACTGTTCACCGTGCTGTGTCTTTGTATCGCCCTGTCGTGTCGTGTTTCCCTCAGATGCTGCGTGGTGAGCAGGTGTCTGAGTCTGCTACGGTCAAGTGCCTTCCCGAGGCAACCTGCAGTTCATTATCGAGTCTCCAGTCAGTTCTCGTGATTACGAGTGAAATTGTTTCTTATGCTTTATTTACCGCTCCGATTTGTCTAGGAGTATTGCTATTTCCTTAAACTGGATTAAAGACTCTGTTTTCGCCAAGTCGCTTTTGGGTCCTCATTCACCTGCATAACAGAAGGATCCGACCAAAGAATGGACCCAGCGACTACAGACGCTCGTAACACTGCCGTCGAGATCCAAGGAGCCATGCTCGGCAGACACGAGCAGGAATTGTCTGCTGCTCGTCATGCCATGGAGAACCTGGCCGCTCAGGTTTCCGACCTCTCTGGACAGTTCCAGAGTCTTCGTCTCGTGCCACCTGTTACTTCCTGGTCTGCCGAGCCTCCGGAACCTAGGGTTAATAACCCACCTTGCTACTCCGGGCAGCCCAAGGAGTGCCGCTCCTTTCTCACCCAGTGTGATATTGTGTTCTCTCTCCAACCCAACACATACTCTAGAGAGAGAGCTCGGGTTGCTTACGTCATTTCACTCCTTACTGGCCGGGCTCGAGAGTGGGGCACAGCTATCTGGGAGGCAAGGGCTGATTGTTCAAACAATTACCAGAACTTTAAAGAGGAGATGATTCGGGTTTTTGACCGTTCAGTTTTTGGTAGGGAGGCTTCTAGGGCCCTGGCTTCCCTATGCCAAGGTGATCGATCCATAACGGATTACTCTATAGAGTTTCGCACTCTTGCTGCCTCTAGTGACTGGAACGAGCCGGCGCTGCTCACTCGTTTTCTGGAGGGACTCCACGCAGTGGTTAAAGATGAGATTCTCTCCCGGGAGGTTCCTTCCAGTGTGGACTCTTTGATTGCTCTCGCCATCCGCATAGAACGACGGGTAGATCTTCGTCACCAAGCTCGTGGAAGAGAGCTCGCGTCAACGGTGTTTCCCTGCTCCGCATCGCAACCATCTCCCTCCTCTGGCTCAGAGACTGAGCCCATGCAGCTGGGAGGTATTCGCATCTCGACTAAGGAGAGGGAACGGAGGATCACCAACCGCCTGTGCCTCTATTGCGGATTTGATGGACATTTTGTCAATTCATGTCCAGTAAAAGCCAGAGCTCATCAGTAAGCGGAGGGCTACTGGTGAGCGCTACTACTCAGGTCTCTCCATCTAGATCCTGTACTACTATGTCGGTCCATCTACGCTGGACCGGTTCGGGTGCTACATGCAGTGCCTTGATAGACTCTGGGGCTGAGGGTTGTTTCATGGACGAAGCATGGGCTCGGAAACATGACATTCCTTTCAGACAGTTAGACAAGCCTACGCCCATGTTCGCCTTAGATGGTAGTCATCTTCCCAGTATCAGATTTGAGACACTACCTTTAACCCTCACAGTATCTGGTAACCACAGTGAGACTATTTCTTTTTTGATTTTTCGTTCACCTTTTACACCTGTTGTTTTGGGTCATCCCTGGCTAGTATGTCATAATCCTTCTATTAATTGGTCTAGTAATTCTATCCTATCCTGGAACTTTCTTGTCATGTGAAGTGTTTAATGTCTGCCATCCCTCCCATTTCTTCTGTCCCCACTTCTCAGGAGGAACCTGGCGATTTGACAGGAGTGCCGGAGGAATATCATGATCTGCGCACGGTCTTCAGTCGGTCCCGAGCCAACTCCCTTCCTCCTCACCGGTCGTATGATTGTAGTATTGATCTCCTTCCGGGGACCACTCCTCCTCGGGGTAGACTATACTCTCTGTCGGCTCCCGAATGTAAGGCTCTCGAGGATTATTTGTCTGTGTCTCTTGACGCCGGTACCATAGTGCCTTCTTCCACTCCGGCCGGGGCGGGGTTTTTTTTTTGTTAAGAAAAGGACGGTACTCTACGCCCCTGCGTGGATTATCGAGGGCTGAATGACATAACGGTTAAGAATCGTTATCCGCTTCCCCTTATGTCATCAGCCTTCGAGATTCTGCAGGGAGCCAGGTGCTTTACTAAGTTGGACCTTCGTAACGCTTACCATCTCGTGCGCATCAGAGAGGGGGACGAGTGGAAAACGGCGTTTAACACTCCGTTAGGGCATTTTGAGTACCGGGTTCTGCCGTTTGGTCTCGCCAATGCGCCAGCTGTTTTTCAGGCATTAGTTAATGATGTTCTGAGAGACATGCTGAACATCTTTGTTTTTGTCTACCTTGACGATATCCTGATTTTTTCACTGTCACTCGAGATTCATGTTCAGCACGTTCGACGTGTTCTCCAGCGCCTTTTAGAGAATTGTCTCTACGTGAAGGCTGAGAAGTGCTCTTTTCATGTCTCCTCCGTTACTTTTCTCGGTTCCGTTATTTCCGCTGAAGGCATTCAGATGGATTCCGCTAAGGTCCAAGCTGTCAGTGAGTGGCCCGTTCCAAGGTCACGTGTCGAGTTGCAGCGCTTTCTAGGTTTCGCTAATTTCTATCGGCGTTTCATTCGTAATTTCGGTCAAGTTGCTGCCCCTCTCACAGCTCTTACTTCTGTCAAGACGTGTTTTAAGTGGTCCGGTTCCGCCCAGGGAGCTTTTGATCTTCTAAAAGAACGTTTTACGTCCGCTCCTATCCTCGTTACTCCTGACGTCACTAGACAATTCATTGTCGAGGTTGACGCTTCAGAGGTAGGCGTGGGAGCCATTCTATCCCAGCGCTTCCAGTCTGACGATAAGGTTCATCCTTGCGCTTATTTTTCTCATCGCCTGTCGCCATCTGAACGCAACTATGATGTGGGTAACCGCGAACTGCTCGCCATCCGCTTAGCCCTAGGCGAATGGCGACAGTGGTTGGAGGGGGCGACCGTTCCTTTGTCGTTTGGACAGACCATAAGAACCTTGAGTACATCCGTTCTGCCAAACGACTTAATGCTCGTCAAGCTCGTTGGGCGTTATTTTTCGCTCGTTTCGAGTTTGTGATTTCTTACCGTCCGGGTAGCAAGAACACCAAGCCTGATGCCTTATCCCGTCTTTTTAGTTCTTCTGTGGCTTCTACTGATCCCGAGGGGATTCTTCCTTATGGGCGTGTTGTCGGGTTGACAGTCTGGGGAATTGAAAGACAGGTTAAGCAAGCACTCACGCACACTGCGTCGCCGCGCGCTTGTCCTAGTAACCTTCTTTTCGTTCCTGTTTCCACTCGTCTGGCTGTTCTTCAGTGGGCTCACTCTGCCAAGTTAGCTGGTCATCCCGGTGTTCGAGGCACTCTTGCTTCTATTCGCCAGCGCTTTTGGTGGCCGACTCAGGAGCGTGACACGCGCCGTTTCGTGGCTGCTTGTTCGGACTGCGCGCAGACTAAGTCAGGTAACTCTCCTCCTGCCGGTCGTCTCAGACCGCTCCCCATTCCTTCTCGACCATGGTCTCACATCGCCCTAGACTTCATTACCGGTCTGCCTTTGTCTGCGGGGAAGACTGTGATTCTTACGGTTGTCGATAGGTTCTCTAAGGCGGCACATTTCATTCCTCTCGCTAAACTTCCTTCCGCTAAGGAGACGGCACAAATCATCATCGAGAATGTGTTCAGAATTCATGGCCTCCCGTTAGACGCCGTTTCAGACAGAGGTCCGCAATTCACGTCACAGTTTTGGAGGGAGTTCTGTCGTTTGATTGGTGCGTCCGTCAGTCTCTCTTCCGGGTTTCATCCCCAGTCTAACGGTCAAGCAGAGAGGGCCAATCAGACGATTGGTCGCATACTACGCAGCCTTTCTTTCAGAAACCCTGCGTCTTGGGCAGAACAGCTCCCTGGGCAGAATACGCTCACAACTCGCTTCCTTCGTCTGCTACCGGGTTATCTCCGTTTCAGAGTAGTCTGGGTTACCAGCCTCCTCTGTTCTCATCCCAGCTTGCCGAGTCCAGCGTTCCCTCCGCTCAAGCGTTTGTCCAACGTTGTGAGCGCACCTGGAGGAGGGTGAGGTCTGCACTTTGCCGTTACAGGGCACAGACTGTGAGAGCCGCCAATAAATGTAGGATTAAGAGTCCAAGGTATTGTTGCGGCCAGAGAGTGTGGCTTTCCACTCGCAACCTTCCTCTTACGACAGCTTCTCGTAAGTTGACTCCGCGGTTCATTGGTCCGTTCCGTGTCTCCCAGGTCGTCAATCCTGTCGCTGTGCGACTGCTTCTTCCGCGACATCTTCGTCGCGTCCATCCTGTCTTCCATGTCTCCTGTGTCAAGCCCTTTCTTCGCACCCCGTTCGTCTTCCCTCCCCCCTCCCGTCCTTGTCGAGAGCGCACCTATTTACAAGGTACGTAGGATCATGGACATGCGTTCTCGGGGACGGGGTCACCAATACTTAGTGGATTGGGAGGGTTACGGTCCTGAGGAGAGGAGTTGGGTTCCGTCTCGGGACGTGCTGGACCGTTTACTGATTGATGATTTCCTCCGTTGCCGCCAGGATTCCTCCTCGAGTGCGCCAGGAGGCGCTCGGTGAGTGGGGGGGTACTGTCATGTTTTGTCTTATATTGTCTTGTCATTTTGCTTTTCCTTCTGTTCGTTTTCCCCCTGCTGGTCTTTTTAGGTTCGTTCCCTTTTTTCTCTCTCTCTCTCTCTCTCTCTCTCTCTCTCTCTCTCTCTCTCTCTCTCTCTCTCTCTATCGTTCCGTTCCTGCTCCCAGCTGTTCCTATTCCCCTAATCAATCATTTAGTCTTCCCACACCTGTTCCCTATCTTTTCCCCTGATTAGAGTCCCTATTTCTCCCCTTGTTTTCCGTTTCTGTCCTGTCGGATCCTTGTATACTGTTCACCGTGCTGTGTCTTTGTATCGCCCTGTCGTGTCGTGTTTCCCTCAGATGCTGCGTGGTGAGCAGGTGTCTGAGTCTGCTACGGTCAAGTGCCTTCCCGAGGCAACCTGCAGTTCATTATCGAGTCTCCAGTCAGTTCTCGTGATTACGAGTGAAATTGTTTCTTATGCTTTATTTACCGCTCCGATTTGTCTAGGAGTATTGCTATTTCCTTAAACTGGATTAAAGACTCTGTTTTCGCCAAGTCGCTTTTGGGTCCTCATTCACCTGCATAACAATTACAGGAATGGTCAGGTCTATAGTTCCACAATGTGATTCGTTCAACAGCTAACATCATTACAGGAATGGTCAGGTCTATAGTTCAACAATGTGATTCGTTCAACAGCTAACATCATTACAGGGATGGTCAGGTCTATAGTTCAACAATGTGATTCGTTCAATAGCTAACATCCTAGACCGGGTCATTGAGTCCGATTGTCATTAATTAACTATGCAAACTAGGGCTTGGAGAGTGAGGTTGACTTTCAGCTGAATGAAAACAAAATTGTATTAGTCACATGCGCCGAATACAACAGTGAAATGCCCCTAACCAACAGTGAAATGCCCCTAACCAACAGTGAAATGCCCCTAACCAACAGTGAAATGCCCCTAACCAACAGTGAAATGCCCCTAACCAACAGTGCAGTTTCGAAAAATATGGAAAAGAATAAGAGATAAAAGTAACAAGTAATTCAAGAGCAGCAGTAAAATAAATCTTCTACAGTTGCTAATCTACTCTGTCTCTCTAGCCCCATACATTGTCAGCTCTAAAGAGAGTTGCCCTTAATATAATTATTCTGTCCAGAATATAGAAATATAATTAGTAGAGGCAATAGATCTAAAATCCACAAGATGGTGGTTCTGATTCTACGTTGTGATTCTAGATCGGCACCTGTCCTCAACTGTGGTGGCCCCATGAATATATAAATATAATTGGGTAGAAAAGACAATGTAGATTGTAGGATTCTACGCTGCTATGGTTCCAGAACGTTACCTGTCCTCCACGGCGGTGGCCCCCAGCAGTACGAAGTCCTTCTCAATGAGGTCATAGGCCTCGGCCAGCTTCCTGTCTCGGTCCTGCAGGGCCAGCTTGGCACTGTTCAGCAGGTGACACGTCTCCTCATACTGAGCCACGCTCAACTTCCTGTACGCCACGCACAGTGTCCGTAGGCCCTCCTAAAGAGAGAGAGAGAAATAGAGAGAGAGAGAGATAATTATGTTATGCTTTGATATGATTACTGGACACTGATGTTGCAGTTGATAATCCGATAATAACAATTATTCCACTGTTCTGTTCTTTTTTCCGTTAAAAACAGTCAAATCAAATCAAATTTATGTCACATACACATGGTTAGCAGACGTTAATGCGAGTGTAGCGAAATGCTTGTGCTTCTAGTTCCGACAATGCAGTAATAACCAATGAGTAATCTAACCTAACAATTCCAAAACTACTACCTTATACACACAAGTGTAAAGGGATAAAGAATATGTACATAAAGATATATGAATGAGTGATGGTACAGAACGGCATAGGCAAGATGCAGTAGATGGTATCGAGTACAGTATATACATATGAGAGGAGTAATGTAGGGTATGTGAACAAAGTGGTATAGTTTAAAGTGGCTAGTTGTAACGCTCGTCCTCTTCTTCTGATGAGGAGTCGCAAGGATCGGACCAAAGCGCAGTGTGGTACGTGTTCATGACGATATTTATTCAACTCAGAACACTAAACCTAAAATAACAACGAGAATGATATGAACCAAAACAGTCCTGTCTGGTGACATACACAAAGACTGAAAATAAACACCCACGAAACACAAGTGGGAAAAGGCTCCCTAAGTATGATTCTCAATCAGAGACAACTAACGACACCTGCCTCTGAGAACCATACCAGGCCAAACGCAAAAACACAACATAGAAAACGGAACATAGACAACCCACCCAACTCCCGCCCTGACTATACTAAAACAAAGACATAACAAAGGAACTAAGGTCAGAACATGACACTAGTGATACATGTATTACATAAAGATGCGGTAGATGATATAGAGTACAGTATATACATATACATTTGAGATAAGTAATGTAGGGTATGTAAACATTATATTAAGTAGCATTGTTTAAAGTGGCTAGTGATATATTTTTACATCAATTTCCATCATTTTCCATTATTAAAGTGGCTGTAGTTGAGTCAGTGTATTGGCAGCAGCTACTCAATGTTAGTGGTGGCTGTTTAACAGTCTGATGGCCTTGAGATAGAAGCTGTTTTTCAGTCTCTCGGTCCCTGCTTTGATGCACCTGTACTGACCTCGCCTTCTGTCCGGCGCCGACAGAGATGGCCGCCTCGCTTCGCGTTCCTAGGAAACTATGCAGTTTTTGTTTTTTTTACGTGTTATTTCTTACATTAGTACCCCAGGTCATCTTAGGTTTCATTACATACAGTCGAGAAGAACTACTGAACATAAGAGCAGCGTCAACTCACCATCAGTACGACCAAGAATATGACTTTCGCGAAGCGGATCCGGTGTTCTGCCTTTCACCCAGGACAACGGAATGGATGCCTTATGGCTAACGAGACGTGGTGTGGTCACAAAAGCATACAGGAACTCAAGTCCTACTGTACACCTGATTTAGAATTCCTCACAATCAAATGTCGACCGCATTATCTACCAAGGGAATTATCTTCGATTATAATCACAGCTGTATATATTCCCCCCCAAGCAGACACATCGATGGCTCTGAACGAACTTTATTTGACTCTTTGCAAACTGGAATCAATACATCCTGAGGCTGCATTCATTGTAGCTGGGGATTTTAACAAGGCTAATCTGAAAACAAGACTCCTTAAATTGTATCAGCATATCGATTGCGCAACCAGGGCTGGCAAAACCTTGGATCACTGCCCTCTGGAGAGCCTTACGGTTTTGGGCTGAGCAGTTGCCGTACCAGGCGGTGATACAGCCCGACAGGATGCTCTCGATTGTGCATCTGTAGAAGTTTGTGAGTGCTTTTGGTGACAAGCCAAATTTCTTCAGCCTCCTGAGGTTCAAGAGGCGCTGCGACGCTGTCTGTGTGGGTGTACCAATTCAGTTTGTCCGTGATGTGTACACCGAGGAACTTAAAACTTACTACCTTCTCCACTACTGTCCCGTCGATGTGGATAGGGGGGTGCTCCCTCTGCTGTTTCCTGAAGTCCACAATCATCTCCTTTGTTTTGTTGACGTTGAGTGTGAGGTTATTTTCCTGATACCACACTCCGAGGGCCTTCACCTCCTCCCTGTAGGCTGTCTCGTCGTTGTTGGTAATCAAGCCTACCACTGTAGTGTTGTCCGCAAACTTGATGATTGAGTTGGAGGCGTGCGTTGCCACGCAGTCGTGGGTGAACAGGGAGTTGTTGTTACCTACCCTCACCACCTGGGGGCGGCCCGTCAGGAAGTCCAGTACCCAGTTGCACGGGGCGGGGTCTCGAGCTTGGTGATGAGTTTGGAGGGTACTATGGTGTTAAATGCTGAGCTGTAGTCGATGAACAGCACTCTCACATAGGTATATTCCTCTTGTCCAGATGGGTTAGGGCAGTGTGCCATGTGGTTGCGATTGCGTCGTCTGTGGACCTATTTAGGCGGTAAGCAAATTGGAGTGGGTCTAGGGTGTCCGGTAGGGTGGAGGTGATATGGTCCTTGACTAGTCTCTCAAAGCACTTCATGATGACGGAAGTGAGTGCTACGGGGCGGTAGTCATTTAGCTCAATGACATCACTGACAGAGCAGTGGGTTACAAAAAGCTGCAGCTTGCACAGACTGGCATCGAGGGATGTCCCACTGGGCAGAGTTTACATACCAGTTTAGTCTGTGGCAGTAGACTTATGACCTTGACCTTTCACATAAGCAAATACACGCACACACACAAACAAACACGCACACAAATAGTGAGACCTCAGTTCTGACATTCTCTCGGCGCCAGCCGGGTTCACACCAGCATAACCGCTGGCCATCCCATTGTAACGTAACCAGGGAAACACATTCTCCCTGACAGTCAACAGAAACGGGTCGGCACCGCTGCCAACGGCAACCAATCTGCATCCACAATTATGTCATCCATGGCAACCAGCCTGTCCTGATTGGAGAGATTGGGCCAGAGCCGCGGACACACAGGGATCAGTAGACTACCTCCACGTTGGCACCAAACACTACATAATGACAGTCAATCACCATCTCAGTTACATTCCATATACAACTTGGAACTTTTGGTGGCCAACATCTTAAGTAAGGACACTACCACTAAAGGATACAAGAATCCGTTAGCATTTAGCAGGGTCTACCATACAGCCATATGACAATATACACCTCAAGCAAAGCAAAAATGAAAGTAAAAAAATGTATTTCAGGTCAGAAACTCTGAAAGTCTGATTTTGGAGCTACTTTATGACAACGGCCTCTAGTGTCTGATAGTGGCTGTATGTGTGTGTGTGTGTGTGTGTGTGTGTGTGTGTGTGTGTGTGTGTGTGTGTGTGTGTGTGTGTGTGTGTGTGTGTGTGTGTGTGTGTGTGTGTGTGTGTGTGTGTGTGTGTGTGTGTGTGTGTGTGTGTGTGTGTGTGTGTGTGTGTGTGTGTGTGTGTGTGTCCTTACCACAGCGTTGTGCTCCACTCTGGCTTTGACCTGCTCCACCTTGCCAGAGATCACCCTGGGGAAGATGGAGGAGTCGGCCCCTTTACAGAACAGGTAGTACTCCCCTGTGGACAACCACACAGTTAAAAACAGGTTCCTCATTAGCAGAGAGAAGCATCATTGTTTTGCAGCAGTGAGGGCAGACAACACTAGAGATGTTCCTCAGTGAGACTGACTCTACCGTCATTAGTATGCCTTCTGCCTGTTGACCTCCTAGCACACATACGGCCATCTCGACACAGACAGACAGACAGACAGACAGACAGACGGACGGACGGACGGACGGACGGACGGACGGACGGACGGACGGACGGACGGACGGACGGACGGACGGACAGACGGACAGACGGACAGACGGACAATAATAATAATGACTGGGTTGCCGTAGTAATGACTGCTTTCATCTAGAAAAAGCACCAGCCACTCCCATACAGATACATCTAGTTTCTGTGTTCTAGTATTATAATGGTAGTAATTGTACTATAGTACAGTACCTCTAGTTTCTGTGTTCTACTATTATAAAATGGTAGTAATTGTACTATAGTACACTACCTCTAGTTTCTGTGTTCTAGTATTATAATGGTAGTAATTGTACTATAGTACAGTACCTCTAGTTTCTGTGTTCTAGTATTATAATGGTAGTAATTGTACTATAGTACAGTACCTCTAGTTTCTGTGTTCTAGTATTATAATGGTAGTAATTGTACTATAGTACAGTACCTCTAGTTTCTGTGTTCTAGTATTATAATGGTAGTAATTGTACTATAGTACAGTACCTCTAGTTTCTGTGTTCTAGTATTATAATGGTAGTAATTCTACTATAGTACAGTACCTCTAGTTTCTGTGTTCTAGTATTATAAAATGGTAGTAATTGTACTATAGTACAGTACCTCTAGTTTCTGTGATCTAGTATTATAATGGTAGTAATTGTACTATAGTACAGTACCTCTAGTTTCTGTGTTCTAGTATTATAATGGTAGTAATTCTACTATAGTACAGTACCTCTAGTTTCTGTGTTCTAGTATTATAATGGTAGTAATTGTACTATAGTACAGTACATCTAGTTTCTGTGTTCTAGTATTATAATGGTAGTAATTGTACTATAGTACAGTACCTCTAGTTTCTGTGTTCTAGTATCATAATGATAGTAATTGTACTATAGTACAGTACCTCTAGTTTCTGTGTTCTAGTATTATAATGGTAGTAATTGTACTATAGTACAGTACCTCTAGTTTCTGTGATCTAGTATTATAATGGTAGTAATTGTACTATAGTACAGTACCTCTAGTTTCTGTGTTCTAGTATCATAATGATAGTAATTGTACTATAGTACAGTACCTCTAGTTTCTGTGTTCTAGTATTATAATGGTAGTAATTCTACTATAGTACAGTACCTCTAGTTTCTGTGTTCTAGTATTATAATGGTAGTAATTGTACTATAGTACAGTACCTCTAGTTTCTAGTTTCTGTGTTCTAGTATTATAATGGTAGTAATTGTACAGTACCTCTTGTTTCTGTGTTCTATAGTACAGTACCCTCTAGTTTCTGTGTTCTAGTATTATAATGGTAGTAATTCTACTATAGTACAGTACCTCTAGTTTCTGTGTTCTAGTATTATAATGGTAGTAATTGTACTATAGTACAGTACATCTAGTTTCTGTGTTCTAGTATTATAATGGTAGTAATTGTACTATAGTACAGTACCTCTAGTTTCTGTGTTCTAGTATCATAATGATAGTAATTGTACTATAGTACAGTACCTCTAGTTTCTGTGTTCTAGTATTATAATGGTAGTAATTGTACTATAGTACAGTACCTCTAGTTTCTGTGTTCTAGTATCATAATGATAGTAATTGTACTATAGTACAGTACCTCTAGTTTCTGTGTTCTAGTATTATAATGGTAGTAATTCTACTATAGTACAGTACCTCTAGTTTCTGTGTTCTAGTAGTATAATGGTAGTAATTCTACTATAGTACAGTACCTCTAGTTTCTGTGTTCTACTATTATAATGGTAGTAATTGTACTATAGTACAGTACCTCTAGTTTCTGTGATCTAGTATTATAATGGTAGTAATTGTACTATAGTACAGTACCTCTAGTTTCTGTGTTCTAGTATTATAATGGTAGTAATTGTACTATAGTACAGTACCTCTAGTTTCTGTGTTCTAGTATTATAATGGTAGTAATTCTACTATAGTACAGTACCTCTAGTTTCTGTGATCTAGTATTATAAAATGGTAGTAATTGTACTATAGTACAGTACCTCTAGTTTCTGTGTTCTAGTATTATAATGGTAGTAATTGTACTATAGTACAGTACCTCTAGTTTCTGTGTTCTAGTATTATAATGGTAGTAATTCTACTATAGTACAGCACCTGTGGTGGACCTGACGATAACACTCATTCTCCTTCTCACAGAGTCAAAGGTCAATACCTCCAGCAGCTCAAACCTGGATGCAAGAGAGAGAAAGGGAGAAAGAGGTTGGGTTACTGACCACACACACATACACAAACACACACACACACACACAAAGATAAACTGATGCCCACAGGCCTTGGCTGGAGTAATGGACACACACTGACCTCTCGACCTCATCCTCCCTATTAAGAATCTCCATGTGACTGTCCTTCAGCCGCAGATAGGTGAAGCCAAGCCTGGGGGAAAGAGGAATGTACCATTACTGTCAGAATAGGGGAGCAGTTTAAACTGCAGTTAAATGTATGGCTATACAGTGCGTTCCGGAAAGTATTCAGACCCCTAAGACTTTATCCATATTTTGTTACGTTACATACAGCCTTATTCTAAAATGGATTACATTTATGTAAATAAGGTATTTTTGTTTTTTATTTATAATTTTAAAAAACAGTTTTCGCTTCGTCATTATGGGGTTTTGTGTGTAGATTGATGATAACTTTCCAAATACACTTTATATTATCTATCTATCTAGTTCTTATCTATC
>NC_060195.1:64766190-64940400 GCF_021184085.1 Oncorhynchus gorbuscha
TCCAACATGCTGGACTGCTGGCAGACTGAGCTGTCTGAGATATAACTTTTGGTTCTTGACTTCATTGTTTTTGAAGAGGTGCAGACAAGTTACAAAGCCCGAGGAACCCGTCACTAGGCACTTTACCTAGAGGAATAACATAAGCCTTATTCATATTGGATTAGTTTTACTGGGGGAGATGGGAGTTATCTAATTATGTGAACAAATCACCACATCTGTAATTTAAGTCCTGTCCATATCTTCCATGTCAGTCATTTTTAAATTGCAGGAGAGTAATAAATCCAGCTGGAAAAAAACTATCATTTTTCAACTATCTCCTGATGCAGCTTATTAGACTACTGATTAGTTGAATTGGCCTGCTGGACAGGAAAGGAATACTACATGCCCATAAGTCTCTGACTGATGGGAAAACAGGTCTACAGCCAATCCCTGACTCTGTCTCTGTTAGTTACCTGGTGCTGGATGAGGCTGACCGGATGTTGGACATGGGTTTTGAGCCCCAGATCAGACGCATCGTGGAGCAGGACACCATGCCCCCTAAAGGCATCCGTCAGACCATGATGTTCAGCGCTACCTTCCCCAAGGAGATCCAGGTACTCACACCCACATGGTGTTCAACTTCCTTTCCTAAAGAGATCATGGTACATGGACAATAATTGTTACTCTCCAGTCCCCATAATTGCTTATGTATTTGTCAAAAGTATTGTGTTTAATGAGGAAAAGTGTTATTTGCCATATGTCCTCTCTCTGGTGTATTAACCCACCTTTCCACACACATATAATAAACTGTCCTCCATGTTGGCTCCACAACAATAACACAAACCCCTCGGTCAGATCCTGGCGCGTGACTTCCTGGAGGAGTACATCTTCCTGGCGGTGGGACGTGTGGGCTCCACCTCCGAGAACATCACCCAGAAGGTGGTATGGGTAGAGGACGGTGATAAGAGATCCTTCCTCCTGGACTTGCTCAATGCTACAGGTAACTACCTGGACTATACCGGTCACTGGCTCAACCCCCTCTCCCGTCCCTGTCTGTTAGTGTTACTTACTGGAACTTTTACTTGTAGTGCAGGGTTTCTCAAAGCTCATCCTGGGGACTCGATCACTGTTCTGGATTTTATTCCAATTGAGCAACAATTGTATATACATTGATATGTGGTTGGTAAGGGCATTCAGTTATCTGAAGGAAGCTTTGATTGGTTGAAATTCAATTTAAATGAAAACTTGCGTGGACAGTGGGTGTTTGAGGACTGGTGTTGAGAAACCCTGTATTTGAATAGTCCCTCTGTCTAATGAGTATGTTGACTTGATCAGTTGGGCTAGGTGGAATCTGCAACGGCATTATTTACCAACATCCGCTAACTAAAATCTAACTAAATCCTGAAGCTAATCATTGTTTGAATATGCGGACATGTCTTTGATAGGACAACTTCCCAGCAGATTCCACCTGCTCCTAACACTTGGCTAGTTCCTGATTTTAAAGCTTGTCAGATGTAAGATATAGATCTTAGAAGATGGGTAACCATTCAGCTGGGATGGTCTAGTATTGATTGCATTAGGTATTCTGTTCTTTCAGATGGTCATAAGCCTGGGTTGTGTTCAGTGGGCAGTTTGTGTGTTGAACGTGACCCAGTGTTGGTAATGTCATAGGGTCAGATGTGAGGTGAAGACTTGTATTCTAGCTTAGGCATGTTGGCTATCATAAACTTACCCTGCCTAGTATCCCCAACCCCCAGTTACTCCTATGCAGAGCCATGTACACAGAGTTCAGGAAACCATCCTCCATGTTGGCACCAAATGTTCCTCAACAATAACATTCTAATAATGAGGTCGTATTGGAACTTGTTGGTACCATTAATGGCGGCCATTGGGTTTTCTGAACTCTGTTGGCTAACCTCCCCCTTTTTAATGTCACTTATGAACTGTTGAAACTGCAATGAGTTTATCATCGGGTTTGGTTTTATCCAAAGTCATTCCGAGCGAAGTTCAGGACAATGCAGGTGAAAACATAGAGAAACCTGGTAAGTAGGAATTTATTATTACTAAAGTGGATGTAGAAGCTTGTATCTCATTTCATATTTCAGTTTATTGATTTATTGTTTGGCCTGTATTGGTTACCCATATTAGTCATCCATTTGTGTCCAGACGAGAAGGTCCCGTTGGTTCGGATCAGCCATCTAGTGTGGTTGTCATTGTGAGGTCATTCGCTGTTTTGAAGGGTGTTGTCTCCTGTGTGTGTGTGTGTGTGTGGGGGGGGGTTGATTTGGGAATCTGACTGTTGATTTGCCTTGCCCACACCCTGCTTGCTACTGCAATCATATGCCATTTCCTACACGTATGCTTTTGTTATGATGGCCATGGCAGCTTGCAAAACGTTCACTGCAGGTAGAAAAATCAATATGATCCACTATTCTGCCAGATGGAGAAACATGTTCAAACATATCTCATCTGAATGGCCTGTAACATTTTAAACATTTTGAAGAAGCCCTCTGGTCATCATGCATCACGACCCACTGTAGAGTAGCCCGACAGCTTTAGATATGCAGCTTTTCTTTGCCAGAGCCTCCATCTCAGCAACACTGGATGTTTCTCCTCTCTAAACACCTGTGGTGATTCAGCCCCCTCCTTTCCTCTCAGATCCTCAACCACAGGGGGTAGTGGGTAGATGCTGTTTCCATACCTGTAATGTCTCCCCTGGGGCTTGTTTAGGAGGGTTCTGAGCAAGCACTGAACGTTGCAGATAGAAATGCCACGAATAGACCTGACGCTAACCCTCCCCATGTCGGAAACCGTTTGTTATACAGAATCAATTTCTATCTGAACACTTTTAAGCAGTGACTCACCGGTCATCCTTCTCCTTCCCAGGTAAGAACTCTCTGACGCTGGTGTTTGTGGAAACCAAGAAGGGAGCGGATGCCCTGGAGGACTTCCTGTACCGTGAGGGTTACGCCTGCACCAGTATCCATGGCGACCGCTCCCAGAGGGACCGAGAGGAGGCTCTGCACCAGTTCCGCTCGGGACGCTGCCCCATCCTGGTTGCCACAGCGGTGAGTCTGCAAGCTGACATTTTGGTTTGAATTCTACAGCTCTGTTACAGGTCAAATATATTGGTTGACAAATGATAAAGCGAAACACTAGATCTTTGGCCTCATACTGTTCAAGGCCTGGTCTTTGTTTTGCAATATGGTTGGATGTTGGGGTCATTTAAAAAGGGAGCGAACATGCTTCTGTTCAAACAAGAAGGTCAATAGTTGTATTCGGTCTTGTGTACCAGGTGGCTGCCCGTGGCCTGGACATCTCCAATGTCAAGCACGTCATCAACTTTGACCTGCCCAGCGATATAGAGGAGTACGTCCACCGTATTGGCCGTACTGGACGTGTGGGCAACCTGGGTAAGCCTCTACAACATTCAAGAACTCTCCACTCACCACTCAGCGACACGTAATGCACATTTTTTTATTTAGATAACTATTTGGCTGTAACATGGTGAACCCTCTCCTCTCCCAGGTCTGGCCACGTCGTTCTTCAACGATAAGAATGGCAACATCACCAAGGACCTTCTGGACATCCTAGTGGAGGCCAAACAGGAAGTACCCTCCTGGCTGGAGAGCCTGGCCTATGAACACCAGCACAAGAGCAACACCCGCGGACGCTCCAAGAGGTACACACACATGCTTACATACACAGTCCTACATAAAGGAGCAGAAGTAAAAGGGTTTAGAGACGATTCACTCTCTTAATCACCGACTCATCCTCTGTTTAGGTTCACCTCTGGTGGCTTCGGAGCCAGGGACTACCGTCAGACCAGTGGTGGCGGCAGCACTGGAGGGTTCGGGGGTCGTGGTGGACGCCAGCCCACTGGGCATGGAGGAAACCGTGGATTTGGTGGCGGCGGTAAATATCCATTAAAACAACAGTAAATATTACTGTTGGTCTGTGTCATAAGAATTGTGGGATAGACCAAGTCCAAGAGTTGGTGTTTTTAATTCCAACCATGCTCCAACACAGTCCTTATTCTCCTTCTAACACTGTCTTGATTCCCACCCCACATCACAGGTGGCTTTGGAGGCAACTTCTACAGCAGTGACGGCTATGGAGGAAACTACTCTCATCAGGGGGGAGTGGACTGGTGGGGCAACTAAACATCCCTCTAACCCTATCTCCCTACACCTTCTTTCTCCTCCCCTCACCATCGCAGTGGGTCGCACCACGCCAAACTCACTGATAAGGAAACCACATGTGTAACCTAAGCCAGACTATATAAACCCCCGTGTAGCTTCCAAACAGACTGCAGTACATTACCAGCTGTGATTCTCTGACCGCTTTTCCAAAAAAATGGAGCTGAGAGACGGGGGACCGAGTGGACAGTTTACCAAGAGGAAAGCTGGAGCCACTGAGCGATTCCTAAAGAAACATGGCACCGCCAGGCTCTGGAATCATCGTGTGGCCGCCCGTAGTGACTATAGCGTATTTAGGATCTTGGGACTTGCAGTTATTTTTTTTTCTTTCACTACAACTGCTTTTTCTTTCTTTGTAACAAAACAAACTGAGGATCATTTGTTTGTAAATGTACTGTGCCTTTAACAATTAGATTGTTTTATCTGTATTTTCTTTTAAGCGTCATAACTGGCTAAAACCTGGCCAACAAGAACTAAATTATATATTTTTTGTTTTGGGGTTTAAATGTGGTTTTGTTATTTTATTCGGAAGGAAAACAAAATAGGCTTGAACTAAATATCAAACCTTGGCAAACACTGAGATGACATGACTTTTGAGTGAGTCATTTGTCCATTTGAGATTCAAATTTGTCACAGGGTAATTTGATGGCTCAAACTAGCTTCGACCGCATGTTGCAGCCATCCTATGAGAATTCCACTATAGGTTTTCAAACCCTTGTGTGACAAAAGTGCACTTCAAGGAAAAAAAAGAGTTCAAAATATTTTTCGCTCACTCTATCCTGGAGAGGAATATGGTAGTCTTCACTAAACGAGCCATTCCAGTTGTACGATTTTAAAATTGAATATTTTAAATGGTATGTCCATACATACAAGCTATTTGAGCAAGTCGATGCTCAAAGTTCAGTTCCCCACTAACAAATTGACTTGGCATTGTGGCACCTAGTGAAGCAACTTCTAGCTGCCTGGTGGGTGAATTTAGTTTTTGATTGAGCTTTTTTACTTAAACATTTTGAAGGATGGAAATTGACAAATCTCCATCCTTCTGAGAGAATGTTTCTTAAACTGGTCAATTCTAAAACGGCACTTGCCATATAGAAAGTGAAGTTTGAATGGTTGCCATAGGACCACACAGTAACCTGGGTGGCTTTGCTTTTTGTCAAGGCCATCCTGGGATGAAATACGCATGCAAGTGTTGTTGTTTTTTGGTCAAGGAGTTTAAAAAAAAAATGCAAAAGGAAATTCTGCAGCAGGCTTTTATTTCATTACAAAATGTCGTTCTCTTACACCTTTTAATTTAGTTCTCTTTTTCAAGCTGCGTTCGAATCCGAAGGACATTCTCGGGTTAACTGTTTAAAGACACAAGCTCTTCCTCCTCGGAGAGCGTAGGAAGGTCAGAAGTTACGGGTTAAGGGTCAGCAATGTACAGACGAGCAAACTGAACTGCACACGTAGCAAAGGGTGATGGGAAGTGCAGTTTATTTACCAGTGCACCATTTTAAGAGGCAATGACGTTTTCCTGTGTATGCTGGCTGGTGAATCTAGCCCATGTGACCCGGCCAAAGACTGGGTGCTTTATCTATCCTTTATTCTGACACAGAACCAATGCAGCTATTCTTCCCTTTGTAGGGTTGGGCCGCCTTGATGTATTATGTAAAACCACTGGCCAGTTTACTACTATAGCTGGCATCCAGGCTTCCTCCTTAAATAGGAGGGAGGCCCAACGTTGGCTAGAAAATGGCATTTTAAGTGCAATAGGTATATATTCTCAGTGTGTCTGTTGTGCCTTGACATTTTGAATCAATAAGTGAGGTGGTGGTTATGAAGCAGATGCACTGACAGTATTGTGTTAACTTAAGATTGAATGGTGCTACCTAAGTTAGGTCTAGGCCCCTTTGATGTTAATGGACATCAAGTTTTCCAAAAACATTTTATTGCACATCTAGAGTTTTATATAAATGTCTTGAGTGTGTGTCCTTAAAGCTTCCGAATTTTGTGTGTGAGGAGATTGTGAAAAACGCAGCTTGTTTACGAAAGGGGAAGGGTTATCACTATTTAAACCAGGATTTATTTGGGACCAGGGGTTAGTTCAGTAGCAGTCTGAGAATTGAGCTATTTGCACACAGATTACTAGATTCTACTTTTGCTGCTAGTTTGTGTAATTTATTAAGCATTTTTGAGAAATATTTATTTTTATAAGCCTAAAGTGATAGTTTAAGAAACTTGACCAAAAGACAGTACAAAAACACTGGCACTTGAATGTTGAATGTCACCGGTATGCGTGGAAATTTATATTTTTCGGGGTAGTGTGAGCTTTTTAATGTCAGTCATATTGGACTCAAATCAAAATCCACACCTGTTACTTATAGTAGTACTGGCCACATGGCCTCACCGTCTAATCAACCTTAACGTTTAATTGGCGAACAAAATTCGAAACAAACAACCAATGCCAAGGTTTGGATAAAAGTGATAACATTTTCTAAAAAATATTGTACCAGTGCAAGAAGTGTCCAGATTCTCTCCAATTCAATTTGCTTTTCCTTGTTTTTGAGTTGTTTTTTTTCCTCCCCCAGCGAATGTCTGGCACATGGTAATCTTAAGGGAAAAAAACGTGGTTCTGCTCTGTTGTATATGCATATTTGGGCTTCTGTGTGTGTTCTGTGGAGTGTGTGTGGTGAGTCTTACAGTAACATTGGCTGACTGAGTCTGAAAAGTAAAGGTTTGGATGAAACGTATGAATGGAAATGTGAAGCTGCAGAGAGGAGAGGTTGGAGAGCTTTCGGCTGGCCAGACACTCCCCTGAACGCCACTGAGTCGCCCACTAGTTTGTATTTGCTTTATGTACTAGTTTAGAGGCTGTGCACTGCACGAGAAAACACCTGTGCATTTATTGTATGATTTTACCAAAATTAAAAGTTTTGACTTGCAAATACTTAACCAACTTTTGTATTTTGTCTTTGCATATCTGGAGTTTAATATTCAACATTCAAGCCATTGACTATGATATAATACATTCTACCTTCATTAGTAAAACATTTACAAAAATAAGTGTTCCCTTGCACACCCACAGTGATTGAGATGCTGGTTTGACTAGTGGAGGTCAACAACCCTAATTAAGACTGATTGAACCAGGTCTGGAACAAAAGCCAGCAACACCCTGTTGCTCTCCAGGAACAGGGTTGGTGGCCACGAATACAGGAAGAGGATCTGTGATTATTGGGCTCAAAGGTAATTGGTTGGTCTTCTGGTGACATCTGGCCAGAAGTCTGGATTCTCTTGGTACCATTTGACTGAAACAAATGGAGAGAACACTAGAGATTCACCCTTTGTGCTAAACTATATGAAAGTCGATTTAAGGAATCCATAGAGTAATGTGTTCATGTACTGTACCTGTCCTTCTGATGCCCTCTGCCCATGACACTGCAGGCTTCCAGCCCAGCCTCCACAGCTTCTCACAGTTCACAGGGTACCTCAGGTCAACCACTGGCCTTGGGTGGGCAAGAGGTTCAACAATGTCAGTGTCTTAGGAGCCAATCACACAGCCTGCCTTTCTCACTGGTTTCCATGGCAAAGACATGCTCAAAGGAAGTAAAGGCTCTGAAGTGTTTAGTGGGATCCACTTATACTTCACTCACCGGTCAGGCACAAACTCCAGCCAGTCGTCCAGTTCTGCATCAGGTACATGCCTGATCTGTAACACACACTATTAGCAGATGTCTTTCAGTGGCTCAGTAAAGAGGACTACAGTGTGACCAGACACACACTTCACCTACCATCTTGATAAGTTCTCTGGCTAGTTGAATGATGGATATTTCGAAGTCGGCCCCGATGTTGTAGGTTTCTCCCACCGTCCCCCTCTCCAGGATGGTGTGGAATGCTTCAATGGCATCATCCACGTACAGGAAGTGGCGAGATTGAGGGCTGGTCCCTTGGATGGTACTGTGGCAAAGAAAGCATGGGATATGTAGGCTTTATTTGAAACATATGAAGTAAAAGATGCCCACAGTCTGGGATGATGTCAGTGCTCTCAAAGTATTTACCATTTTTTGTTCAGCTGAAGGAAGGACACAAATTTTGGAATGACCTGGGGGTAAAAAAACATTTGAGACATCTTAAAAGGCCAGACACGCAACAGAAATATATAGAACTGTGGTTCACAACCAGGGTACTAGGACCACTAGGGGTACTTGAGAAGACTCATGAAACCATAGGGTTACTGGTAGAATACACAGAGGGTACTTCAGAGGTACTCCGGGCCGAAAAAGGTTGGGAACCACTGATATAGAATATAGATACTATATTGACCTTCTCCAAGTACTGTCTGGGTCCATACACATTATTGCTCCTTGTTATTATAACAGGAAACTGAAAGAAAAAAAAACAAATATTAATATAAAACTGTACATTCCTCACAGAAAACTTGGTAATAATTGTGGTATGTCTGTTGACAGTATTTACTACCTTGTGTCTCTCCCTGTAGGACAATACAAGACACTCAGCAGCTGATTTAGACACAGAGTATGGGTTGTTGGGTCTTCTTGGGCTGGTTTCATCTAATTCCTACATGGTGGTAAAAGCGACCACATTTAACACCAGGGACCTACAGTACTGCAGACAAAGAACCTTAAGTGGCAAAATAAGTTGAAGTGGCACTCTGAACTTGGGAGTTCAAATGTAAATGTGGCATACACAGATAACAGTGAAAATACAGACTCTCCATACACCTTACAAAAAGTTATATTTATGTCAGGATAACAGTGAAAATGATATGAGTGGACTGACCTTATACAGACTCTCTCCATACACCTCATCTGTACTAATGTAAATAAACTTCTCCACCATGGCCTCAAAAGCTGCTTTCAGTAGCATCCTTGTCCCCTCCACGTTCACCATGTGGTATCTGGACGGCCATAAGAAGGATGTCTCTGAAAAGGGGGCACAGAAACATATGGATGAATGTCTTGCTCTATGGGTCACTGAGTGTTGTCAACAATGCCTTTGATTGTTTTGGCATGGTAACAACACAATCTAAACAGTAAAACGTCATTTCTTACCAACATGTGTTTGAGCCGCAAAGTGAAAGACGACATCGATGTTTTCTGTGGCAAACATATGTTTTAACAAGCATGGATTGCATATATCCCCCTGTTAAAGAAAAGGGACAAACCATGACACATATTCAAGCTAACAGCCTTTATGAATTTTGAAAGATTTTTTTTACAATAAACAAAAACAATAGACAAAAAAACAATAAACAACTTAACATTCATACATTTCCAAACATTAATCACACCATATGTACTCAGACCCAAATGTTCCCACCGTAACCACACAATATGTTGCTTGTAACGCTTTTAAGACTTTGCCCCATTTGACTTCAAATTGTCTTTTGTTTCTGTCCTAGATAGATTTTTTCAATATTTAAATAATAAAGCATTTGATTCTTCCATTATCTTAATGTTGGAGTATCATTATACTGCCAGTATTTAAGTAATAGTTTATTCAATATAATTGTCCAACCCATTCGGTATCTGACCGCACCCCTATATGCCATGTCTTGAAATATGCAGAAAGATGGATTAAAAGTCAACTTACATTGTAAAACTTCTGACAACTAGCTTTCCAACTTCACCCATAACTTTTGGACCATAGCACTCCCAGAAGGCTTGAATTATTGAGTCATTGTTAGTTTTACACTTAAGACATTACTCTGCCGTTGTGCTGTAGAATTTGTGAATTTCGTCTCTTGTATTGTATTAGTTTATACTGGATTAAGCGTATATTGTCAATAACTGTAATTTTGTTTGTTATGTTCCAACACTCCATCTTGTGCCAATATCAGTTATTTTTAAGTCTTGGTTCCAATAGTTTATATATTTTTTTTCTAAGACATTGTTAGTTTAATAGGCTTTTTTGTGTGCAAGGTTTTGTATATTTTACCTTTCATATTAGTATCTTTTCTTGACTCAAATAGGATTCCCTCAATATTGCTCAGATGTCCAAAAGCTTTCAGGTCAAAATTTCGAGATATAAAAACAAATATATATATATATATTTCACCTTTATTTAACCAGGTAGGCAAGTTGAGAACAAGTTGTAATTTACAACTGCGACCTGGCCAAGATAAAGCAAAGCAGTTCGACACATACAACAACACAGTCTATTGTTTGTTTACTCAACACATGGAGTAAACAAGCATACCGTCAATAATACAGTAGAAAAACAAGTCTATATACAGTGTGTGCAAATGAGGTGAGATAAGGGAGGTAAGGCAATAAATAGGCCATAGTGGCGAAGTAAATACAATATAGCAATTAAACACTGGAATGGTAGGATGTGCAGTAGATTAAGGTGCAAAGGAGCAAGATAAATAAATAAATACAGTAGGGGATGAGGTAGTTGTTTGGGCTATTTACAGATGGGTTATGTACAGGTTCAGTGATCTGTGAGCTGCTCTGACAGCTGATGCTTAAAGCTAGTGAGGGAGATAAGTGTCTCCAGTTTCAGTGATTTTTGTAGTTCGTTCCAGTCATTGGCAGTAGAGAACTGGAAGGAGAAGCGGCCAAAGGAGGAATTGGCTTTGGGGGTGACCAGTGAGATATACCTGCTGGAGCGCGTGCTACGGGTGGGTGCTGCTATGGTGACCAGCGAACTGAGATAAGGCAGGGCTTTACCTAGCAGGGTCTTGAAGATGACCTAGAGCCAGTGGGTTTGGCGACGAGTATGAAGCGAGGGCCAGCCAACGAGAGCGTACAGGTCGCAGTATTATATGGGGCTCTGGTGACAAAACGGATGGCACTGTGATAGACTGCATCCAATTTGTTGAGTAGAGTGTTTGAGGCTATTTTGTAAATGACATCGCCGAAGTCGAGGATCGGTAGGATGGTCAGTTTCACGAGGGTGTGTTTGGCAGCATCATCCGCCGCCATCACCTCATATATGTATGATTTGATTTTGATATTATTTGTACCTTTATTTAACTAGGCAAGTCAGTCAGGAACAAATTCTTATTTATAATAACGGCCTACCCCGGCTAAACCCAGATGACACTGGGACAATTGTGCGCCGTCCTATGGGACTCCTTAATCACGGCCAGATGTGATACAGCCTGGATTCGAACCAGGGACTGTAGTAACGCCTCTTGCACTGAGATGCATTGCCTTAGACCACTGCGCCACTATATGGAGTCCAATGCATGGCCCCATGTCGCAAGGATCTGTACAAAATTCCAGGAAGCAAAACATTTCCAAGTTCTTCCATGGCCTGCATGGTATGCAGAGTATGTTTGCATGTTTGGGTACTCTGGATCGACGTGTACGACAACATGTTCCAGTTGTCGCCAATATCCAGCAACTTTGCACAGCCATTGAAGAGGAGTGGGACAACATTCCACAGGCTAAAATCAACAGCCTGATCAACTCTTTGTGAAGACGATGTGTCATGCTGCATGAGGCAAATGGTGGTCACACATGATACTGACTGGTTTTCTGATCCACACCCCTACCTTTTTTAAGGCATCTGTGACCAACAGATGCATATCTGTACTCACAGTCATGTGAAATCCATAGATTCGGGTCTAATGAATTCATTTCAATTGAATGATTTCCTTACATGAACTCTAACTCAGCAAAATCTTTGAAGTTGTTGCATGTTGCGTTCATATTTTTGTTCAGTAAAATATAAAAACTTTGGGAGCCATGCCATTTTAAAGAGGGTTATTCTATCTGTAAGATTTATGGGGAGATTGTTCCATTTAATTAGATCTGCTTTCATGTTATTGAGTAATGGAATAAAGTCCACTTTATATATATATATTTTTTCCCACTTATTAAGCATCCTAAGTATTTCATATTTTTTGTGGTCAACAAAGGATTGCTGTAGGTCATGAGTTATTATTTTTCTAATTGCCATTATTGCATTTTTTTCAACGTTCATTTCATATCCTGAGATTTTTGAGTATTCTGAAAATATTTTGAACAAGGGAGACATTGAGATTAAAATATTAGTCAGGTATATCAGAAGATCGTCAGCAAATTAGTTCATATTCATGCTTATCAATACAGATACCTGTTACATTTGAGTCCTGTCTAATTATTTCAGCAAGCAGTTCAATTGCCAGTGCAAACAGGAGGGGAGAGAGGACATCCCTGTCTCGTGACACTGGCACTCCATATACAGTGATGTTACATAACAGCAGGACTTGGCAGTTCTCTCACCCTGATAAAGGTGTAGTTCTCATTCTCCTCTACAGACTCCAGGTTCCTGAGATTAGAACAGTAGTCCAGCTGTATGGGACCAGGAAAAGTTAGACAGTCACTCCCAGGAAATGATGACAAATTGGAATTCTGCAGTCACATAATGTAGTAGTTAGCGTGTATAAGCTTCACTTCGGGTTTTTTTTGACATTTTTTATTTTGTTGTCACATACACCAGATATGTGCAGTGAAACGTGCTGTCAAATCAAATCAAATGTTATTGGTCACATACACATATTTAGCAGATGTTATTGCGGGTGTAGTGAAATCCTTGTGTTCCTAGCTCCAACAGTGCAGTAATATCTAACAATACACACAAGTCTAAAAAGTAAAAGAATGGTATTAAGAAATATAGAAATATTAGGACAAGCAATGTCGGAGTCCGGAGAATAAATATATATGGACAGCTGGACTACTGTGATTATGGACAGTATATGGATAGAATATGCAGTATATCTGAAGAATACGTAGGATAGAATAGTTTATGTACAGCAATAGTTGAATAGGATGGCCTTAACTAGAATACAGTATATACATATGAAATGGGTAAAACAGTATATAAACATTATTAAAGTGACCAGTGTCAAATGTCTATGTTGCATCTTGGCTGCAAAGCGAACGAGAGGCCCCAGCTTGAACAGGGCTTGAATCTGTCGTTACAGGAAAGCACATTTAGCTCCTACTTACATTGTCAAAGTTGATGATACGCCAATCTGGGTGCTTGTTGACTAGGGAGCAGACAAAATGGGACCCACTGTATTGGAAAAGAGTTACAGATGAAACATGTATAGTATGCAATGAAATCTCATATTTGACATACATTGTAGATTCAACTACTGATTGTCATGATGATGATTTGCTAACTGTTACTTACATGAAACCTGCCCCTCCAGTCACCAGGACCGTTTTGACAAAGTCCATCCTCGCACAACCTGTTGATGTCTCCTCACAACTCTTCTCCTGGATCTTCAGTTTTCATTGAAGCCCGAAGGCGCTCGCCTAGTGACATAAATTATGCCTAATTTAGCTAGCTAACTAGCTTACCTGTGCTGGAGAGTGTCTTATAGTTGAGCAAACAAGAGATAATCTCATAAACTATATGCGGGAACTGATTTTAAGTGATTGATGCCACTCTAAAGCGAAGCACATCGACAACACGTTAACGAACAGTTAGATAACATTACTCAGATGCTTGTGTTGTCACTAGTTCATGTCAGAAGCAGCTGATACTGTACAAACCACACCAGCTAAACGTAATGTGCAACTTTTGCGACAGTCATTTGTCGCTTTATGGCAATGTTGACACGTAACATAGGCCTGCGTTGAGTTGGTCCGTTTTGGTGCCCGCCCTTTAATCGCTCTCTGATTGGCTTACAGATTTAACGTAGGGCAGAGGTCCTTTTATGATTAGGTAAAACCTAAATCAATCAAACGTTCAGTGCAGATGGAACTCACCCTTTTTGACAAGACCATTCATTGTTGTCGTACAATCATCTTCGTTGTATCTAATTTGATAAGTCGCTTTTAGGAGACAATGTATCCGTTAATGTTCACACTTACAGCCTATTTACTATGCATTCCAGCTACATTTGGAAAAACTGTGTCGGGTGTTTTCAAGAGCGATGCAGCCAGAGAGCAGAATGGACAGTACATCACACAATTCATGTACAACGGTAGGTGTAGCAGTCTGAAGCGAGCGACAAATTCTGGAGGAAGGCTTTTGTGGATGGTTACTAACGCACCAAGATGACGTGATGCGTTTTATTATTGGATGTTTTATATAGACTATAGTTGCAATGCTAATGTACATACGGAAGCAACAGATCATGTGCTCTTAGTCTGGAAAGTGTTCATCTCTTACATGGTGTTATGCATCATTGTCTCAAAGTATTTTTCTGTGTGCATCGCAATCTTAAACGGGAAATTGTGGGAAGATGTTTGTTGAGTTGGGTTCAAAGATCAAATCACATAGGTCTATGCAGTGTCTTAATAATAGGTTTGTTCAGTCTTACATTATTCCAGACCCATGAGCATCGGCAATGTTGTACCCGTTTCCAAATGTGATAGCCAAGCAGTACATTAGAATCAATAGATCTCATTCCTTTATCACAGATGGTCTGCATATTCTGTAGGTTCGAATGAAACCCAATCCTCTGAAAGGTGGATTTAGTGTCCTGTCAGATCTCTTCCCTCATTCCCTCTTTCTCTCTCTCCTCCCCTCTACTTCCACTACCTCTTCTTCTCTCACACCCTCTCTTGTCTCTCCCTCCCTCTGTCTGTCTCTTCCCCAGTGGGTAGGGGTCTGGTGGTGTGCAGGCTGGAGAATGCTCCCCTGGCCACGGAGAAGGAGTCCAGACTGCTATTCTTCCCGGAGACGGAGGACGGCTTCGACATCGACAACCTCAGCTGCCACGACCGCCTCTCCAAGGCACAGCTCTCCAGTGAGTGTGTCTCTGTGACTGTCCCATGTATTGTTGTTTGCATTCATGTCCCGCTGGCTCGTAGTAAACATCCTTTGGTCGTTTGCATGACTTAAGGCCACATCAGCCCTCTGAGCGAAAGCCTAGGCCTTGTCTCCCTCCTAACGTTGTTTCCCTCTCTCTGCTCAGTCCGTCTGAGTGAGGAGGAGCACAACCAGAGCATCCCCCACCTTCACTCCCCCACCGCCTGGATGGCGCTGTATGCAGACCGCTACACCTGTGGGGAGGGGGGCATCATCCCTGCCCATGGGGACCTGACCTTCACCATCCTGCTGTTCAACCCTGACTCAGCAGGCAACCCCCTGGAACACTTCAGCGCTGAGGAGGCAGGTCAGTACATGCACATACTTTAATATATGCATTTGGTGCACTGTAAATCGCTTTGGATGAAAGCGTCTGCTAAGTGTTTGCTAGTCATAACACATAATGTTATACTTCTGAATTTAAGATATGACTAGGGCTCCAGACAGGACTGCACTGAATGCTTGACTGATTGTGTCCTCCCCACCCCTGGCACTCCTTCCTACCCCTGCCCCCCGCTCCCTCCTACCCCTGCCCCCTCCTTCCTACCCCTGCCCCCTTGACCCACCCTCCTTTCACCCCTGCCCCCCTAACCCACCCTCATACCTACCCCTGCCCCCCAACCCCACCCTCCTACCTACACCTGCTCCTACCAGGCCTGCATAGTTTCTACTGTCTGCTGATCCTGGCCTACTTTGTGGCATCCTGTATCTACATTCAGCCTCTGTGGATGGCCCTGAGAAAGGGTGGGCCCATGCAAACGGTGCTGAAGGTGCTCTCCACAGCCTTGGCCCTACAGGGGATCTCTGCCCTCTTCAACTACATCCACCTGGCCAGGTGAGTGAGACTCTGTCTCAGTCATTGGTACAGTCACCTTTCAGCAGCCCTGCTCAGGTTTACATCAGTTACTGTATTACAGGATTATCCTGTATTGCAGAATATTTGGATGAGTGAATATCAGTCTTGCTGTGTAAAAACACACACCTGTCTCTCGTTCCACAGGTATGCCAGGGATGGAGTGGGCATTCCTATCATGGGCAGCTTGGCAGAGTGTGAGTGTTGTATTCTCACTCTGTCGCTCTTGCTTCTTTCTTCGTATTGTCGTTCGTTCTTCCTTTGTGACTGTGCTGACTGTTGCCTGTTGTTGTTCTCCCATGTTGCAGTCTGTGACATGGTATCCCAGGTGTCCATGCTGTACATGCTGCTGAGTCTGTGTGTGGGCTGGACCCTGAGCAAGAACAGGAAGCCCCAGAGCAGACCTCTCCAGTGGGACTCCTCTCCCGCCTCCAAAGCCCTCGCTATGGGAGGAGTCGCCACACAGGTCAGAGCCTCATCAGCCTATCCATGACCTTTTAATCTCTTACCCCAAAATACTAAGCCCTGACTTCCATCTCACTGGATACAGTAGCCCCTACTACTTGCACTAACCTCTACCTTGCTCACACCATCCCCTATCCTGACCAATACTGTAACCCCCTATTAACACTCAATTTCCCTTTTGGGATCAGTCAATAAAAACACATTCAATACCAATGACCCAAATACCTTTCCACTGACTCCCTGTCTGTGTCGCTGCTGGGCCACTAGGGGGCGCTACTGCTGTGGGAGCAGTATGAGGAGACGGAGCACCACAGCTACCATGCCCAGCGCAGCATAGCGGGTCTGTTACTCATATCTCTACGTATCATCCTGGCCTTGTTGCTAGCCTCTGTGCTCTACACCATCATCAGCACAGAGAGGAGCGCCCTCAAGAGAGACTTCTATCTCAGCTTCGCCAAGGTAGGCGTAGAAATACAACACAGAATAGCTGGTAACCCTTTCATGCGTTTTTTAGTGCCATCTACAGTGCATTATAAGATTGGTTATTCCAGTCTCACTAGTTTGTTTCTCAGGGTTGTTTTATCTGGTTCCTGTGCCACCCTGTGCTGGTCCTACTCTCTGTGGTCTTCAACGAGCATCAGAGAGAAAAGGTGAGAGGACGACACTCTATATATTGTACTGACTCATTCGGAAGGTTTTTGGTGCTGATGTTTGTGTGTCTGTTTGTAGGTTGTGACAATCGGTGTGATTCTATGCCAGGCTATCTCGGTGGTGATCCTCTACCAGCTTTTCCTGTCCCGTAGCTTATACTGGGAAGTATCTTCTCTCTCCTCTGTCTCACTACCCCTCACCATGTCCAGAGGGGGCCGGGGACGCTACTGACCCCGCGTGCAGGGGGAACACTTTCACTGCGACACATGCCGAGGGCGAAGGGATACACCGTGACACCTGCAGTTAAAGGGACAATACTTCCACTCCTCTCCGCCCACTCACGGCGAAGGTGCCCCCACAGACGGGTGAGGAAAGAGAGATGGGTGGGATGAAGAGAAGTAGGAAGTTCACCCACAAATATAGAAGAGAAGAGGAATGATGGCCTGCTCATGTAGCTGGATAGCACACCTATTTAATAGCCTCCCAAACAGGATGAGAATGAGACCTGGGTTTTAATAGCCTCCCAAACAGGATGAGAGTGAGACCTGGGTTTTAATAGCCTCCCAAACAGGATGAGAGTGAGTCCTGGGTTTTAATAGCCTCCCAAACAGGATGAGAGTGAGACCTGGGTTTTAATAGCCTCCCAAACAGGATGAGAGTGAGTCCTGGGTTTTAATAGCCTCCCAAACAGGAAGAGAGTGAGACCTGGGTTTTAATAGCCTCCCAAACAGGATGAGAGTGAGTCCTGGGTTTTAATAGCCTCCCAAACAGGAAGAGAGTGAGTCCTGGGTTTAAGCGCACATAAAGTATGTATGTAAATGAGACTCATTTGTTAGTATACAACAGATGTGGACACGGGTAACTGCCAAAATAATGGAAACGCAAGTAAAAGAGGGATCCAAAGTATATTAAAAGCAGGTGCTTCCACACAGGTGTGGTTCCTGGGTTAAGCAATTCACATCCCATCATGCTTTGCTTAGGGTCACGTATACAAATGCTGTCTGCCATGGCTGTGGCCCTACAGGATTACAATGCCCCCATTCACAGGGCACGGGTGGTCACTGAATGGTTTGATGAGCATGAAAATGATGTAAACCATATGGCCGTCTCAGTCACCAGATCTCAACCGGGGACGGTGTTTTCCACCACCATCAAAAAACATCAAATGATGGAATTTCTCGTGGAAGAATGATGTCGCATCCCTCCAATAGAGTTCCAGAATCTATGCCAAGGTGCATTGAAGCTGTTCTGGCTCGTGGCACAACGCCCTATTAAGACTCTTTATGTTGGTGTTTTCTTTATTTTGGCAGTTACCTGTATGTTAGTCTTATTTGTAGTATGCATGTGTGAAATTTTGGTTCACTGTTTTATTTTGAATGTCAAACTTAGCTGGATTTGATGTCTCCTTCTTTTTCAGATGGAGTATAAGACTCTATTTAGATTACAACGAAAGGTTACTGATTGTCAAATTCCCTGTTAAGTCTTATTCATTGCCGATAAAGATAACCAGGCTCGGACTGAAATACCGTTGATCCATAGAGATATGGATCCATGTTCAGTGTGGTAAATCAAACCAAAAATATAGTCTGATCTTAACTCTATCAGAAATAGAAACTTTGGTCTTTTTTTTTAACAGAGTTGCTTCACACTGTTTTACTGCCGTTTCATTCTATTGTCGTCAATTGATCGTTCTTTCTGCGAGGTGCAGGTTTAGGGTGTGCTGAAGCTATTACAGAAATCACATGGAACTCATGGAATCTTTGTGTCATCCCCAGCACTCCAACACTGCAGCTAGTTGCATGTGTGAGAATCGTATTACTATTTTTAGTTGTGCAATTATTGAATTATACTTGAATATGAACGCTTGGTATTGTTTTGTCTGACATTAGAGCTAGACATGTGCAATGTTTAAATGCAGCTTTATTTTCTTTCTCAATCGTCGCAAGTGCCTGAGAAGACAATCCCTTTGCTAGTAGAAGGTACCTGTGTTTGTCTATGAAAAGATGGGTTTCACATTGACATAACCAGTCTGATAGTTTAAGTTATGCGGAGATATTGGGCGCAAATGGTCAACAGAGCCGTGACTGTGTAATGTTCCTATTAAGCATGTTTATAAGGCTGTTTTAAATTCATTACTGTATACTTTTGTAAAATAAGTCTTTATGAGATGCTGATGCAATACAAGAAAATGTCTGCAGGGGGCAGCAGTTCTCTTGATCTGTTACAGTAGCTTATGTTGACCAGCGTTTCTCAACCCTGGTCCTCCAGTATCCCCAACGGTGAACATTTGTATTGTAACCCTGGACAAGCACACCTGACACTCCACATTGAGTACATTAAACAGTTTCACTCTCCACTTCCTCAAATGGATATTAGAGGCTAATATCAAACACTAACATCAGAGCTATGCCAAGTCAGTCTCACTTTATTTGGGTAGTTGCTTGCAGATAGATAATCATCTTTGGTTGGTCATTGTTTTTGGTCCATCTGCTATGGATTCCAGTATGTGACACGAAATAAATCGTAGCCTACACAACACGGTCAAAGTTGTGGAAACATGTCGTTGAATGTGGTTAAACTAACCCCAGACTTCTAAACAGTCAAAAGGGGAAGAGTCATGTTACTGATGTTTCTCCACTACCTGCCTGTTGGCCTGTTTTCTTGTTTGGTGGTTTCGGAGTCACTGTTAGTTAGCTGGTTATAATCCTTGTTTTCTGGATGCTCTTCTTTCACTCATTTTACCTTTGTTGCAAAAGATCAAGAACACACCATAAACTATGATGGCTGTGTTTACACAGGCAGCCCAATTCTGATCTTTTTTCCCCCCACTAATGGCTTTTGACCGATCAGATCAGCTATGAAAAATATCTGATGTGATTGGTCAAAAGACCAATTAGTGGGGGGAAAAAAGATCAGAATTGGGCTGCCTGTGTAAACGCAGCCTATATGGCATTGAACCCTAGATGAATTAAAACTCTTAGAGTGGTGGGCTATTAGTGACAATGAGGACTAGGCCAGCAGCAAAGTAGTGCTCACTCCCACACCAATCCCATACTGCTGTTTAACCAGGTGCTCCTGTGCTGGTTTACACACATCAGTGGCTCCCTACAGACCAGACCATGGTGTCCATCTTGGGTCTTTTCAGGACATCGGTTACCCACTGGGATATTTCTGACCTCAGGCACACCAGGACACTGTGGGCTGAGGGGGATAAATACACACAGGATGTATTTTCCTGCAATACCACCATTAACTCATTTTCTTGTATTATGCAAATAGTCTGACAACAGGAACGTGCTTGGGCTAATACTGTAACATTCCTTTGCACCTTTTTTGACTCTACCACAGAAAGTAGTACCAATTCAGGCAGTACTATTCCATTTAGATAAGGGGGTTTCTATGTATTCTATATCTAGGTTAGGTAGAGTAGCGTAGGTGGCAGCCTGAAACCACAGGCAAAGGTGGACAGTTTCTGTTAGATGTATTTAAAATACTTATTTGAGTTCTGAGTATTTTGTCATTTGACTTACACTTGGCTGAACTACAATCCAATGTATTTTGTATTTTCAAAATACTGTAATTTGGATTGTCAAAATACAAAATACTTTTCTATACCATTTTTGCTAGCGGTTCACATTTTGTGGCCCTTCCTTCACCCTGCGTTGGTATCAGAAGTCTGATAGCACGATGGTGTGATAAAATTGCTAAATTAATGAATGTGTGTTTGTCATCGGCAAGGACTTGGGAGTTTTATTTGGGATTAAAAGAAAGGGAATAGAGCTAAGCACATAGTCTTAAAGGAAAACCTGGTTGTCTGCTTTCCAACAGACACACAGACAAATCCACCTTTCAGCAGGACAATAGCCTAAAACGCAAGGCCAAATATACACTGGAGTTACTTATCAAGACGATATTGAATGTTTGAGTGGCCTAGTTACAGTTTTGACTTAAAAATCGACTTGAAAATGGCTTTTTAGCAATGATCAACAACCAACTTGACAGAGCTTGAAGAATTTTTGAAAGAATAAATGGGCAAATATTATACAATCCAGGTTTGCAAAGCTCTTCGAGACTTACCCAGAAAGCTAGAATTGCTTCCAAAGGTAATTCTAACATGTATTGAATCAGGGGGGTTGAATACTTATCTAATGAAGATATTAGTGTTTTATTTTCCATTTAATTTGTTGTGAATTTTTTTTCCACTTTGAAATGAGTATGTAGTGTAAATCGTTGACAAAAAATGACAATTACATCTATTTTAATCCCACTTTGTAACAACAAAATTTTGAAAAAGTCGAGCAGTGTGAATACTTTAAGGCACTGTACCATACGAAATGTAACATTACATACTGGATTTCCGTTTCCTATGTTACGTCTACCCCCGAGTCCATGTTGGAGGACCACCAAGGTTGGACATTTTTGTTCTAGCCCAGCTCAAGCACACCTGATTCACTGGGCTTGAACTTTTGGGGTGGCGTAGGAAACACTTCTTTAGATGTCACATGTAGACATATTATATATAAACTATACTGTGTATGTCACAGGTTGAGATCCCCTCCTACAGAGAGAAGTAGATGAAGAGGAACACCCCCACAGAGCAGACCAGCACCAGGCCCATGTTGAGGATGAGTCTGGTTCTGGGGGTCTCCTGGAGCATCTCCTGCAAAAGTCTCTCTTCCTCCTCGGCTGATCTGGGCCGGGTCTTAGCCGGCTCCTCCTTAAACCCACAGAACCACTCTAGAACCCTCACACACCTCCCCTTCTCGCCTCCTACTCCACAGCAGACCACCCAAGGCTTTTCTTGGTTTACCGCCATTTCAGTGCTTGAAAAGGTCGGGTGGCCGCCATTTTGGAGATCAGATGGAGACTCCATATAGGATAAAGCCTCCACCCCATTATGGAGGTCTTTGGTAGTCTCCTTGTCTATGCAGCCATTCCCATTGGCATGGGTCTTAGTTTGGGGGTTCAGCTTGCTCATCTCCTCCTCGTCTCTCTCTATGTTTAGGGTTGTGTTTCTTTGGCGTAGCCCCCAGAAGGTAGTGGTGCGGACCTGCTCTATGCTCGGTGGAGGGGTGCAGAGGCTAACCACCACAGCCACCAGGCCTGAGATCCAGAACAGCCCGGCTGCCACGTACATGAAATGGACGTCCTTGACAAAAGACGGCCGCTCGTCCGGCTCGTCGCAGTGGGGCTCTCTGTAGATGAACGCAAGCACCAGTCTCGTGGCGCCCAACGCGAACCCCACTATGCCACCCCAGAACGCACCAGTCTCATTGCAGCGCCGCCATAGGACGCCCAGCAGGAATAGGGCAGCGATGGGTGGGGTCAGGTAGTCAGACACTTCCTGGATGTAGTAGAATATCTGGCCTCCCTGCATCTCGATGATGACAGGAACCCAGGCGATGCTGATAACCACCATGAACACCACGAACACACGTCCCACCACCATCAGCTCCCTCGACGACGCCCGCTCCCGCGCCATTTTGTAAATGTCCAAGGTGAAGATGGTGCTGGCGGAGTTGAAGATGGAGTCCAGGTCGCTCATGAGCGCTGCGATCATCACCGCCATCATCAGGCCACGCAGACCCACCGGCATGACGGACATCACCAGGCGGGGGTAGGCGATGTTAGAACACCCGGCCCTGGATCCACACACCTCCATGCAGTGTTCTGGGCTGATACACGCCAGCTCATCTGCAAACAGTATGCGGGAGATCATCCCGGGAATGACGATGATGAACATGGGCAGGATCTTGAGGAAGCCGGCCATCAGTGTGGAGCCTTTAGCGTGGGAGATGCTCCGTGCGGCTAGCACCCGCTGGACGATGACCTGGTCGGCACACCAGTACCAGATGGAGGCCGGGGTCTGGCCAAGGAGGAAGCCCGGCCAGGGGAGATCCTTGTCCAGCGGGCCCCTTAGGATGCGCAGGGAGTCGGGCTTGGGCTCCACATGGCAGGAGGGGATATAGGTGAAGTTGGAGGATGCTAATATCGCTGTGATGTTCGGTCTGGCTTCCATGTACTTAGTCCGCACCCCTTCCAGGCCACCCACTTTTACCAGGCTAATGGCGGTTAGGCATAGCGCGCCGCCAATCATCAGGAACGCCTGGAGGGTGTCGGTGTAGATGACCGCAACCAGGCCCCCTGTGACGGTCAGCAGCGCGGTCACAGTGATGAGGAGGATGATGGACAGATAGAGGTTCCAGCCCAGTGACTCCTGGATGAAGAGCGCTCCAGAGTACAGGTCCACAGAGAGCTTGGTGAAGATGTAGAGCAGCAGAGAGAGAGCAGCGAAGTAGACCTTGAGCCGTCGGCCACCGAAGCGCTTGGCCAGGTACTCAGGCATTGTGTAGACCCCAGAGTGGATGTAAACAGGGATGAAAACCCAGCCCAGGAGCTGGAGGAGCAGGAGGGCATTGAACTCCCATGCGGCGACTCCGAACCCGCTGGCCGCCCCGGACCCTGCAAGGCCAATGAAATGCTCGCTGCCAATGTTGCTGACGAACAGAGAGGCACCAATCATAGCCCAGTTCATTGATCGGCCGGCCAGGAAGTAACCGCTCACAGTGCTCCGATTGGCTTTCATCATGGCGAAGAAGCCAATGGCAAGGACCAGTATGAAGTACATTACCACAACAACGATGTCCGCCGCCTCCATGGTGGTGGGAGCCATCTTGGATAATACTTCTAAAGACAGTTACTGAGGAGTTAGGTGATATGGTTGCTTTAGTGATCAGTACCCTTTCAATTTAAGTTCCAGTCTTTCAGTTGATTATGAGAGATTCTCAGACACAATGCTTGGATGTTGCAGGTGAGTCTGGTCCAGTTTAGGTCTTGGTGAGGTATTCCCACAGAAAGGCACACTAAGGGTTGACGGGGAATACTGTAGGTTGGAGGTAGCAGCTCATCTGTATCGACACTCCTACAATAGAGCACAAAAACACACAACAGAGCAGGGTTGGAAAAACCTTTTTTAAATAAACAGAGGTTAAATAAATAAGAAGATATACAGTACATCTAAAACTGTGTTTCCCCAAAGAAATAGCGGGTCAAGATAAACTGGTTTTGAGTTGTGGCAAAAGTCTTTTAATTAAGTTGTGGCTGGGTCCTGGCCAGGAACATTGGTTTCGCTGACTTGGATGGCCACTGATAAACCTCAAGCTATAAAAGGGTCAGAGTGAAAAAGGCATTTGTGAACCACTGATCTATAACACATAGCTAACAGTATAGTAGTACTAGTCTTGTATGAGTTTTGCACAGTTCAATGGGTGCATGCCTACTTACCCCTACCTGTCCCACCCGCTTTATTTCTCAGTTTAACTGACGACAACTCCCCTTATAGCTGTGTAAACAGTCATCCAATTTTAACATGCAGTAGCTGGATCTTCGTGTCAGATGGGTGTACATATTTGTGGTCGTCAGGTTTGACTCAGATTTATGTCAAAGTTCCATAGGGTGTCGTTTGTTCATCTGGGTTATTTTGAAGAGATACATGTCACAAAGGGATGGATGTGTCGGAGTTATTGTTCGCCCAAATGTGTGCTCCTTCCACAACCAATAGCTCTGGTGTGTGTGATTCTAACACAGTGTTTATGGGACAGGCAAGGCCTCGCAGGGCTATGGACATAGGGATGTGTCTGTTACTGACATTCATTCTAAATGTGTCCAGTCAAGGCCTCGCAGGGCTATGGACATAGGGATGTGTCTGTTACTGACATTCATTCTAAACGTGTCCAGGCAAAGCCTCGCAGGGCTATGGGACATAGGGATGTGTCTGTTACTGACATTCATTCTAAATGTGTCCAGTCAAAGCCTCGCAGGGCTATGGACATAGGGATGTGTCTGTTACTGACATTCATTCTAAACGTGTCCAGGCAAGGCCTCGCAGGGCTATGGACATAGGGATGTGTCTGTTACTGACATTCATTCTAAATGTGTCCAGGCAAAGCCTCGCAGGGCTATGGACATAGGGATGTGTCTGTTACTGACATTCATTCTAAATGTGTCCAGTCAAAGCCTCGCAGGGCTATGGACATAGGGATGTGTCTGTTACTGACATTCATTCTAAATGTGTCCAGGCAAAGCCTCGCAGGGCTATGGGACATAGGGATGTGTCTGTTACTGACATTCATTCTAAATGTGTCCAGGCAAAGTGTCGCAGGGCTACCACACCACATTCAAATTGGAGGATAACCCCAAGCGAAAGACTTGACAGACAGTAACGATGAATAAGTTAAGGACATTTTTGAACAATCACTAATTCTGATCCAAACTTTACAAAAGTGTCACTAAGGTTCATCTTTCTCTCTGGCTTTATCTGGTGATTCCAGAATTATGATAGACAGAATATATGATTGATTAGCAGTGTTGAGGAGTAGTAAACTACACGTAGTCCTACTAGTAATTGAACTACATTTACTATATAGTAATTTAAACTACATTTTGCAGGAGCGTAGTGGTAGTTGAACTTAACTCAAATGCTGGTAGGGTTTTCAGTAGTTAATTACTTTTGTGCTATGTAACGGTGTAGCTAACTACTGAAACTACACTACTTTTTAAAATGGGGGAAGTAGGCTAGAATTTCCTTTCTTTTTCTGCATCAGACCTGCCTAATTCTCACTTGAAACATAGTTTTAAGTGTTTAATAGTGATGGTTCTGGGTTCTGACTCCTAAACTTGGAATAGTGCTATAGTCTAGGTTCTACATCAGAAGTTAATGGTTATCTGTAGGAGGAATGAATATGGTGGAGGCAATTAAGCTTGGAATGTACTGAGTAAGGGAAGGGCAATCACATGTGGCAGGCACTGATAAGGGTGGTGAGATGTGGTTTAATGAGGAAGGGGGCCGAGGTCAGCTCAGATCACATTAAGGGAGAAGGAACAGTTTATTGCCCACATCACTTAATTTCCTGCCTAGCAATAAAGATGTAATGTTGAGAGAGAAGGAGGACGTCACCCAAATTGGGATTTATATACTACCACTGGTGGAAGCATGTCTTTGTCTTATGCAGCTGTATTGACCCAGTGGGTGGTTTACTCTTTACTAATTGTCTGTGAGTTTTACTAGGTCAATTTAGAACCTAACAATAGTCTAAATGACACATTCCATAAACATTGGACTCCAGAAAAAATACATTGCTTTCAAAAAAATAAGCAAACTTATTTGTGTTTGCCAAAAGGCCTGTGAGAGACTCCGCAAACATATGGAAGAAGGTACTCTGGCCATGTATGAATGAAGTGCACCAAGGTCCCTAGACACTGGAACACTCCATTAGAACAGTGGAAATTCCATGCGTAAAGTGAGGTTCACTAGCACACAATCGAGAAGTGGTCCCTAGACTAACAGGTTTAAGGTGAACTAATAGGTTTCAACTCATTTTTCAGGTGAATGTGTCACTTTCCACCTTGTGACATTTGGTGTAGCATCAGCTGAGTCTGAGCCACCGAGTGGGCAGTTGTGGAGCAGGGAACATTTTAGTTTCATAGTCTAGTGTTTCTTTGTGCCCTCCTAGGTTTTGCGGTCTCTCCCATGGGTGGTTCTGGGCGCAGGTGAGGAAGCCAGTCTCTCCCCTTCTGGTCTGAGAGACACTAACTGGCCTGGGGAATGTCAAGGTGCCTTGTGGGTGAAGGCTAAATGGAACTGGTTGGAGGTGTGTGGCCTGGTGAGCGGAGGGCAATGTGCCAGCAATAGGGCAGGTCAACACCACTATGGGAGCCCTGGCTGCCTCAGGACACTGTGTGGTAGAGTTGCTAGCAGGTATTGGAGTCTATTTTTCCGTGGGGACTTTGTTGTATAGTTCGAGTTTCAGGGAGTTTATCTTTGAGTGCAATTTGTGTGTTCTAACCCGTGTGTAAAACCTATTATTGCACATGTACTTTTGCAGAGTTTCAATATTAAGTGCAAGGAAAGGCTCATTTTAAGAATGTGAGAATGTCACCTGTGACTTATTGGCATGTTTAATCTGAGTAGCATTTTCTTTTGGTTAATTGCCTGGTCATGAGCTAAATGATAGTATTTAAAACTTTTTTTCCAGGCAGCTGCCCACAGGAAGTGACGCTGTCCCGAGGCATGGTGGATCATTGTTCGCTGAAAGCTTATTATGACAGGCTGATGTGTTTGGTGAGAGTACAAATGGAGACTGCTGCGAGGTTTGCAATACTGACTAAATCTAGATGTTGGACACCTACCTGATGGGTTTGCTGTGCCCCTTTGTTTGCGTCTGATTTTAAAGTAACGGTAAAGACATCGAAATGAACACAACTGAAGTGTGAAACCAAATTGAGAATGTGCCGGTACTGAGAATGTGCTGGAACTGATAGAAAAGCATGCCTTACAAAATAATTGTTAGTCATTTTTGTCTGCCTCTTACTTCACGCTGCCTGCTCAACTAAGACCTCGAACCTGTCACTTTCCACGTGACAAACGCACCACTGTTTAGGATGTTTCTTCAGCCTGACTCCATACATTTAATTATGACGTTTGTAACGCTTGTACTTACCATTTCCAGCAGCCCTTCTCTGACTATTCTCTCCAACACCGGACTCGCGGCATCAATCACGCTCCTTCCTAGGCAGGTAGATTAGGTGCAACATTTTTTCACAGGTTGCGTTCCAATTTTGGTTTGACAGCATAGTGCCATTTCTATGAACACGCCCCCCATCTTTGCCTATGGCGTGGATGCACGCTCTAGCCTCAAGTTTTAGCATAATTGGTGACGAAATTATTAGTCGGTTTCCATCCAATTGGTATTGCCCCATCAAATGTTTCTATCAAAATGACATTGGTGCGGCTGGCTTCCAGGTTGGATGCGCGCTGTGTTAAGAAGCGGCTTGTGTTTCGGGTCTCTCCCGAGCCGGTACGGGAGTTGTAGCGATGATACAAGACAGTGGGGGGAAGAATTTTTTAATAATTTAAAGAAAAAAAAATCAAATTTCCGTAATAAAAAAACCCATTTAATTAGGTTTCCATTGAATTTTCAACTCTACTGATGGTCTTGCAACCGATTGTGTATTGGGACGTGCGCGCTAGCCAATAGCTCATTCCGATATTTCTTGATTCCTTTTCAGGTATATATAGATAATTTACTGCAAGGTCAGGATTTAACATAGCATTTTGCTGCACCCGCTATAACATATTCTAAACCGTTTACTAGACTTAACGTTGATTTGATGAAAAGTTCTGCAAGCACTTCCTTATACGTCTATATGACTTGGAAGTGTGTTTGTGTTCTGGAGGTCATGTGCACACTCCAGGGGTGCAACATCTTTGGCAAATGTAACGGATGTGAAATGGCTAGCTAGTTAGCGGTGTTCACGCTAAATAGCGTTTCAATCGGTGACGTCACTTGCTCTGAGACTTTGAAGTAGTGGTTCATTTAGACGACACTCTTATCCAGAACGACTTACAGGATCAATTAGGGTTAAGTGCCATGCTCAAAGGCACATCAACAGATTCTTCACCTAGTTGGCTCAGGATTTTGAACCGTGACAGTTTCAGTTGCTGGCCCAAAGCTCTTATCCGCTAGGCTACCCGCAGCCCAAATTGTCTGATTAACACTGAGGACTGGACACTGTCATAATGGCGTGGACTGTCACCGATGAAACCCCCAGAAGCACTCACTCCCTGAGTGACAGGCATGTAAATATATTATTAGGCTGCCCATTACCCTGATGTGGACCAGGGATGTGGCAGTCGTCTTCTGCAAAGACACCATGAATGTGCATTTTTCATCCCTTAAATCACTGCTAGCGGTATGAAGAAGGCTACTTAATTAAAACATACTTTGAAGTATAGCATTTGCTCAAGTTTGACTATCCACTACATTTTCACCACTGCACTTAAGTAGGCTACATTTATTTTACGTTGTAGCAGAAGCTCTTATTCAGAGCAATTACAGTTAAGTGCCTTGCTCAAGGGCACATCAACATATTTGTCATCTGGTCATCTCAAATCAAATCAAATGTATTTATATAGCCCTTCGTACATCAGCTGATATCTCAAAGTGCTGTACAGAAACCCAGCCTAAAACCCCAAACAGCAAGCAATGCAGGTGTAGAAGCACGGTGGCTAGGAAAAACTCCCTAGAAAGGCCAAAACCTAGGAAGAAACCAGGCTATGTGGGGTGGCCAGTCCTCTTCTGGCTGTGCCGGGTGGAGATTATAACAGAACATGGCCAAGATGTTCAAATGTTCATAAATGACCAGCATGGTCCAATAATATCTCAGGGATTTGAACCAGTAACCTTTCAGTTACTGGTCCACCACTCTTAACCACTAGGCTATCCCTACCTCCCAGATACTGGGTGACTTTCACGTGAGTCATTTTCTATTAAGGTATCTTTACTTTTACTCAAGTATGACAATTTGGTACTTTTCCTCCCTGCTATCTGGGATCCTTGAGACGCTAAACCCAAACCTTAAACCTACCCTTAAACCCTTAACCATTTAAAATGTAAACTTCAACAGGGTAGGGCCGTTCCATGGATCCCGATAGCACGGACCCCATTGCTGGCTTTGACCAAGACAGCCATTTTCCCATGGAGCTGTGTGTGTACATCGCAGAGATCCAAGCAATAAAATGATTTTGATCAAACTGTCATTCATGGAATTGATGTGTGTGAGTTTACTTCATCAAAATAATGCACTTTTGCTTCAATATTAATAGCAGCTACAAAGTACGAGCCAATTTTGTTGTGTGTCCTCTGCCAAGTGGTCTGGACCTTTATTGCGCTGGAAGCAGAGTCCCGTGGGCTACCTGCAGGGTTGCTGGTTCAATCAAATCACATTCTGGCTCTTCGCTCTCAATTGCTGCAGTTGTACTGTATAAAGACATCCTTTACATTGCACCCAAGGGCATTATAATCTGCAAATGCAGATGGTCCTTCTGTAGCTCAGTTGGTAGAGCATTATAATTCCCGGGACCACCCATGCAAATGACTGTATTGATAAAAGCAAATGGCATAAAAAAAAATATTTAAAAAATAAAAATTTTTAAAAAACCCGGATGATCTCTTTGGAAATCTTCTTTCTTTGAGCTTTCTCACCAGTTTTGTTGATTTTGCAACATTCTATTCTAAATTGCAGATAGCAACCCTAAACCTGGTTGAGTTAATCTATGTAATGAAGGTCTGATGTAGTGTCTAGATAGACACTTGGTGGCAATGTTGCATTTCTAACAGTATAAAATACCGATGTCAAACCTTGAATGTCAAACCTTAAATCACTATGAAATGAGAACACTTTGAATGGGGCAGACAGGAAGCACAAACCACAAACAGGAAGATACTATTTTTAACTTAACAAGGTTATTCGGTTTAGGAAGCTAAATGTCTGTGGAATCGATAGAGATCTGTCTCTAAGGTGAAGAATAGGAGCCAGGTGTTAAAGGTTGCTCCAGTCCATAGAATTAGAATACTAGAATGTACATCAACCTTCTTATGATGGTCCAAAGGTCAGCCATGTTGGTGAGGGAGTTGGTCAACCATGGTTTGCCAGTGCTGTGATAGGATATTGTGTAAAATAATGAATTTGAATAAGTTATCTGCACTGTATGTTTATTAGCTAGCTAGCCAGCCAATTTTAGAGGAATGATTCCATAAATACTTCAAATTAACTGCCAATATGCCAACAGTCCATTCAAACAATGCAGTCAATCCACAGACATACACTGTCTTAAATCAGTTGATGATATAACTTAGAAAAGTTGTAAATGCAACAAGTACTAATATTGCATCATATAATAGAACTCACAGCTTTCCAAAAAAACACACCTGTTTAGATATATATATTTTTTATTTATACAGAAAATGTGTATAAAACCACTATAAAATAAATGTCTAATTATATATTTTAGGTTGACAATTCTATTACACAATTTCTGATATCACATGCCTTTTATTTTCCTTCATAATCAGGATTATGCCTCTACTGCCATTCAATCCAATTGGACTGGTTTGTTTTTCTCCCTGACCAATATGGCTGCAATTTTAACCCCATTCTGAAACTTTTATGACATAGCCCATCTTGTAATTTAATATTATCTCTATGCTCCAGTCACTCTCCAGCCGTAACAACTGATTCCAGATCAGAGCTGTTCATTTCAAGGCTATTGTCAAGGTAACAGGTCATGTCTCCACTGCAGACAATAGAAATAGAATAACTATGATCTTCTATAATGGTAGACGATTATAGCTAGAATAGAGTGATTCTAATTGCTACATATGTTTTCCAAACTCTGACAGGCAAAGAAAAAGATCAACCAAAAGGCCACAGAGCTCTAAAATGCCCAATTGTAACCATGGAGATGAGAATATTTACATTCTACCCCAACCTTTGCCCTCAATTACAGGAAGAGGAACGAGGAGGCCTATGGGAAAAGTGAAGTAAGAGAAGAAGGAAAGAAAGAACAGAAAAGTTGATTCAACATGGACTGTATTGATTCTCAGTCTGGGAGAGGAAGAGAAAGGCTTTTGACCTGAATGAAGCCAGTCCAGAAGTCATTTCCTACACCGTTAGGAATCTTCTTTAGCCTCGTTTGTGTCACAGACTAGTTGATTCTGATAACTGATGGATTTTTAAAAGACACAGCCTACAGTAGAGTACTGTATTCTTAAGGACAAAGTTCTAAAATGTACAATTAACTGGTCATTTTAGCCATTCATTTGACTTGTGTTAGCCAGAGGGACTTAACATAAGTTTATTTAAATAAGGAGCCTGAAACCCCTACTCAATAGTAACATCCTAAATCCCTCTTCACAATGGCAGCGCTAGACTATAAGATTCTCCAGGATAAGCATTCCTAACGCATGCACGTGGTGAAACAGGAGACTGATGAGGTTGGAAAGAACTTTGGGGGGGGATTGAGTCAGGCAGAGTAGTTCTATAAATGGTGGGGGGATTGAGTCAGGCAGAGTAGTTCTATAAATGGTGGGGGGATTGAGTCAGGCAGAGTAGTTCTATAAATGGTGGGGGATTGAGTCAGGCAGAGTAGTTCTACAAATGGTGGGGGGATTGAGTCAGGCAGAGTAGTTCTATAAATGGTGGGGGGATTGAGTCAGGCAGAGTAGTTCTATAAATGGTGGGGGATTGAGTCAGGCAGAGTAGTTCTACAAATGGTGGGGGGATTGAGTCAGGCAGAGTAGTTCTACACATGGTGGGGGGGATTGAGTCAGGCAGAGTAGTTCTACAAATGGTGGGGGGATTGAGTCAGGCAGAGTAGTTCTACAAATGGTGGGGGGATTGAGTCAGGCAGAGTAGTTCTACAAATGGTGGGGGATTGAGTCAGGCAGAGTAGTGCTACACATGGTGGGGGATTGAGTCAGGCAGAGTAGTTCTACAAATGGTGGGGGATTGAGTCAGGCAGAGTAGTTCTACAAATTGTGGGGGATTGAGTCAGGCAGAGTAGTTCTACAAATGGTGGGGGGATTGAGTCAGGCAGAGTAGTTCTACAAATGGTGGGGGGATTGAGTCAGGCAGAGTAGTTCTACAAATGGTGGGGGGATTGAGTCAGGTAGAGTAGCTGTGTGTGTAACAGAGGCGGGACTGAGGGCGTCTTATTGTCTGGAGACATCTGATCTGTTCACTGACCTAAGGAACATAAAACTTAGACTCAGCTGTTTTAACAGAGAGAAGGAGACTGCCGTAACCAGAGAGAAATCGAGGGATAGAGAGAGAGAGAGAGAATGGGACAAAGAGGGAGGGAGAATGAGATTACATGAGTTATATATATCCCGATGGAAGTTCTTTACCCTTTAGGTTAACAAACAAAAACAGCCAGTAGATTGCAGCACTGAATTATTGAAAGCACATTCCTGGTAGGCATCCATCCACCATATTGCTTTCAATCACCCTGTGTTTTCAGACCAGAACACGAGGGAGAGCAGAGGAGACGAGAGGAAGCCACTTTAGGCTATTGAGATGCAGTCGTTAAGCTCTCGTCTGTCACAGCATCAGATGAGTGGTTGTTGAGGAAAGGAGAAAAGCCAAGGTATCTATGACAGTGGAATGGAATACGACCACAGAGGCCCTGCTGTGTGTGTAGGATGTATGGGTATGGGGTTAATTCAATATTCAGCCATTCTTCACTGAGCCATCCTGAGCATCTAGGAGATGCAACACCACAATGCCAGCAGCTGTATGGCAATGCGAGGGTACCTGACCTGAATAGCCCCATGGGGCTAGCATGCATAACAATGGACTAGATCAGGGTTACCCAAACTCAGTTCTGGTGCCCCCCCCCCCCCCCGGTGCACGTTTAGTTTTTTGACGTAGCACTACACAGCGGATTCAAAAAAAAACAATTCACCAAAATGGGAGGCCCCAGGGCCGAGTTTCGGATTCCCTATATTAGATGACCGCAGGCAGGGCCTTAATGTAGGCTAATAAAGTCTGCTCCGCATTGGCAGAATTCTCTGTGGCTCCGTCCTGTGTTTATTATAGTGTCTGTATGGCTGTGCTAAATCAACATGAGCAGAGCTAATAGGCATTAATGTTAGTCACTCAGAAATATGACTGTGCCAGCATGGATGGACAAACAGGGTGATGCAGTCAGAGCTGATGGGATATGTGTTCTTTATTAAGGGTTAGAGGTCAGGGGTCAAGGCTACTTAGTGAGGACACAGGAAGTTGGGACGGTCACCCTGAAGAACACACACAGCCTTACAAGGAATGCTCCAACCAACTCCCAGAGTATGACACTACTGGAGGTGTGTGTATAGCATTCTGTGTGTATAGTAGACAGAATATAACTGTGGATAGGGGGAAACTAAACATAGATGTAGGTTACGTGTGTGTGTGTGGTGTGTGTGTGTGTGTGTGAAAGAGCAGTTGCAGGTGGTGGAAGCAGATCAGATATCACACCCCCAACTTGTTCTTTCCTCTCTCTCCTCCATCCCCCCCACCACACACCCTCCGACTGTAGACAGTTGCCATGGCGACGCGTTGACGAGTCATTGCCACATTCCGGGGCATGGCTCTCCCCCCTGGACACTCCCCGCCTCTCAAGTTTCATATTTACTCTATGCGGTGTACTGTTGTGTGTACTCATGCAGTCCCCTCCCTACAGTTGCCTCCTGCTGCTGCGGAGCTAGAACAACCAACATACCGGAATCATTAACCTGCCTGTGCGTCACCGGTGTCAAACTCATTCCATGGAGGGCCTAGTGTCTGCAGGTTTAGTTTTGTTCCTTCTAATTAAGCCAGACAAGGTGAGGGTAGTTCCTTACTAATTAGTGACCTTATTTTCAACAATCAGGTGCATTGGAGGAGAAAATAACCCGCAGACACTCAGTCCCTTGTTGGAATGAGTTTGACAAGGGATGTACATGGTTTCAGAAGCAGGATTGGATTGGACTTAAGCTTATCACACAACTGACCATATTGTTTCATTCTAGACGATGCATTCAGACCTACAGGGGTGTTTACAGAGTTAGCCGAGGGGCTAGGAGTCCATTTGGAGGACAGATGTGAAACAAAAGGCCACCCAGGTCTAGAGTTGTTGTAAACTGTTGTTCTGAGCCATCAGGCCCAACCAACAGATCCCAGAGATGATGTCTAAAAACAGGAACCACCATTGAGGATCAAACAAGGCCTTAAACGATCTGTGTCCAGACAAAACACACACACACACACACACACTCATCACCAGAAGGGGCATGGAGGATACAGCACCAATATCTGGGTCAATTTTTTTAAAGCGAGGGAAAGATGGAGAGAGAGAAAGAGGGGAGAAGGGAGCGAGAGAGAGACATTTAGGGAGTAAAGGAGAGCGAGGGATTAAGAAAAACAGGAGTGAAAAAGATAGAGGGGAAGAACAGAGAGAACGTGATTGAAGGTGAGGAAAATAACTCACTGGAGGCTGACAGTTCTAAACATAACACTCATCTGCATTTGTAATTGAAGGAGAGAGAGAGAGAGAGGACAGAGGCTGTTCCCTGAAGAACGACAAGAGATGGAGGGAAGGAGGGATACAACAAACCAGCTTCAGTCGTGGTACTGTTATAAAACATTTATTCTGGCAGAAATATTTGAAGTTTTTCAGAGGCCTGGAAGCAGAGGCGAATCATAAAAAACCCTGATTGATCGTTACCCAGAGAAACATCGGCACAGAATAAGATATTCATGTCAGATAAAAATCCATATCGGGCTTGACAATCGTTTACAAAAAGACTTAGAAATCTATTTCAAATTACAAAAAATAAAATGACAGTAAGGATTTTTTTTAAAGAACTTGCAGTGTTTTGTGTTGGCGGTGGTCCTATCGGTCTGTGGTTCTAGACTTTAGGGAGGGTCTTCGAATAGATCTCGGATCAGCTTCCCCAAGTCCAAATCTGAACTAAATACTTACAAGGTTGCACACAGAACAGACCTTGGGTCAGTGCTTAGGGACACCTTTCACCCACACAGTGGGACAGCTCGAGGCCTGATACCAATACTATAAAATGCATCTCTTTCCTTCAAGTACATGATGTATGGCAGCTGATAGCCAGGGTTCCACTACACATCTTTCACCAATCCAGTCATGTCAGATCAAGAAGGATGCAATTTCTAAGTATTTTAACAGGGTCCTGGTTTATTGATTGGCACACAGCAGCTCTTCTCCCATCGGGGGCGCTAGTGAGTTAAACCAGGTCAGATCCCAGAGCCAAAGCCCCAGTTGGTACCTGGCCAGAACCTAGATACAGCTGGTGCCTCTCACAAGATGTGCATTCACTCAGGGTTACATTGGTAGTGTGTATACAGGACAGTGTGTATACAGGACAGTGTGTGTGTAGGGTTGAACGTGCGTGTGCACGAGGAGTGTGATTTGATTTGTAGATGTTGAGGTACATGGCAATGGATAAGAGGAGTGTGTGTTTAACTGTTGGTGTGCATGTCAGTATGTTGAGTGTTGACTGCATATAGTGTGTGTGTGTGTGTGTGTGTGTGTGTGTGTGTGTGTGTGTGTGTGTGTGTGTGTGTACAGACAGGGTAGCATTTCAGTATGTTGAGTGTTGACAGCATATAGAGTGTGTGTGTACAGACAGGGTAGCATTTCAGTATGTTGAGTGTTGACAGCATATAGAGTGTGTGTGTACAGACAGGGTAGCATTTCAGTGGTGGGAGTTGACATCAGGTACAGGACCATTCTAAAAGGGCCTTCTGGGTCTAGGTTGGGGTAATTAGTAGAGGGTAGGGCTGGTCTTTGTCGCTGGGCAGAATACTGCTGGGCCAACCACTAACACACACAACAGCCCTGAGAGCCCCAGCCCCATACAAACACAGCATAGTCCTTTCTATGGACACACAGCTATTGTACTGTACCAGAGACAGGGGAAGAAGACTCCCTAAGTGACTGGGCCCTACTAAAAACTGGGAGGTGACATGGAGGTTGCTTTCAGGAATGGGTTTATTGACAGTTCTATCTCAAATCCTTCTCCATTGCATTCCAGGGGTGTATCTCCATGCTCTTGCTTCCTCGTCCCGTCTTCTTCGCTTCATCTGCACTGATGTGAATGAAACGGGTAGGCTTCAAACATTATATTGCTTAGATCCATCCTGTGTTTATTGATCAGTGCAGATGAAGGAGAGGAGACGAGGAAGCCACGTTGGGACTCCTTCAGCTAGAGCCAGGCATTGGCTGGGAGAGTGTGTGGAGGACTGCAGGTTCCACGCATTAATCCAGTATGCTACCTATATAAACAGTCTCCCTCTGACTGTGTCAGTCCATATCATACCACTCCTCTCAGTCACCACCACTAGTCCACTCTCTTATTGGCCAGCTTGCTCCTCAACCTGCCCCATATAAACCCTAGGTCCAACATAACATCAACGTCCTTCACAGTGGGGGTAGCACCAGTGTCAGTGTAGGGGGTTACAGCAGGTGAGCTCTGGGTCCTTAAGTGTCTTTCACTCGCTCTAGAGGAGAGCTTCTGAGGTCATCAACGTGCACCAAGGAACCTGGCTAGTTGCTGTCGAGTCACTGAAATGTCATCACACCAGGATGACATCACACCAGGAACAGGGCAGGACAAAATGGGTAAAGCGGCTCTCTTTCCCAGCCTCAGGTGTGGCAAACAGCACAAATATGGTATACAGACACACACACACCTCCATTTAAAAGTCTCATTTCAAAAACTAGTGATGAGGACAAACGTAGACAAAGTGCACTAAGGTAGGAATACTCCAGGGCTGTTCTGTGCAATACCTAACATCAATACGGTCACATAGGCAGACTAGATATCCTGCACTCTTCTTTAGCAGTTGATTCAGTTCAGTGGTTTTTTCCCCTCTACAGCTCCACAGTAAATGTCCTATTGTCCTATCTCCTCCTCTCCCGTTGGTGCGCTTAAAAGCTCCACGGAGCGCACCCGAAGGGCTGTGATTGGTCAATTGTCTGCCGTTGCCGTGGTAATGTGCCGGCGCGGTAACGTGCGCGTGCTCGTAGTTCATCAGCTGGAGAAGCGGTGGTCGCTCCAGCGGGCCTGTGCTAGTCAATCCATCTCCAGGTCCATGAGTTTGTTGCGTGAGCGGGGGGTGTGTGTGGTGTTGCGGCAGCAGCAGTGGGCACAGATGAAACCCAGGAGGAGAGAGAAGAGCCCCACGGACACAGAGGCTACAGAACCGTACAGCAGAGGCAGCTTCAGAGAGTCCCACACTGGAGGGAGACAGACAGACAGACCGAGAGAGAAAGTGTTAGTTACTGTACTCACACACACAACACACAGTGCCCCCCCCCATCCTTACTCACTGGGGAATCGTACAGTGAGGAACACCCTGGTAGAGGTGAGTTCTGCCCCATGTGTCCAGGCCCCTGTGGAGGCAGACAGGTACCAGGGCGTGGCCTGGCAGTGGTACTCCCCGCTGTCGCTGTCCTGGGTGGCGTGGATGTTCAGGGCGTAGGTGTGTGTGTCTGTGCGCTCCAGGGACACGTCACTGCTGGCGTTGCGCACCTCCTTCTTGACCAGACCGAAGCGGTCCACGCTGGCCAGTAGGGTGCCCTTGTTCCCCCCCCTCAGCCGCGTGAGGTACCAACGTACCTCGTAGGACAGGTCATCTGAGGGAGGAAAAGGAGAGAATTCTATTAAAACCACTTCATTGGGTTTATTTAATACAGCTATCAGCAGATTGAAACTGGATGTAGGGATAGGAAGAGGGGACTGGCCAGAGAGACCTGGAGGGGAGACTGGCCAGAGAGACCTGGAGGGGAGACTGGCCAGAGAGACCTGGAGGGGAGACTGGCCAGAGAGACCTGGAGGGGAGACTGGCCAGAGAGACCTGGAGGGGAGACTGGCCAGAGAGACCTGGAGGGGAGACTGGCCAGAGAGACCTGGAGGGGAGACTGGCCAGAGAGACCTGGAGGGGAGACTGGCCAGAGAGACCTGGAGGGGAGACTGGCCAGAGCGACCTGGAGGGGAGACTGGCCAGAGCGACCTGGAGGGGAGACTGGCCAGAGCGACCTGGAGGGGAGACTGGCCAGAGCGACCTGGAGGGGAGACTGGCCAGAGCGACCTGGAGGGGAGACTGGCCAGAGCGACATGGAGGGGAGACTGGCCAGAGCGACATGGAGGGGAGACTGGCCAGAGCGACAGGGAGAGACATGGAGGGGAGACTGGCCAGAGCGACAAGGAGAGACATGGAGGGGAGACTGGCCAGAGCGACAGGGAGAGACATGGAGGGGAGGCTGGCCAGAGCGACAGGGAGAGACATGGAGGGGAGGCTGGCTAGAGCGACAGGGAGAGACATGGAGGGGAGACTGGCTAGAGAGACAGGGAGAGACATGGAGGGGAGACTGGCTAGAGAGAGAAGAGAGGGGGAGGGGACTGGATGGAGACACAGAAGTGGAAGGGGGAGGAGAAAATTAAGTATTTTATAGAAATCCTTCCCATGTGGTTGAGGCCAAAGGTTTTATCAGCCTATCGCTGAACCTACAGTTAGTTTCGGGTGTTGCCACCGTCTCAATGTTGATCTGTGATGGGAATTTATGGATCTGAAGAAAACTCCACATGTAGACATGATATCACTGAGAGAACATAGAACACAGTACACATCTTCCATATGGATACATCTGTTTCTCTGTCCATGTATTCATACATCTGTGTTTCTGTGCTAGGGGCTCGTAGCAAAGGTCTAGAGGAGCAGCTTTAACCGGTCATTAATGTGTCTAAAAGGGACTATCATTACTGTCCCACCCACACACAGATTACACATCAATACTATGTGTGTGTCTCTACAGCCACCTTTAGAGAACATCTCACAGAAAGAGGAACAAGAAGAAAAAAAGAGAACAAGAAAAGGAGAGGGAGCCGCGAGAGGGGGAGAGAGAGGGAGGGAGCCGCGAGAGGGGAGAGAGAGGGAGGGAGCCGCGAGAGGGGGAGAGAGGGGGAGGGAGCCGCGCGAGGGGGAGAGAGGGGAGGGGGGGGAGCGCGAGAGGGGGAGGGAGGGAGCCGCGAGAGGGGAGAGAGAGGGAGGGAGCCGCGCGAGGGGGAGAGAGGGAGGGAGCCGCGAGAGAGGGGAGGGAGCCGCGCGAGAGAGGGAGGGAGCCGCGCGAGAGAGGGAGGGAGCCGCGAGAGAGAGGGAGGGAGCCGCGAGAGAGAGGGAGGGAGCCGCGAGAGAGAGGGAGGGAGCCGCGAGAGAGAGGGAGGGAGCCGCGAGAGAGAGGGAGGGAGCCGCGAGAGAGAGGGAGGGAGCCGCGAGAGAGGGGAGGGAGCCGCGCGAGAGAGGGGGGAGCCGCGAGAGGGGGGGGAGCCGCGAGAGGGGAGGGAGCCGCGAGAGAGGGAGGGAGCCGCGAGAGAGAGGGAGGGAGCCGCGAGAGAGGGGAGGGAGCCGCGAGAGAGGGGGAGGGAGCCGCGAGAGAGGGGGAGGGAGCCGCGAGAGAGGGGGAGGGAGCCGCGAGAGGGGGAGGGAGCCGCGAGAGAGGGGGAGGGAGCCGCGAGAGAGGGGAGGGAGCCGCGAGAGAGGGGGAGGGAGCCGCGAGAGAGGGGAGGGAGCCGCGAGAGAGGGGGAGGGAGCCGCGAGAGAGAGGGAGGGAGGGAGAGAGAGAGGGAGCCGCGAGAGAGAGGGAGGGAGCCGCGAGAGAGAGGGAGGGAGCCGCGAGAGAGGGGAGGGAGCCGCGAGAGAGAGGGAGGGAGCCGCGAGAGAGAGGGAGGGAGCCGCGAGAGAGAGGGAGGGAGCCGCGAGAGAGAGGGGAGGGAGCCGCGAGAGAGAGGGAGGGAGCCGCGAGAGAGAGGGAGGGAGCCGCGAGAGGGAGAGGAGAGGGAGGGAGCCGGAGAGGGGGAGAGAGAGGGAGGGAGCCGCGAGAGGGGGAGAGAGAGGGGAGGGAGCCGCGAGAGGGGAGAGAGAGGGGAGGGAGAGGGGAGAGAGGGGGGAGAGAGGGGAGAGGAGGGAGGGAGCCGCGAGAGAGAGGGAGGGAGCCGCGAGAGGGGGAGAGAGAGGGAGGGAGCAATGAGAGGGGGAGAGAGAGGGAGGGAGCAGAGAGGGGGAGAGAGAGGGAGGGAGCAATGAGAGGGGGAGAGAGAGGGAGGGAGCCGCAGAGAGAGGGAGGGAGCCGCGAGAGAGAGGGAGGGAGCAAGAGAGGGAGGGAGCCGAGAGAGAGGGAGGGAGCAGAGAGAGGGAGGGAGCCGAGAGAGAGGGAGGGGCCGCGAGAGAGAGGGAGGGAGCCGCGAGAGAGAGGGAGGGAGCAATGAGAGGGGAGGGAGCCGCGAGAGAGAGGGAGGGAGCCGCAATGAGAGGGAGGGAGCCGCGAGAGAGAGGGAGGGAGCAAGAGAGGGAGGGAGCCGCGAGAGAGAGGGAGGGAGCCGCGAGAGAGAGGGAGGGAGCAATGAGAGAGGGGAGGGAGCCGGAGAGAATGGAGGGAGCCGCGAGAGAGAGGGAGGGAGCAAGAGAGGGAGGGGCCGCGAGAGAGAGGGAGGGAGCAAGAGAGAGGGAGGGAGCCGCGAGAGAGAGGGAGGGAGCCGAGAGAGGGGAGAGAGCCGGGAGAATGAGGGAGGGAGAGAGAGGGAGGGAGCAATGAGAGGGGGAGGGAGCCGGAGAGAGAGGGAGGGAGCCGCGAGAGAGAGGGAGGGAGCCGCGAGAGAGAGGGAGGGAGCCGCGAGAGGGAGAGAGAGGGAGCAATGAGAGGGAGAGAGAGGGAGGGAGCAATGAGAGGGAGGGAGCCGCGAGAGAGAGGGAGGGAGCAATGAGAGGGGGAGGGAGCCGCGAGAGAGGGAGGAAGAGAGGGGCCGAGAGAGAGGGAGGGAGCAATGAGAGGGGGAGAGAGAGGGAGGGAGCCATGAGAGGGGGAGAGAGAGGGAGCAATGAGAGGGGGAGAGAGGGAGCAATGAGAGGGGGAGAGAGAGGGAGCAATGAGAGGGGGAGAGAGAGGGAGCAATGAGAGGGGGAGAGAGAGGGAGCAATGAGAGGGGGAGAGAGAGGGAGCAATGAGAGGGGGAGAGAGAGGGAGCAATGAGAGGGGGAGAGAGAGGGAGCAATGAGAGGGGAGAGAGAGGGAGCAATGAGAGGGGAGAGAGAGGGAGCAATGAGAGGGGGAGAGAGAGGGAGCAATGAGAGGGGGAGAGAGAGGGAGCAATGAGAGGGGAGAGAGAGGGAGCAATGAGAGGGGAGAGAGAGAGAGCAATGAGAGGGGGAGAGAGAGGGAGCAATGAGAGAGCAATGAGAGAGCAATGAGAGAGCAAGGGAGAGCAGTGAGAGCAGTGAGAGCAGTGAGAGCAGTGAGAGCAGCGAGAGCAACCAGAGCAGTGAGAGCAGTGAGAGCAGTGAGAGCAGTGAGAGCAGTGAGAGCAGTGAGAGCAGTGAGAGCGAGGGCAGTGCCAGTGACCCAGAATGTGTTATGACTTCTTCAGTCAGATTTGATGTCCTGTCCAGCAGCCTCCAATTACTGGACATCTTAACCACCAATACAGAGTTCTCTCCACTGGGGAGTTGGAAGTACAAATAAATAATTAGGTACTATGGGGTGAATCCTAACTTTAAGTAACATTTTCACTTTCTATTCAATTGACAATGTGTGACTAACTGAAGATTTGTCCATTAAAAATGCTAATACAAGGCCTACTTAGTAAAACATATGAAGATGCTGATGGTAATGATGATGATGAATAAGATTGGGAAAGGCAGGAAGGGATACATCTATATTTATAGAGATGGAACGGAGGGCACCGCGACCCCTCGTTTCCACAACCTCGGTGTCCGGATTCAAGAGGTGACTGGATGTGACACGAGCCTAAACGTAGAGAACCGCTGGACTAACGGACCAATCAGGCCGATTCCTGCAGACCTAATTGAGGACTGGTCAGTGGACGTTAGTCTTAAAGAGATAGTTTGGTAGCTGGGCTGTTGTCAGTCTTAACCCTTTTCACTCCTAGAATTTGGACTAGATGGATCGGGCCAAATTGAATTTTTTTTAACAGAACAAATATGAAAAATAAAAGTTTTGAGAATGACAAATATTAATTTCCACGAGGTTTGTTGCTTCAGTGTCTTTAGATATTTTTGTCAGATGTTACTATGGAATACTGAGGTTTAATTACAAGCATTTCATGAGTGTCAAAGGCTTTTATTGACAATTACATGAAGTTGATGCAAAGAGTCAATATTTGCAGTGTTTGCCCTTCTTTTCTAAGATCTCTGCAATCTGCCCTGGCATGCTGTCAATTAACTTCGGGGCCACATCCTGACTGATGGCAGCCCATTCTTGCATAATCAATGCTTGGAGGTTGTCAGAATTTGTTGGTTTTTGTTGGTCCACCAGCCTCTTGAGGATTGACCACAAATTCTCAGTGGGATTAAGGTCTGGGGAGTTCTGGCCATGGACCGAAATTATCAATGTTTTGTTCCCGAGCCACTTTGTTTTTTTTCCTTGTGGTAAGGTGCTCCATCATGCTGGAAAAGGCATTGTTCATCACCAAAACTGTTCCTGGGTGGTTGGGAGAAGTTGCTCTCGGAGGATGTGTTGGTACCATTCTTTATTCATGGCTGTGTTCTTAGGCAAAATTGTGAGTGAGCCCACTCCCTTGGCTGAGAAGCAACCCCACACATGAATGGTCTCAGGATGCTTTACTGTTGGCATAACACAGGACTGATGGTAGCGCTCACCTTGTCTTCTCCGGACAAGCTTTTTTCCAGATGACCCAAACAATCGGAAAGGGGGTTCATCAGAGAAAATACCTTTACCCCAGTCCTCAGCAGTCCAATCCCTGTACCTTTTGCAGACTTTCAGTCTGTCCCTGATGTTTTTCCTGGAGAGAAGTGAATCTTTGCTGCCCTACTTGACACCAGGCCATCCTCCAAAAGTCTTCACCTCACTGTGCTTGCAGATGCACTTACACCTGCCTGCTGCCATTCCTCAGCAAGCTCTGTACTGGTGGTTCCCTGATCCCACAGCTGAATCAACTTTAGGAGACGTCCTGGCGCTTGCTGGACCTTTTTGGGCGCCCTGAATCCTTCTTCACAGTAATTGAACCGCTCTCCTTGAAGTTCTTGATGATCCTATAAAATGGTTGATTTAGGTGCAATCTTACCAGCAGCAATATCCTTGCCTGTGAAGCCCTTTCTGTGCAAAGCAATGATAATGGCACAAGGAAAAACAATGATTCCAAGCATCACCCTCCTTTTGAAGCTTCCAGTCTGTTATTCGAACTCAATCAGCATGACAGACTGATCTCCAGCCCTGTCCTCGTCAACACTCACACCCGTCTTAACGAGAGAATCACTGACATGATGTCAGCTGGTCCTTTTGTGGCAGGGCTGAAATGCAGTGGAAATGTTTTTTGGGGATTCAGTTCATTTGCATGGCAAAGCGGGACTTTGCAATTAATTGCAATTAATCTGATCACTCATCATAACATGCTGGAGTATATGCAAATTGCCATCATACCAACTGAGGCAGCAGACTTTGTGAAAATTAATATTTGTGTCATTCAAAACTTTTGGCCACGACTGTACACTTCATTTTTATGTGCATTTTACATTTAGTACTTTTTGCAGCATTTCTCATAATGAAAATCTAAAAATACTCTGGATACATTCAGTAACATAGAAAATGGTTGCTTAAATGGGAAGAGGTCCATAAGGCGTTGCTCTGCCTTCTTGACATCTCAGTCGAGGGAAAGTGTCAGTAACATGCATGTCAATCAAAAAACGGCCCATTATAAAGCTCAACGTGGTTCAGGTGTGCATCGTTTGAAAGCCTGTTCTATTGTCAACATTACTAGTTATAAAATACAGTCCTACATTAAATACATTTTAAAATGTGAGGTACACATTATGACATCAAACCGGTATTATAATCCTTCAACGTCTCGTCTTTCAGAACACACGGACTCCTCTAGATTTACAGCATTCCCCTCGCTCAGATTACAAACTAAATTACTAAAGTAGCCAAAATCATCCGCGACGAGTTCCAGGTGCTGAGACTAGTAAAAGTAGTAGTGGTAGTACGTTTCTAGGTAACAATGTAAACCACGCCACTTTATATGAACGGGACCATGTGTATGTTGTCTCATATCATGGGCAGGAGAGGCTCCAACAATGGGAACTCTAACCCACCCGTCATATAAACACATTTAGAACGTCTGCCAGTTGAACTCATACAACGCTGTAAAGCAGACAGCTTGAGCTCTGACGTCATATAAACACATTTAGAACGTCTGCCAGTTGAAACTCATACAACGCTGTAAAGCAGACAGCTTGAGCTCTGACGTCATATAAACACATTTAGAACGCTGCCAGTTGAAACTAAACACAGACAGCTTTAGCTCTGACGTCATATAAACACATTTAGAACGTCTGCCAGTTGAAACTCATACAACGCTGTAAAGCAGACAGCTTGAGCTCTGACGTCATATAAACACATTTAGAACGAACGTCTGCCAGTTGAAACTCATACAACGCTGTAAAGCAGACAGCTTGAGCTCTGACGTCATATAAACACATTTAGAACGTCTGCCAGTTGAAACTCATACAACGCTGTAAAGCAGACAGCTTGAGCTCTGACGTCATATAAACACATTTAGAACGTCTGCCAGTTGAAACTCATACAACGCTGTAAAGCAGACAGCTTGAGCTCTGACGTCATATAAACACATTTAGAACGCTGCTGCCAGTTGAAACTCATACAACGCTGTAAAGCAGACAGCTTGAGCTATAAACAATTTAGAACGCTGAAACTGACGTCATATAAACACATTTAGAACGTCTGCCAGTTGAAACTCATACAACGCTGTAAAGCAGACAGCTTGAGCTCTGACGTCATATAAACACATTTAGAACGTCTGCCAGTTGAAACTCATACAACGCTGTAAAGCAGACAGCTTGAGCTCTGAGGTCATATACAACATGTTACTGTACAGCCCCTGCATTCCAATTGAGGTGCTCATTAATGACCAACTCTGCCATTTTCAACCAGTATATGGGATGACAGGGGCTGTGAGGGTAAAGGGTTAATAGTTTGGTAGCCGGGCCTTTTATATTGAATAGTAAGCAGTGTTTCTATGAAGCCACTTAGGAGATCCTTTCAAATGGGAACTAAGTTATAAAGCTTCATAAAGCCACCGTTTGCCTCCTTTGACATGGAATACAATTATAACAAAGGACAGGAAGAGAGAACATGAAGATATTGAAACAACATCCCTGGAGTTGTATGAACACCCATTACACTATCCAAATAGAAGATATCTAAAGGGGAATTAAGGTGACCCACCACACCTTAGAGAAACAAAAAGAGGAACCTGCCAAGACCCCCTGTACCAGGCCCTGCAGATAACATTCTCTCACGCACATGCACACATGCCTGCGAGCACACACACCATCACATTGCCTCAGATTGGTCCCAGCTGTTTCAGTGGACTGTAATTCCTTGAACATACTGCTCTTTGAACCGCACGCGTAGCAACAATAACCAAGACGGCAAAACAATTACATCATCATCACCAGTGTTCCCATTAACAAGCTTGACAACAGTATGCTGTAAGATTCCTTCCACTGGCCCTTTTATCCTCCCACTCCTCGATCCCCCCCACCTCCTCTCCTATCCTCCCCTCCACCCCACCTCCTCTCCTATCCTCCCCTCCACCCCCCTCTCTCCTATCCTCCCCTCCACCCCCTCTCTCCTATCCTCCCCCCACCTCCCCTCACCTCTCCTCTACCTCTACCTCCCCTCTCCCATCCTCCCCTCACCTCTCCTCCCCTCCACCTCCCCTCCCCATCCTCTCCTCCACCTCCCCTCTCCTATCCTCCCCTCTCCTATCCCCTCCCCTCTCCTCCTCCCCTCCACCTCCCCTCTCCTATCCTCCCCTCCCTACCTCCCCTCTCTCCCTCCCTCCACCTCCCCTCTCCTCTCCTCCACCTCCCCTCTCCTCTCCTCCCCTCCACCTCCCCTCTCCTCTCCTCCCCTCCACCTCCCTCCTCCTCTCCTCCATCCTCCACCTCCCCCATCCTCCTCCATCCTCCACCTCCCCATCCTCCATCCTCCATCCTCCTCCATCCTCCCCTCCATCCTCCATCTCCACCACCCTCCACCATCCCCTCCACCTCCACCCTCCACCATCCTCCACCTCCACCATCCTCCATCCTCCACCCTCCACCTCCTCCACCATCCTCCACCTCCTCCACCATCCTCCATCCTCCACCATCCTCCATCCATCCTCCTCCATCCATCCTCCACCATCCTCCACCATCCTCCACCATCCTCCATCCTCCACCATCCATCCTCCACCATCCTCCACCATCCTCCATCCATCCTCCACCATCCTCCATCCTCCACCATCCACCATCCTCCATCCTCCACCATCCACCATCCACCATCCTCCACCATCCACCATCCTCCACCATCCACCATCCTCCATCCTCCACCATCCTCCACCATCCTCCACCATCCTCCACCATCCTCCATCCTCCACCATCCTCCATCCTCCACCATCCTCCATCCTCCATCCTCCATCCTCCACCATCCTCTATCCTCCACCATCCTCTATCCTCCACCATCCTCTATCCTCCACCATCCTCTATCCTCCACCATCCTCTATCCTCCACCATCCTCTATCCTCCACCATCCTCTATCCTCCACCATCCTCTATCCTCCACCATCCTCTATCCTCCACCATCCTCTATCCTCCACCATCCTCTATCCTCCACCATCCTCTATCCTCCACCATCCTCTATCCTCCACCATCCTCTATCCTCCACCATCCTCTATCCTCCACCATCCTCTATCCTCCACCATCCTCTATCCTCCACCATCCTCTATCCTCCACCATCCTCTATCCTCCACCATCCTCTATCCTCCACCATCCTCTATCCTCCACCATCCTCTACCTCCACCATCCTCCATCTCATCAACACCAGGAACCGCTAAGGAGAAATAAAACTAGATTGTCTTCACATTGAAATGAACTGAATAAAATACATTTGATTGGTTCATTCCATGTATTGATCCCCAGAGGGGGGAGTTAGTTAGTTTTGCCAGCAGCAGCAGAAGGTAAAGACCAATAGTGGTAGAGACACTACAGGCATCCAGAACACAGAACTCAACAGGGATACTGCCACTGATGTCTGATAGAACAAAGTCTATTACACGTGGGCCATAAAGCGCTGCTACAACACAGCACACAGGAATACTAAACACTGCATGGACCTCGTAGAATCACAATGAGCAGAACGGCCATTCCAATTACGAACAACGGGCCGTGACCGACTGGCGGCGGCCATTTTGGGTGTCTCATTTGGAATTGACGCTAACAAGTCATGACGTCGCGTAAATTCTATTGTGTCGCCAATATTTGGGTGGAATGTGGAAAATGTACTATTTCTTAGAGTTATGGGCTGATCCAAAGAGACATATCGTGCAGTAGGGTGCCATTTGACACACAACTCATGTCTGTTCTGTTCTGTTACCCCTTCTATTTCTATGCTCAAGCCGTCCTCCCATTTATTACCAGAAGGACTTAATGGCCTGAGTGAGAGCCTCTCTTTCCCCGCACCAGTGAGTTAGACCGTTCTCTCTTCACCAGTCCTTTAGGAGATCTCTCCAGTCTCCTCTTCTCCCTGTGAGGGGGTAATGGACCATGGAATAGAACTATTAATTACTGGCCGTAGAGGAGAAGAGAACAGGGTTGGCAGGCTAGTTTGAATCTGTGGGGCAGGCTAGGAGAGGAGACTAGACAGACTCAGTGAACTACTCTAGACGTAAAGGATGGTTCCATCCTAGTCAGACGTTTACATGCTTCTTTAGTGGGTTTACATGTTTTTATTTTTTTATATCTAACTAGGCAAGTCAGTTAAGAACAAATTCTTTTTTATAATGATGGCCTACCCCGGCCAAACCCGGACGACGCTGGGGCAATTGTGCGCTTCTCAATGGGACTACCAATCAAGGCCGGATGTGATGCGGTACTGGGCCGAGTCCATATTCCACTCCATTCAAAGAAAATTATAACCAATAAACAATGTTATGTTCCATCTTTCTCTTGATCTTAATTTAACCTCCTGTTGTCCTTTTTATGTTATGTCCTCTCATGGCAGCAACTGGCACAAGCAGGGACAACGTCTTCAGTGTCTCCCCTAAGGAAACAGACTCCGTACCCTGGGTACAGAGACAGGGTACAGAGACAGGGTACAGAGACGCGACAGCATCTGAGAAAAACAGCTGTTGCTTGTCAGCTTCAACTGCAAACAAACAAACCCATAACTCTGCTCTTTGATGACAACATCCTCGTGTCCCAACCACTCACACACACTATACCTTTGCTGTGCATTCCTCACGTTGTGAACATCTGACGTCTCCCGTTAGCCTTGGTCAGCAGGCATCAGCACGCCAGGCCAAAGCTAGCTAGCTTTCTCAACAGCATCAGCACGCCAGGCCAACAGCTAGCTAGCTTTCTCAACAGCATCAGCACGCCAGGCCAACAGCTAGCTAGCTTTCTCAACAGCATCAGCACGCCAGGCCAACAGCTAGCTAGCTTTCTCAACAGCATCAGCACGCCAGGCCAACAGCTAGCTAGCTTTCTCAACAGCATCAGTTCACAAGTGCAACATTCCCACCAACACACGTGCAGTCTGTCGGTCTCACACAATCACCACACCGGCTGCGTCCTAATGATCTAATATATATGCATTTCCTTGATGTCCACTAATCTGAAAGGACATGATGATAGACCAATATATATATTTTTTAATCCATCTGTCCATTTATATCAGCTAGGAAAGGAAACAAGGAAAGGTGGCTGTTTGTCATCTTGTGGTCTCTCTGTGACGGTCTTGTGGGTAGGTCCATTCCAGTGCTGTATAGGAATGTGATTCTCCTGCTCAGGCTTGTTCCTGCACTGTACATGTTGTATATAGAGTATCACTGTGGATTACTCAACACTTACACCACACCATCAGTCCTGTCAGGTACCATCCAGTCACTCTCCTTTCTATAGAGCAGTGGTTCCCAAACGTTATATAATCCCGCACCCCTTCAAAACATTCAACCTCCAGCTGCGTACCCCCGCTAGCACCCGGGTCAGCTGTACCCCCTCTAGCACCCGGGTCAGCTGTACCCCCCCTCTAGCACCCGGGTCAGCTGTACCCCCCCTCTAGCACCCGGGTCAGCTGTACCCCCTCTAGCACCCGGGTCAGCTGTACCCCCCCTCTAGCACCCGGGTCAGCTGTACCCCCTCTAGCACCCGGGTCAGCTGTACCCCCTTTAGCACCCGGGTCAGCTGTACCCCCCTCTAGCACCCGGGTCAGCTGTACCCCCCTCTAGCACCCGGGTCAGCTGTACCCCCCCTCTAGCACCCGGGTCAGCTGTACTGTTGACAGTTTTACAGCACCTCACATATCCAACATCAACAGCATTAATATATGGATTAAATATGCCCCACCTCTGTAAGAGAAGAAGGAATAAATAGTGTTTGTGTGTGTGTGTACGCACGCTAAGACAATAATGGTTGGGTAACACCATCCGGTGCATGACTAAACGACAGCACACACACACACACACACCTACCCACGTGAGTTTAAGACACCGCAGACGTCAGAGTTGGGCAATACCGTATCAGTCGGCACATGACTAAACTGAACAAACCACTGCCACACCTGAAGGAAACGAGATGTATCCGCTTTAGTATCAGTAGGAACAATTTGGCTTGAATAGTGCGTCACAATACCGATTGTGAGGCATCATGACCAAGTTAATACGAAGGTAAGTCTGGCTCACAGATGAGACATGGAATTCTTAAAGCTACAGGTCAGAGTCTGCAGGCTTTACTCCAGCCCAGCTCTAATTAATTAACACCTGATTCAACAAAACGAGAGGTCTTGATAATCAGCTGATTGGTTGTGTAGTTCAGTAATACCATTCCCCTGCAGCCTTCCAGCTGTCTCCCTGTAGGTAACTAACAGACTAACAGTGTAGTTCAGTAATACCATTCCCCTGCAGCCTTCCAGCTGTCTCCCTGTAGGTAACTGCTATGTTCCACCATCAGGAAAAGAAGCTGCAACTGCCCATAAGATTACCATGACATTCCATTACGTTCTCTGATATGCACGTGAATAACAGGAAGGCGTATGTGTGTGTATGCATGTGAATCCATACACACACCGACAGCTGGGGTTCTGAAAAATGATGACCCCCCCCCCCGTACATAATCACACAATCACATTCTGACAAACACACGCAGCTGCTATGAGCAGAATACTGTTCTGATCTCTGACCGGTCTCGTGTTAGACTGGACTGAAGAATATAGACCGATAACAATATGAATGAGACAGAGAGGAGGAGGAGAAAGGACACAGAGACCGACAGACAGACACAGAGTTGGGTCATCTAATAGCTGAGGGAGGGAGAGGAAGACAAAGTGATAGTTGATGAGAGAGAATGACTTCCAATAAGAGATCACACTGCACTCCTCCCTGAGCTGGGAGATCAGTGATAGGAAAGGCAGGAGGAGGACAGGAGGAAGGGAGGAGAGGATGGAGAGATGTGAACAGGAGAGCTGATAAGAAACTAATTAACTCAGTCTGTCTCAACACTGGAAGGTTGTGTCTTATGGATACAGTCATCACCCGATGAGAGTGTGTGTGTGTCGTCCCCTACCTGACTTGGGGGATGCTCCAGAGACGCTGAGGGCACACACCATCTTGGCGGTCTCCCAGGGATAAAGAGTGGTGGTGTCAGAGCGGATGGCCACAGCGAACAAGGGGCCTACAGGAAGGAACACACAGAGGTTAGAGGTCAGGGGTTTCATTCACTGCGTTTACACCCCTAACACTGGTCCTTCGCCAGGTCTTTCAAAGGTGCTAGTCCAAACAGCTCCTCTCAGCTCACTGAGCCAGTCAGAGTGTGTGTGTGTGTGTTAGAGGTCGACCGATTAATCGGAATGGCCGATTTCAATTTCCTATCAGCCTAATGGCTGGTGTAACCGATGTGAAATGGCTAGCTAGTTAGCTGTTTGTGCGCTAATACCGTTTCAAACGTCACATGCTTTTAGATTTGGAGTAGTTCTTCCCCGTTGCAAGGGCCGTGGCTTATGTGGAGCGATGGGTAACGATGCTTCGAGTGTGGCTGTTGTCGATGTGTTCCTGGTTCGAGCCCAGGTAGGGGCGAGGAGGGGGACGGAAGCTATACTGTTACACTGGCAATACTACAGTGCCTATAAGAACATCCAATAGTCAAAGGTATATGAAATCGAAAACGGTAGAGAGAAATAGTCCTATAAAATACTGTATTAACTACAACCTAAAACCTCTTACATTGGAATATTGAAGTCTCATGTTAAAAGGAACCACCAACTTTCATATGTTCTCATGTTCTGAGCAAGGAACTTAAACGTTAGCTTTTTTACATGGCACATATTTTACATGGCACATATTTTACATGGCACATATTGCATATTGGCACATATTGCATATTGGCACATATTACTTTCTTCTCCAACACTTTGTTTTTGCATTATTTAAACCAAATTGAACATGTTTCATTATTTATTTGAGGCTATTTTATTGATGCATTATATTAAGGTCAAATAAGTGTTCATTCAGTATTGTTGTAATTGTCATTATTACAAATGTAAAAGTAAAAGAAAAAAACTGGCCGATTAATAATCGGTATCGGCTTTTGGGTCCTCCAATAATCGGCATCGGCGTTGAAAAATCATGATCGGTCGACCTCTAGTGCGTGTGTGTGGATAAGCACCTACAGAGGGACTTAGTATGGTGTCTCCTCCAACACAGGTTCAACAGACACGAGAAAGAGAGCCAGTGATACGGATCATTGCAGCTTCTAACTGATTTGTCCAGGAGAGGTTGGTTATGGGGTGCCGTTTTGAAGCTTCCACCCCACAGAGAGGAAGAAGGGCTGCAGGTAGCCTAGCGGTTAGGAGCGTTGGACCTGTAACCGAATGGTTGCTAGTCTGAATCCCCGAGCCGACTTGGTGAAACATCTGCTGATGTGCCATTGAGCAAGGCACTTTACTATATTTGCTCCTCTAAGACAGCTAAATGACTCAAATGTAAGAGAGAGAGCGTGTCTTTCCACAGTGAGAGAGATGTAGAGAGAGAGCGTGCTCAAGAGGTCTACCTCCCCAGAGACAGTAATAGAGGTTTCAGTAATTAGTTACATCTCTCTCCCACGAACATCAAACACAGCCAACTAGGCCGATGCAGGGAATGTGAGAGAGTATATATAGAGTTCATATGAGAGACTATATTTAGAGTTCATGTGAGAGAGTATATTTAGAGTTCATGTGAGAGAGTATATTTAGAGTTCATGTGAGAGAGTATATTTAGAGTTCATATGAGAGACTATATTTAGAGTTCATGTGAGAGAGTATATTTAGAGTTCATTTAGAGTTCATGTATTTAGAGTTCATGAGAGAGTATATTTAGAGTTCATATGAGAGACTATATTTAGAGTTCATGTGAGAGAGTATATTTAGAGTTCATGTGATATATTTAGAGTTCATGAGCTTCAGTAAATATTTAGAGTCTGTGAGTGGTTCATGTGATAGACTCAGTAGGACATGTGAGAGAGTATATTTAGAGTTCAGAATATTCATTGTAGAGTTCAGCATATGTGAGCAGTGGTCTAGGGGTATAGACTCAGTAGGACACAGAATATATTGTATGTAGCTCAGTGGTGGTCAGAGTGTGTGTTCTATCCCCGTACCAGTCTCCTGGAAGTTGATCTGGACCTTGTTAGACTTGGCGCTGACAGCTTTGGTCCAGGCCTGGCCTGGTTGTTTGGTCCAGGCGGTGATGTCACACCAGTAGAAGCCCCTGTCAGCCTGCTGCACTCCGGCCAGACGGAAGCGGAACTCAGCCGGACCCGTCTTAGTCAGAACCAGGCTGTCCCTGGGAGCCAGAACCCAGTTTACTTTCAACATAGGTCACTAGTAATAACACAACAACTTCATTCATCTTATGATGCATACTGCTCAGTACTCTGTGTGTGTGTGTGTGTGTGTGTGTGTGTGTGTGTGTGTGTGTGTGTGTGTGTGTGTGTGTGTGTGTGTGTGTGTGTGTGTGTGTGTGTGTGTGTGTGTGTGTGTGTGTGTGTGTGTGTACCTGCGGTTAGGGTCTGTAGCCCCTCCATGTTGTAGTACAGAGTCAGGACTGAGAGAGAGGACGGTTCTAGTGGCAGAGTCCACACTGTCCTGAGTCTGCACCAGCACAGAGTAGCCCGGGTCCTGCAAGTGCACAAGGGATATGGTACAGCTCATCTCAAAGGTGGCTCCGCCCGCCACCGCCTCACGCACACGCTGTGCCACGGCGGTTAGAGATGAACCTGGAGGGAGACAGATCAATCAATCAATTAATAATCAGTGAGTCAGTCAATCAGACTGACTTTATGACTTAGAAAGCTGCCTGGAGCGCAACCTAAATCAAGGACCATGAGAGCAACTGGGATTTGTGTGATAGTGTGGGCCGGGTACCGAGGTAATGGCAAGGGAAGCAGTGCAATCAATCAAGATCGAGCCTGAGGCTAGTAGAGTGGTAAGGAGTAACCGGGACTACAGACAGACAGTAAACAGTCAGACGCTCTGCAACCACAGCTACTCTAACCTAACAACCAGCTGTCAGTAGTAGCCACAGGGACTGAGTGGACAGACCATCAGTAGGAAAGTCCGGACTTCATGAATAGACAAAGACACTGACTGAGCTCTGCAGAGAAAGATGGACAGAGAGAGTGAGACGAAGAGGGAGAGATTGAGAGATGAACAGAGAGAGAAGGGGATTCCCAGAGTTGCTGGGAGGAAACAGAGGAAGACAGTCAGAACTAGAAGGGGGAGAAAAATACAAACTCCCTACTGTATATCCTCATCGCTATTCAATAGCTTTTACACTAGATCGCCATCATCTAACCAGCTTTACGCGGTTCACAGAGTTCAGTTTGGGTGAGTGTGTGTAAAAAGGTTATTTTGTGAGAATCTGGAAGCCGAAGGGCGACTGATGAGAACTATTTAGACTCAAATCAACAGTGGAAACTAGGACTCATAGCTGTCACTCAGGGCAGCTGTTTAGGTCCCTTAATTCAATCTTTACCAATGTTTTGCCACCTGCTTTGAAAAAAATTACTCAACACTACACACGTCAGCAGCTATACAGCGACTGAAATGACTGCAATGCTCAACAAAAAGCTGCAGTTAGTTTCAAAGTGGGTGGCAAGGAATATGTTAGTCCTAAATATTTCTAAAACTAAAAGCAATGTATTTGGGACAAAATCATTCACTAACCCCTAAAACCTCAACTAAATATTGTAAGAAATAATGTGGAAATTGAGAAAGTTGATGTGACTAAACTGCTTGGAGTAACCCTGGATTGTAAACTGTCAAGGTCAAAACAGTTTACAACAGTAGCTAAAATGGGGAGAAGTCTGTCCATAATAAAGCACTGCTCTGCCTTCTTAACAACAGTATCAACAAGGCAGGTCCTACAGGCTCTAGTTATATCGCACCTAGACTACTGTTTAGTCGTGTGGTCAGGAGCCACAAAAAGGGACTTCTGCAATTGGCTCAGAAGAGAGCAGCACGGCTGGCCTTTGGACGTACACAGAGAGCTAACATTAATAATATGCAAGTCAATCTCTCCCGGCTGAAAGTGGAGGAGATTGACTTCATCACTACTTGTTTTTGTAAGAGGTGTTGACAAGCTGAATGCACTGAGCTTGTCTGTTTAAACTACTAGCTCACAGCTCAGACACCCATGCATACCCCACAAGACATGTCACCAGAGGTCTCTTCACAGTCCCCAAGTCCAGAACAGACAACAGGAGGCGCACAGTTCTACATAGAGCCATGACTACATGGAACTCTATTCCACATCAAGTAGACCACCCTCCCGATTGTATATAGTCCTGTCCATGAGCTACTCTTGTCCTGTTTTATGTCATGTTCCATGTTTTGTATGGACCCCAGGAAGAGTAGCTGCTGCGTTGGCAGGAACTAATGGGGCTCCATAATAAAATACAAACACTCACACGCCAACCTGACTGACACTGTGTGTGTGTGCCCTAGACTTGTGGTGTGCCATGGTACAGGCTTTCCTGTTGTCAGACATACATTGGCGCCTCGACTTCCTCTGCCATGTCTGTTGAGCAGCCAACATGAAACAAGCCATGGTTACATGGTAATGTTTTACATCCTCTAGCTTGGACTCCCATTCAGAACACACGTCCCTTATTACCTCAAACACATCACATAGAAAACAACTGAACATAGCAGAATGACAAATGTATTAAATAGCAACATTTCTATATTCGGGTGGTTTCATCAAAAGAGAAATAAATAAGGAAGGAGGGAGGAGAAGAGTGAGATGATATGAGAGTCACTACTTACGCTTGGGTTCCCATCGGACGGTCAGAGGGGGGGTGAGGAACTCTGCTGCCTCCTCCATTCCACCCTGCCTAGAGGGAGTCCACGCTGTCACACTGCACGCATACGCCCCCATGTCCACGTCCTGACGGTACACACACACACTTGTTAGCAGCTCTTGCTTTAATACAAACTTGTCTGTCTAACAAATGATTGTGCTTGAGGTACACACACACACACACACACACACACACACACACACACACACACACACACACACACACACACACACACACACACTGTGTGCGTAGGAAGCGGAGCTTGAATGTATCCGGCTCTACTCGGGTCAGAACGATGGCACCAGACTCCAACCTATCACGGTACAGCATCCCAGACTTCAGGTTGCCGTGGGCATCCAGGGAACCAATAGGGAGGGTGGCCTGTGTGGTTGTCAGGCGGTCGCCAGGTGGACCAGGAAGTGGTGTGTACTCCCAGGTTACGCCCAGTCGGCCCCCTGCAAGGAAGTGGGTGATGTTGGTCACATGACACGCCAGCTCCGTTGGGTCACCTGTGACCTGCGGGGTCGACGAAGGGGTAAGGGTCACTGCGAAATTAGGCTCTGGAGGGAGGGACAGAAAGATGGGGTGGGAGAGGAGAGAAACATTAATCAACAGACTCTAAAGTAAAGGGACAGTAAAGTAAAGGGACATGGTGAAATAACATCCACCTTAGTGCATTCAGGGTAGTGTAACATGTTGACTCCTGCTGTACACACAACCAGACCAGTTATTTAAAAAGGAATAATCTGGAAGCCACTTCACAGCCACTAAGGTAGTGGTGAGCAGAGCTCTTCCCGGTCTGTAGCCATGAATCCAATGGGTGGTGTGTGTGTGCGTTAGGGATGTGCACGGTTATCTGAATATCCGAACGGGAGTTAGTATTCAAATCATTGGGAGTACTCATTTGTGAGAGAGAAAAGGTGTTTTTAAAGTATTTTTCTAAGGTAAAATATCAAAGTGACAGTTATACCAGGACCTTTCAAATTATGAATTGAATGAATAAAAATGAACTTTAATGTGATTCACGACATGCGCCTCATTAAAGACCGTTAGCCTTCACGTGTGTAGCTTGTTGGTTATGTTGGCCAATCAAAACGGCAAAGAGGCTCAATGTGTAGCAAGTGGAATGAGAGTTCACTAATGCAGTGCAAGATAGAACAAAAATAACCAACAGGTAGGCTGTCTTATCTGAATGGGGTTGGGGAGAAAGCACAGCATATGGCCTCAAATAGCCTAACTAGCAATAGCTGGCTAGCTAGCTTCTAGGCTCCTGCAATCCAGACAGGTATTGATAAATGGGATGAAAAATTGCTTCTAGTTAGCCCGTCTTGGCTGTCGCCGGGTTGCCTTGGGTACTCGTCTCGCTAGCCCCAATCTCACTGACCCCTCAGCAGAGAATCAGCCTCTCTCCTTCCCACAGCAGTGCTCAGGTTAAAAACTTGAGCAAAAAATAAATAAAATACTAAAATTATTACGAATATCTAGATATCTGACAAAAATTCATGATACAATTCAAATAGAAAAAAATTCACTAAACCCCATTCCTAGTGTGTGCGCGCAAATGGGGCAATCAGACTTCTCAAACACTCACACACAGTGTATCAATGTTAAGTGTCAGTGGCGGAGTGTGTGTTGGGTCTCAGTAGGTGATTGGGCTGGTATCTCAGTCAGACCTCTAGTCTACAGATTGTCCCTTTATGCTCCAATGAACAGGGAACACACATATTCCTTGCTCTCGATTAGTGTGTGTGTGTGTGATCGTGGGTTTTCCACGTTGTGTCATTTGGACGTCACAGGGGCTGAATCATGCACTGTCACCATCTGCTACACTGCTGTGAGGATCATCACAAGATCATCTGCGAAAATCCTCCTTCCTTTGCGAGGAGAGAATCCCCGCCAATTAGCCATGTGCCCATTCCGCCGCTTTCACACCCCTCATCCATCTTTCTCACACACATACACTCCATTAATAGACCAAAGGAAAACTCACACTGCAGAACGACTCAAACACATTTCCTGCTAATGGCCTACAAATGGAACGAAACATACATTATAACAAACTCACGTGCCCACACAAGTACACAGGTGCACACCCACCCTCCCCTACTTACCCAGGACCGGATAAACTGAGGCATTATGCACAGGACAAGAGCTGTTCCAGGGCCATTTGTTAAGGGAATAGAAAGCTGAAATCTAGTCCACCCAGTAGAGAGCTGATACCAGGCAGTGAAGAACACTACTCTGCTCTGATGAAGAAGGTAATGGCCCTCAACAAAAACAAGACTAATGCACATTTTGAAACCAAACACCACAACTAGGTTTCCATTAGCCTGGCTGTGGTTCCCAACTGGTTGGTATGGACCATAGAGATGTAGAATACATTAAATGTTCTTCATACAGCTACTTCTGGGTTGTGGTTGTGGCTAAAGACTGGGGTGCTATCTCAGGTGCACTCTAACTAGAACCTCCGTTCTGTTTACTTGAAAGGTCGTATTGAAAAACCGACATGGTTTGGGTATAGCCTAGCACAGCATAGGGGTTGACAACCACTGTTCTACAAACTAACCACATTCAGGATTAGGCGCTTGCTTGTCTTAACTTCTTTGGGACTGGGGAGCAGTATTGAGTAGCTTGGATGAATAAGGTACCCAGAGTAAACTGCCTGCTACTCAGGCCCAGTTGCTAATATATGCATATTATTAGTAGATTTGGATAGAAAACACTCGGAAGTTACTAAAACTGTTTGAATGATGTGAGTACAACAGCACTCATATGGCAGGCAAAAACCAGAGAAAAAATCCAACCAGGAAGTGGGAAATCTGAGGTTTGTAGTTTTTCAACTCATGCCCTATCGAAGATAGTGGGATATTGGTCATATTGGTCATATTGCACTTCCTAAGGCTTCCACTAGATGTCAACAGTCTTTAGAACTTTGTTTGATGCTTCTACTGTGAAGTGGGGGCTCATAAGGGCTGTTTGAGCCAGGTGTCTGGTAGAGTGTCGTGACGCATGTTCATGTGAAAGTTAGCTCGCGTTCCAGACAAAGAAATTCTCCGGTTGGAACATTATTGAAGATTTATGATAAAAAGCATCCTAAAGATTGATTCTATAATTCGTTTGACATGTTTCTACGAACTGTAATATAACTTTCAACTGAACTTTCGCATGGACTTGCTGGCGCGTCGTGACTTTGGATTGTGTACTAAACGCGTGAAAAACAAGGAGGTATTTGGGCAAATGAGGGACTTTATCGAACAAATCAAACATTTATTGTGGAACTGGGATTCCTGGGAGTGCATTCTGATGAAGATCAAAGGTAAGTGAATGTTTCTAATTCTATTTCTGACTTCTGTTGACTGCACAACATGGCAGATATCTTTTTGGCTCTTTTATTGTCTGAGCACTGTACTCAGATTATTGCATGGTGTGCTTTTTTGAAAAGGTGTTTTTGAAATCAGACACAGCGGTTGCATTATAGAGAATTTTATCTAAAATTCCATGCATAACACTTGTATTTTCATCAACATTTATGATGAGTATGTCTGTAAATTGATGTGGCTCTCTGCAAAAATCACTAGATGTTTTTGGAACTACTGAACATAACGCCAATGTATACTGAGATTTTTTTATATAAATATGAACTTTATCAAACATAATATACATGTATTGTGTAACATGAAGTCCTATGAGTGTCATCTGATGAAGATCAAAGGTTAGTGATTCATTTTGTCTGTATTTCTGCTCTTTGTGACTCCTCTCTTTGGCTGGAAAAATGGCTGTGTTTTTCTTTGACTTGGCTCTGACCTAACATAATCCTTGTGGTGCTTTCGCCGTAAAGCCTATTTGAAATCGGACACTGTGGCTGGATTTACAAGAAGTTTATCTTTAAAATTGTGTAAAATACTTGTATGCTTGAGGAATTTTAATTATGAGATTTCTGTTTTGAATTTGGCGTCCTGCACTTATCACTGGCTGTTGAGGTGGGATGCTACCTTCCCGAATATCCCAGAGAGGTTTTAAAAGTGTGACCTATAAAACAAAACTACAAGCACACACACACACACACACACACACACACACACACACACACACACACACACACACACACACACACACACACACACACACATGCTAAAAAGACAGACACTGCGGAGGACATTTCAGTTGATTAAAAGCCATGATAAAAACAGTTTGTGTTTCAATTCATTTGGATCAGACCTGTCTTAGGGTCGTGTCAGCAGGGGCAAGCTGACAGTGTTAACTGCCAAATATCTCTGGGGGGGGGTGAGGGTGAGTGACTCACTGTTAATACAGGTCTGGAGTGTCAACGGTAAACGCAGCCTGGCCTGTGTTTGAAATAAGTCATCCAATCTTACGTCAGTATGAAGTTCAGGTAAGAACATAAAATGAGTTGTACTTTGACCTCGTTCAGTAAGGGAACAATATACTTTAGCCACCATGTTTCCCTGGGAGCTAAGAGTGCGACACTGTGTGACGTTTGAGTGTGGAGTTCTGCGCCCTTTTCAAGTTTTTGGGTGTGTTACCATAGAGATAGTTCCCGTAGATTATAAACGGATGATAACTGACCATCTCAACTCTAGAGACGTTTACTAACTTACTAGAGTTCACCTGTTCATACAGACTACCACACAAACCAGACGGAACTAATGAAATGCTGTATATTTCATGAAAATAGTTCAACATTGGTGCCGATAAATAAACACACTCAAGAGTATGTGTCTGCGCACACACACACACACACACACACACACACACACACACACACACACACACACACACACACACACACACACACAATATATAGTTAGTGTGTCTCACACACATGCTGTGCAACAAACCAAAATGCCAAGGGGAGATTTAATTATTAGGACCGAGCAAGCAGGTGTTCTATCTGGAGTGAAGACAGAGACAGATGGATGAGCAAGGCGAGAGAAAAGGAGAGCGAGAGAAAGAAAAGGGACTAAGCATGTTCCAAGGAATGTTCTCAGAGGACCCTCTCCACTGCCAAGAAGCTCCGGCCTTCATCGGAGGGTCTCTGGTTTCACTGGGGTGTTTGAGCATGTGGTGCGAGTCTGTGTTGAACCAGATATGACCCAGAGTGCATTCCTCCACTCAGTCGCCACCCTGTCAACACCCTCCATCATCACTTTTCCTTCACTCCCTCAGTATACAGCAGCCACTGAGCATCCTGAAGCCTGACTCAAGACATGAAGGTGATTTGGAGAGAGAACCAGAGGTGGTCGGTGCCGTTTATGATGAGGGAGAATGATCATTTATTTTATGATTAGTCTTATTTTCTGTTCCAGTATGTTGGATTCACCCAGCTCAATGTAACGTTGATAGGTTTAGGCTACTACATGATAAGCAAATCTATCCCCATCATGAGTTTGCTACAACCTAGCCTGTGAATGAAAGTCACCAAGGTAATTTTTTGTAATCAAGGTGAGAGTGACACATTCAATACCACCTTCCACAATCTTGCCTGCATCTAGCTGATCTAGGGTGTGAATCATTCGTACACCATGGTGCTACCCTACAGAGTGCTGTTGAGGCTACTGTAGACCATTGCAAAACAGTGCGTTTTAATCAATAATTTGGTGAATATATTTTGTATTGTTTTATCTAAAGTGTAACATTCATGTTTAACGGTTTATTTTTATGAAACTCACTGAGGATGGTCCTCCCCCTCCTCTCAGGAGCCTCCACTGGAGAGAACCCATTGAACTCTATGGTGACTCTGGGTGATTGTATGGGAGCTGACACAGCACTAACACCACAGGGGGGTTTGTAGGATGGAGGAAGAATAACAGCAACTTAAAGTTGTAATAGGTCACTTTTTGGGCGACTCAACCAAATTCACATAGAAATGTGAATTACAGATCTGTCATCCTCATTGAATGTCTTGGCATATTTTACTTTCTGTTTTGTGCAACAGCCTCAAACAACTAAAAACAAGATTTGGGGCTATTGAAAAGGTGTTTCACAGCAGTTTAGGTGGCACAGTGTGATTATCTATAGAATGACTGCTTGTTTTGTCACAAACTGAAATTAGGCAAACTATTAGAATATTAGCAAACAGGATTTCTGCAAATTGCACCTTTAAGAATGGCTCATTAAGTGTGTGCGTGTGTAACCACAGGAGGCTGCTGAGGGGAGGACGGCTCATAATAATGGCTGGATTGGAGTAAATGGAATGATAAACACTTGGAAACCATGTTTATGTTACCAATCCTTTGCTTCCGTTCCAGTGATTACTATGAGCCCGTCCTCCACAACTAAGGTACCACCTCTGGTGTGTGTCATGCTTCCGTCATCATTGTGACATACAGTACCTATTGTTGTGATGGACTGCAGATGTAGAGTCAAACAATAGTACCAATCAGTCAAGGAAAGACGCACCAGGGTAGCTAGCCCCCTCTGCAGCTCCATAGGGGATTAGAAGGACACAGTGACTTCCAACTCTTTTTACTACACCTCTACTGTTGGACAGAGAGGTTTATGGGAGTTGGAGGTATCCTGTAGAGTGTGTGTGTGTGCATGCACATTACTACATACAGTGCATTCAGAAAGTACTCAGATCTCTCTGTACTTTGCTCCATTCATCTTTGCCTCGATCCTGACTAGTCTCACAGTCCCTGCCGATGAAAAACAGCATGATTCGGCCACCACCATGCTTCACTGTAGGGATGGTGCCAGGTTTCCTCCAGACGTGACGGTTGGCATTCAGGCCAAAGAGTTTAATCTTGGTTTCAACAGACCAGAGAATCTTTTTCCCTCATGGCCTGAGTGTCTTTAGATGCCTTTTGGCAAACTCCAAGCGGGCTGTCATGTTCCTTTTACTTAAGAGTGGCTTCCATCTGGCCACTAAACCATAATGGCCTGATGGGTGGAGTGCTGCAGAGATGGTTGTCCTTCTGGAAGGTTCTCCCATCTCTACAAAGGAACTCTGTCAGAGTGACCATTGGGTTCTTGGTCAATCAAGTTGTAGAAACATCAAGGTTGATCAATGGAAACAAGATGCACCGGAGCTCAATTTGTCTCACAGCAAAGGGTCTGAATACTAATGTAAATAAGGTATTTTTAATGTTTAATAAATGTGCAGACATTTCTAAAAACCTGTTTTTTGCTTTGTATGTAGATTGCTGAGGATTTATTTTTATTTAATCAATTTTAGAACAAGGCTGTTGCGTAACAAAATGTGGAAAAAGTCAAGGGGTCTGAATACTTTCCAAAGGCACTGTAACTACCATTTCCTCAGCGTAGTAGGTCTGAATTTCATGGGATTTGGGTGAGAGTGTGAATGTGTGTCTTCCAGACGTAGGCAGAGTTCCTCTTCCATTGATGTCTGGCCTTGCCTACGCCCCTCTCCCACTAAGCTTAACCCAGGGCACTTCTCTCAACATGCACAATGGCAGACAGAAAACAGACATCTAGTAACCACCAACACATACATATGGTTGGTGAGTCTGTTGGTGTAGGGCTCTATGGTACTAGAGGGAACTCCTACACTCTGGCCTCCGGCTACACATTCCTTTCCTCCATGACCGTTTTCACTGCACAGTGTTTGGTGTGTGTGTGTGTGTGTGTGTGTGTCAGAGGAGCGTCAGGTTTGGGACTCTAGAGAACCAGCACCAGGCAGACCTAGTTCCAGAGCAGATTTAACCCCACAGCTACTGCAGCACCAACAGCTACTATGTGGCGCATTCAAGATCTGAATTCTAAGATGGTTTCATACACTAGGAGCAGTGGGGTTGCTTATTATCATGCTAACCCAATGGACTTTATGGCATTTCCTCACACACAAATACAACACGTAGCCAAAGCAGCGATTCTCAACTGCTGGATCGCGACGCAAATGTGCGTCACAGGAGGTTTCTTCAGAGTGTTTTCAATATAAAACGCCATTAGCAATGCTATTTTGGAAGTCTCAAAACAGTGAATTTATTACTGCTAGATTCTAATTTTCAGTGTAAAAACTCTAGATACTATGAAAGTGCAAACCAAGTTCATTCTTCCCAGAGGGCCAATACAGCCGCATTAGACAAAGTCATTCACACGAGCACTGATATTTAATCCTTTCTCCTATGCAGAGTCTCCTCCTACACATCTGAACAAACATTGTATCTTTATTACTAGGCAGGAAACTAAGTGATACAGACCATAAACTTTTCTCCCTTAAAACATGACCTGGACCCCTTTCATCACTAATCCATGGCTCTCTCCCCTTATCAATGCCTGCCACGTGATCATTTCCCCTACACTCAGTATCAGTACGTTCCAAGCTTAACCACCAACTTCTGGTGTAGCCCCTCAGCTATGACACCCCTCAGGTACCTCTTAAAACTAATGATTAATAACATTTAAAGTTCAGAAACCCAAAACCATCATTAACATTCTTCATCAAGAATATGGGGAGGATTGAATGAATGACAACGAAATGTTGGAATGTGGTTCCCTTGTCATACATTTGCCATCTATATAACATTTAAAAATCCAGATTGTATTTTGTCGATTCTTTTCGCAATGAGAATATTGGGACGGGGCTGAGACAACCCGATTCAATTCGGGTCCTGAGGAAAAACCAGTTAAGAACCACTGGCCTAAAAGGTCATGAAAATCTATACCAAACTGGGAGGGACGACATGAATCTATGCATTGCAAAATGTTTTGCTACGGTGGTCCCTAATGAATCCCTACACGACCACCCACACACTCTGGAGGATGGCATGAGTGACACCACGGCACCTTGAACCTGTCAGATCACATGCAGTTACACCCTACACCACCGCTTAGGTCCCAGAGCAACCATGCTGTCATTGTGAATAAGAATTTGTACATAACTGACTTGCCTGGTTAAATAGAGAGAGGGAGCGAAACAGGGTGTAAAACCAGAGAAAGGAGTTCGCTAGGCCTTAACAGGCATGAATAATCAATACTTTTCACTGTGGGGGCAGGTATGTCAGAAAAAAGGCTTGACTAAAGGATAGGCTCACTCTGCGGGTGCCTGTGTGTGAGTGTGTATGTGTGTTCGTTCCTGTGTGTCTCTGTAGTACAAGGCATCACTGATGTACTGCCATGGTGAAGCATGTGTTCAAAGTAAGCCTAGTGAGAGGCCAATGCTATTAATAGTATGTTAGATATGGTAATCTTGGTTGGACTGCATTTCAAGACCTGAAAAACATACAGTAGATATTTTAACAGCACTTTCACTCACTGATCTGTGTGACTAGAACTTGTACTGGGTTGGAGGTCTTCTCTGCAGCCTGGTACCATCTTCCTCCTCCTCCGACCCAGGCCCGGACCCTACAGGAGTACATCCCCTTGTCAGACCCCCTTACCCCCCTCACCACCAGCCTAAACTCCCCTGGCCCTGTCCGCTCCAGCCCCACCGAGGGGGACCCGTTTGAGACCACCCCGTCACGGCCCAGGCTGACCGCTGTGCGTCCGTCCACAAGCCAGGTGACCTCCAGGGCCAGGGAGGCCAAGTTACCCGCGGAGACCAGGCAGGTGAGGGTCAGGGTGTCGTCCATGTTGAGCGTGGTGTTGGACATGGCCACGACAGACAAGGAACGAGCTGGAAGGCGGAGGGAGAAGACAAAATGGCTGCCGTTAGAACCAATAAACAAGGAAACAACCCCGAGGTCCTAACTGCTAGACACCTGTAGAACTGGACCGGTTGGATAAGTAGAAGCAATATGGTGAAAATATAGAACACTCCAGCACAGTTGGACATGGAGATACAAGTATTCTACACATCAAGAGAAGACAGAGTAGAAGGGATTCAACATGGAAAACTTGATTAAAACCATCCAGATCAAAAGAACCAACAGTGAGAAGTTGAAAGACCCACATACAGAAGATCAAGGATGACTATTTATTAAAAAAAGCCAATTTCAAAAGCTCTAGAACCCACAAAATGTCAAGTATAAATGGGTAACTATTAAAAGTGAATATATGCCGAGAACGATTTAGGCTAAATGGTAAGAGTTTCAAAGCTATAGAAAGAAAAGTCAAGGAAAATCACATTAAAACATGATACGACTCATGACTCCAGAGACTGAACTGGAGCTAAACGCTTTTTTTGGGGGGGGGGGGGTTATATTTCTCAAATTAAATCCTGGATACTGCTACTATGGGAGACTGGGATATCTGGTAGGTGAGATGACTTCACTATAGCTCACTCTGTATGTTTAGACAAGAGAGCCAGGACAAAGGCCCCTGTTAGACTTCTCCAATCCTCTTTACTTTAGCATCTCAGTAGACAGTCAATAGTGGCTGCATGGCTACACTAGTCTGTACTTAGATACAGCATGTAAAGGAAGGCCCACAGTCCCTCCATGTTGTCTTCCTGCTAAGCTAGTCCCTCAGTCTCTCACCCCATTTTAATCACTCACCATGCAGGAGAGGGTTCAGGGGATATGGTGTCCCAGGCAACCACTGTGTGTGTGTGTCAGGGGTTCCTCACACACCCAGGGATAAAGGCCTGACAGGGGGAGGGGCTGAGATAGATCTCTGGGTCAAGAGCCTCTCCAACACAAAGAAATGCTGCTAGGCTAAAATAAAGTAGAGGCCATAGAAACGACAACCATCCCCCAGATCCCGCTCTCTCAGCTGGTCCTAACCCTTCGATATTTTTACATCTGTAAGGTGGAAGCTCCATTGCACTGCTTATACCAATCCAGACCATACAGATCTGCAAATATCTCGAGGTTAAGGTCAAAGGGGAGTGATTTAGGATCGGCTGAATGTTTCACATGCTAAAGTACATACAAAACACACCCCACCCCCTTTACCTGTAGGTGTGACTGCCACAGCTCCCATCTCCACAGCCTTCTCCACAATGTTCTTCCACTGACCCCCTTCCTCATGAATCCATTCCCTCCCCGTGCACACGTACATCCCTGCATCAGCCTGCGTCACCCCGGCAACAACCAATCCAAATGCCCCATCTCTGCGAATAGCCAATCGGAGCCCTCCGTCAGCATAGCGCTGCGCGGAGCCACTTCCTGTGACCACATCCCCATCTGGGCCAACGGTCAGGATATCCACCAATGGGATGCCTGGTCTCCGTAGCGACCAGGTGACGGACAGGTAGGTGGGATCAGTGAAGTGGCGGGTGACGTTGCAGGAGAGGGTGATGTCGCCACCTTCGGGGACCACGGGCTCTGGGGCCTCCGGGGCCACCTTCAGGGTGTTAGCAATGACTGTAGAGAAAGGACATAGTTACACACACACACGGCTAGCATCGTTAATTTGCTGCTTCACTACAGCGACATGGTTCTTTACTGCATGTTAAAATGTCATTGTGACAGAACGCTAACAGATGTTGCCGTAAGCCAACCCATCTCAAAATGTCATCATGTTCGTTCTTCTTCATCGCCAAGAGTCATTACTGCTTTTATAATCCATGAAAAATCTATTAATACCAAATGTCAAGCTCACACATGCGCATCTTCCTTATCTGCCCCTTTCCCCCCCCACCCCAAACACACACACGGTTTAGGCTGTCAGTGAGGGGTGTAATGGGGGGGGTGCTGCTGTCAACAGTATGTGTAAGGAGGGTTTAGATTTGATAACAGCGCTTCTCTCTCCTCTGATGTGGTTTACTCTGACCATCATAGCTGAATAAACAGAAGAGAGACGAAGGGGGGAGACTATGCCTGTGGCTCTTTCGCAATGTCTGTTCATCGCACTCCCTCTCTTACGCTCCTCCCCACTCCCTCTCTTACGCTCCTCCCCACTCCCTCTCTTCCCCACTCCCTCTCTACGCTCCTCCCCACTCCCTTACTCTCCCCACGCTCCTCCCCACTCCCTCTCTTACGCTCCTCCCCACTCCCCTCTCTTACGCTCCTCCCCACTCCCTCTCTTACGCTCCTCCCCACTCCCTCTCTTACGCTCCTCCCCACTCCCTCTCTTACGCTCCTCCCCACTCCCTCTCTCCCTTACGCTCCTCCCCACTCCCTCTCTTACGCTCCTCCCCACTCCCTCTCTCTTCCCCCTCGCTCCTCCCCCCCCTCTCTCTACGCTCCTCCCCACTCCCTCTCTTACGCTCCTCCCCACTCCCTCTCTTACGCTCCTCCCCACTCCCTCTCTTACGCTCCTCCCCACTCCCTCTCTTACGCTCCTCCCCACTCCCTCTCTTACGCTCCTCCCCACTCCCTCTCTTACGCTCCTCCCCACTCCCTCTCTTACGCTCCTCCCCACTCCCTCTCTTACGCTCCTCCTCACTCCCTCTCTTACGCTCCTCCTCACTCCCTCTCTTACGCTCCTCCTCACTCCCTCTCTTACGCTCCTCCTCACTCCCTCTCTTACGCTCCTCCTCACTCCCGCTCCCTCAGCCTCTAAACAAGAATGATACTGTGCTTTGAAGTGTTCATATTCTGATGAACCTTCATACTCTAAGCTCAGTAAGCTGCCATTCTACCAAGTCTTTGATATTGGACTTAGTGTCCTGGAGCTGCCAAATCACTGTCACACTCAGTTAAAAATCCCCCCCCCCCCCAACTAGCTAAACATATTCCTGTCTATGTGTTCGGGTACAGAAAAAGTGAACATCGCCCAACGGAAAGCCATTATTAATGTTGAACGTGCTGAAAGCCATTCAGTGGATCATGAATAGTTGTCATAGCAGAAGCAGCATTCAGTCTGTTCAGGGTGGGAGCAAAAATAAATTGTCAGAAAAAGAAAAAAAAAGAGTTGGGTCTTCCAAATGGACAATGACCCCAAGCCTGAACTCAAACCTATAGAAAATGTGTGGGCAGACCTGAAAAAGCCTGCGCAAGCAAGGAGGCCGACAAACCTGACTCAGTTACACCAGCTCTGTCAGGAGGAATGGGCCAACATTCACCCAACTTATTGTGGGAAGCTTGTGGAAGGCTACCCGAAACGTTTGACAACAAGTTAAACAATTTAAAGGCAATGCTAACAAATACACTCAATTAGTATGTAAACTTCTGACCCACTGGGAATGTGATGAAAGAAATAAAAGCTGAAATAAATCATACTATTATTCTGACAATTCACATCCTTAAAATAAAGTGGTGATCCTAACTGACCTAAGACAGGGAATCTTTACCTTCTAGTAAATGTCAGGAATTGTGTCAAACAGAGTTTAAATGTATTTGGCTAAGGTCTTTGTAAACTTCAGACTTCAACTGTATACACACACACACGTAAAAATAAATATGTAAAAACCTATTTTTGCTTTGTCATTATGGTGTAGTGTGTAGATTGAGGAAAAAAATATATTTAATCCATTTTAGAATAAGGCTGTAACGTAACAAAATGTAGAAGTCAAGGGGTCTGAATACTTTTCGAATGCAATGTGCATTATACATGTCAATGCCACTTTAGCCGGAAGAAAATAATATATTAGATAGACAAGTGAGCCAAGCAAACACAAAACTGAAAGTTTTGGTGGAGAATGCCGTTTGCGTAGACACCAATAGGAGAGGTCAGTAGACTGCCTCACCTACACAGGTGACTCTTCATACCAGAGTAAACTCATTTACACTACATGGTGTTACATCAATGGATCTTACTGTACACAAACCGTCTACTAGTTCAACTACACCACCATGAAACATTGTTTTACAGCACGGCTACAAGCAGGACTAAAAATCACCTACTAGTTCAAGAGCACTTAGATTTTACAATATAATCTCACGCCTCTACCTGTTCCAGCTCTCCTCGTCAGCACAATTCACCACTAAGCCTCTTTCTTTTCCTCTCCCTCAGCTCATTGAGACAGACTGTTCAGAACAGGGCAACAGTCAGCTCAACAGAAATAACAACCCCCATTTGACATGAGATAAATACACCCATCTGGAATCTGCTCTCCAAGTGTGTGTGTGTGTGTGTGTATGTGTGTGTGTTGGAAGACTGAATGTGTGTGAACATGAGTGAAATCACCACTTGATCACCCCTCACTAATGTTTCCCCAAAGCAGCAGATCTAGGAACCGGTTCCCTCCCCAAAGCAGATTAGCATAATTGGGGTTAAAGTTACATAGCTGATCCTGAACCAGTCCATCTAAGGAAAGTGCAGCTGTGTCCATGTGTATACAGTATATAAGCGCACGTGTGTGTGTGTGTGTGTGTGTGGTCTGACAAACACACCAGCTTAAGAGAGCGTGTCATGTGTAAGCAAGGGATATGAGCCGTGTTCAATAGACCACACGAACCACAACAAGAGAACATGAACACACACACACTGTATGGGTCTTCCAACCCAGCCAGCCTCTATGTAAACTAGAAGTCATAATGGAGATCTGACTTATCTAGTTTGAAGTTAATACAGTTCTAAATGGATATACGGTGATTCCACACTGATGGTTAAGACAGTCTATCAGTCTCTCTCATACTCGTGTCTTGACCCACCTTTGAGCGTTACCCCTGCATCGTAGTTCCCGCTGAAGACAGAGTCCGTACTGGGTGTACTGCAGAGGTACGTGGCGCTGTCTGAAGACCTCACTTCCTGTATCCTCAGCTCCACCACGCTGTCCCCCAGCCGCACCACGCTCAGATCCCCACTGGCCACCCGGTCGCTTAGCGACAAGTCCGAATACTTTGGGTCGAAGGTGGAGATTACATGGATAGACCCCGCCTCCCCCTGCTGCATGGTCCAGTCAAAATCCTGCTCCCTGGGCCCCTCGTAGTCAGTGACATCACAGCGCAGTGAGACAGGTTGGCCCTCCACACGGAGCAGAGGGCCAGGGGACACAGACACCACCCTGGCATGGGATACACCTAGAGAGAAGACGCACACATACACGTCATTGACAGATACATAAAATCTGCAGAATCCCCCACACAATGACAGCGTTCCTACCACATCAGACTTCCTTCGCTAATCTCTTGAAAGCCTCTCTGCTTAACAATACGCATACATTTGAGATACATGGATATATTTAGCACAGGTCAGGCTAAATATACACTTAGATACTACCTTTGGTTTGATTCCTCTGTGATTCCAAACCCACAGTGTGTGTGTGGGTGGGTGTGTGTTCTATAAAAAGGCCCACATATTGACACCTGAACCTTAGCGTCGCTGCACTCAACGGGTGAATCAATAATCTGAAGCGGTTCCTCTCCTCGTCTCCTTTCCTTTATTGCCACTGACATAGAGTAACAGGGGAAAGCAAAGCCTATGGTAACCTTCTTAGACTGGAGTAGAAGGAAAGGAAGCCACTAGAGACTATTTAGATGCACCCATAGAGAGAGACAGTCTTGCTAGAGAAGGGAACAGCCTAGACCACATACTCTAGCTAGAGAGAGAAGACCTATATAAAATACAGGCTTGTTTGGATGGGCATAGGGGAAAGAGCAGCAAACATGCACACACACCAGGCTTGTCTGAACAGGCTGAGGGGAAGAGAGTGCACATGCCATGGCCAGCATGGAGCAACACATGCTCCCCCACCCACACACACACCACAAACCAAAGAACAGTATCAGGAAAAATGATAAGAGGTCAGCTCATTTGGCAAGAACAAAGGGACGACGCACCAGCAGCTTTCAAAAGAACGACCCCACAGCCCAGAAATAGTCCCTGTTACATCCCAAATGGAACAACCAAAGAGCAAAGCCTTCTGGGAACATTTCCATCACGCTCTACTTCTAATGGTAACGTTGGCCGCATTCCAATATGATCCTACACCACTGCCTTAGTTGGACCCTTAGTGATTAACATATCACTTCAAAACACCTTGTTGACACACAGTACACTTAACCCTATTTCCTGTTTTAGCGTGTTGGGACACTCAAGGAACTGGAGAAATAGACGTTTGAGGGAAGGTGGTCCATAAAACATTGCTGGAACAGTCTGGTTCTGGGGGTGTCATCTCTTGGACTTACCCTACGTCATAAGAGAAGTGATATTATATTGGCCGGACACCACTTAGGAGTGTGACTAATATTAGCACGCGACTCTTAAGCCACTCTTATCCAAACAAACAGCCGGAGGGCCACAGAGTAAACAGGCAATATGAGACAGCCCAGTTAGGTTTAGTGTTCCCACATGGCCTTATCACTTGTTTAGGTTAGACATAAGTGGCCACCTGTGCCAATTAGCAGTCTAGCGTCCCCGAACACCTGTTTGTAATCTGAGAAAGTGTCGTTTGTCAACTGGAGGCACACAGCTTGTTGATCTGTGCAAAACTGCTACAGGAAGTGCAGATTTTTTTACACAGAAAATTATTTCTTGCCAATGTGAAAGATAAAGGGGCATATGAGCATATGTTGCCAAAATTGTTAAAACAGCGTAGGAATTGTAGTTAACATGGAGGCAACTTGTAAGTCGCTCTGGATAAGAGCGTCTGTAAATGACTTAAATGTAAAATGTAAATGTAATGCAACAAATGGGCAAATGTAACTGCTGAAAACCATAAATACAGATAAGGGTTTTGGAGAGCTAGGGCAGTCGTACGTCGTCAACATGTTTGGGGTCGTGTGCATGTATTCATTGTTTAGGCCAGGGTTGTCAAACTCATTTTGCCCTGGGGGCCGCATTCGGTCTTCAACAAGGTCCGGTGGGCCGCACTGAAAAGTGGTTATATTTCCTTGCCGTCAAGATTTGCCAAAAATATTCCTGTATACCATAACCCCACCACCACAAGGCACTCGTCACAACATTGACATCAGCAAACCACTCACCCACACGATGCCATACAAGTGGTCTGCGGCGAGACCGGATTGAGGACGACGGAGGCGGCTAAACGGCGAGGCATTGTCAATCTGCCGTCTGCTTTGGCTGTGCAGTACTTACAATGATTTGGCCTCTGCAGAAGTCATGCAGTTTGCCGAACAGCGCAGAGCTGTTGTGAAGGACGTTGTCATGGAAGTCAGTGTGTGTTCATACAGGACCTCCCTACCATCACAAGCATTCACGTCAATACGGAGCCCTCCACATTCTTACAAAATTTGAGAAGTGCACGGCGATCCAGTACGGAGCTCAATTTGACCTCTGTGCGCCTAGGCTTCGTAATTGTGTCACACCATCCATACAGTAGCACCGACCACATTTCAGATCTAGCAGAAATGGGCTCTTATGGTAGAGAAATTAACATTAAATTCTCTGGCAACAGCTCTGGTGGACATTCCTGCAGCCAGTATGACAATCGCATGCTCCCTCAAAACATATGTGGCCCGGTGTTGTGTGACAGAACGGCACATTTTAAAGTGTCCTTTTATTGTCCCTAGCACAAGGTGCACCTGTGTAATGACCATGCCGTTTTATCAGCTTCTTGATATACCACACCTGTCAGGTGGATATATTATATTGGCAAAGGAGAAACAATCACTAACAGGGATGTAAATAAATGTGTGCACCAAATTTGAGAGAAAAGCTGTGCTATGAAAAATATCTGTGATCTTTTATTTCTGCTCATGAAACATGGCTCCAACACTTTACGTCGCGTTTACATTTTTTGTTCAGTGCACAACTAATCTAACTAAGCTGTTTGGTGCAGTAGTTCAATTAAAATAAAGTGTATGAATACGAGTCATCTCGTTAAATGACAGACTTTCCTGTAGAATCCCTACTGTTGACCAGTCACAAGTCGGGAGACTCCGGCTTGTGACTAACGTGTGCCGTAAAACCGAAGAAAAAAAAATCGTTATAATATATGCACCAATTTAAAGCCATCGGGAATGGCTCAATGGCACACACATCGGCTGCTCCAGGAAGGCTGGAGACATGTTAACTGTTGACATGTGATAATCTCACAGTACCACACCAATGTAAAAACTCAGCCGCTCACACAAACACAGGGAAGCCCTGAGCGACGCAAAGTAGACGTTGACACACACACTCCCCATCCTACACAATCGGACACACCCTTGTGAAATAAAATGGATCCGATCAACTAAACGAAAATTATATTTCTTCCTTGATCACTGAGATAAGAACCAATGACTATAATAACAGAGAGGTACATCAGTGGTGGACAGTGCGCCATTCCAAGTTCAACTACATTAGTTCAATTTATCAAAGGGGATCTATGCGAATTGGACGGCTACCCATCGCGTGTTATGGTGCCTCCATGTAACTGGACCATTGTCAAGGCTTGTCAACTTAATTGATGCCATTAAATTAATTAAAAGTTCTCGCTCGTATTCCTTTGATTGAACGATGAAAAAAAGTTTCGACCAGGATTTGAGGAGCTGAAATGGAAAATTGCCACACACCCTCACCTGTGACCAACCACCGTAGCCTACATGTAACGATGAAGTTGGGCGTGGGAAAAATCTATTCACGTATTTAAAAAAAGGTTCGTTTTAGTAAAACTCAGTCATGTGTAATTAATTTAGGAGGAACAGCATGATCAGTAAAAATCCGTTGATAACATTGCCTTTAAATTAATTTGACTAATTGCTTTGTCAATGGAGATTCTTATCAGGTTTTAAGTGAAAACGTGCCCGCGTGTGCATGTCAATCTAATAGTTCCCACTAAACGACAGCACGCGTTATTATGACGATATCAGACCGTTTGACAACCCTTTTTCAAATATAACTTACCCATCGATAAAAACAAGAGTAGAAGAGATAGATGTTCCATCCTGCAAATTCGCGTCATTTTAACTCCCAGTTCGTTCCTTTGTCATTAAAATCCGCCACGGGTGAAAGGAGTCCTCTCCGGACCTTTAGTTCAAAAACCCAATCACCGGCGACCTCTCTGAAATCCCCAAAATGCTGTCCACGAGAACCGACACTGGCGAGTAGACGTTCAGATATCCGTTAAATGGACGTGCGTGCAGTGAAAGTCCACTGGTAGCGACCGTGTACGCTCGCATAATTCATACTGAGTGTCGTTAATCGGTGTTTGGTTTTGGAACGGGAGAGGGAGGGAACAACGTTGCGGTGTCCGGAAGTCCGTTTTTGGAGGAGGGGAGTAGCGGCGGGATTTTCACAGGTAGCTCTGTCCCAAGTCTCATCTCATGTAGTCACACTAGTGGCTATTTCGAGCTGAATACTAGGCCTACAGCATATCATCATCATCGATACAGTATGTGTAACGTTAGCCTATTGAAATGTTGCTTTCAGATCATTGCACATCTACAAGGGGCCACTAAGAGGTGTGTAGTTTCAAGTTTTAAAGGGGAATTTAACTCAAACTATATTTTCATTAGTCCACTGTTGATAGTCCTAAAATGCCTGGCATGTCAGCAGTCAAATTGTCAAGATATTATACAAGGTTGGATCTAATCCTGAATGCTGATTGGTTAAAACTGCATTCCAGCCGGTGTCTATTCTACAAGTTCCCACAAACTACATATATGATCTTAAACAGCCTATTGATTTGACTGCGCAACCCACTGTCTCATCAGCCCAGCCAGGCAATTTATAAACATGATCTCCACTATAAAAAGCATCTAGATATTATCTCACATTTCTTTTAGATTAACATTTAGTTAAACAGCTGAGATTTGTATTAACCTTAATGTCTGTCTCTCCGACATTTGCAAAATTGTTTCAATATTGAAATCCGATCTCCAGCTGTCGCATAGTAATGAACATGTCGGGATGAGACAGACAGGCAGGCACCTTCTCTCAGCTAGTTGAAATTAAGAATCAGCATAATTCTTGTTTTATTTCAATCGACTGGGTCACGTCCAAAGATACTTAACTACTGGGTCACGTCTCTGGCAACCAAACCAATAAAAAGAACGACCAGGCGGCTTCAGTAGCAACTCTTGATTTATGTTGGGACTATATCTTGTGGATGAATATGAATAAATTAATCAAAATATATGTTTGTATTAAAATATGTAAATCATTATTTTAATATGTTGGTAACCCATTTAAGTGATAATAATGCCCTCGAAGCTAGTGTTTGGAAGATAAGCCTCGTGATTTTTTTATGACCTTTATTTATTTAGGCAACCTTTCGGTTACTGGCCCAACGCTCTAACCACTAGGCTACCTGCTGCCCCAAAACATGTATCAGAAGTTGAATGATGATGTGGCTGGAGAAACCTTTCTTGTTAAGTCCAATATCTTGAAAACTTGACTGCTGACATGCTAAACATTTTGGGACTGTATTAACAGTGGACTAATGAAAAAAAAGACCAAAATATCATTTGAGTGAAATTCCCCTTTAATGTCATATGCCCAAGTACAGTGAAATGTCTTTCTTGCAAGCTCTAAACCACTAAATGCAGTAATCAATATCAATTTAGTATTAAAAATAACATAAGGTATACCAAAAACACATGTGAAATAAGAACACAAGAAGTAAGCTATATACAGGGTCAGCTCCAATACCATATTTACAATGTGCAGGGATACTGGAATGATAGATATGTATAGGGTGTGGCAAACCTCTTCAAGGTTAGGAGCGTTTATCACACATTAAGTGGTAAACTGTCACCAAATCACCCAAGAATGAGAGTTATTTTGAACAGGACAGTACCTGTGTGTTTTTTTCTCTGTTCTGGTCCACCCAGGCTATAGGTGAGGTCAAGGATAGCAGGGTTCAGTACACGAATCGGGTTCTCGGTAGGTCCAAAACAGTCCAGCTCATACACGGTAAATCCAGCCAATCTCTATTGTCTCTTTCTCTATTGTTCATAGATCTTTCCAGCACTCTCTCTCCCTCTTCCTGGTTTTTCTTGACCCTTTATTTGTGGGTCGGCTCCACCTTCTGAGGGTTCCCCTTGCTTCTGGGACTTGTAGTTTTGGCAGTCGGCCATTTTGTGATCTGTAGTTCTGATGGGGGTGGCCATTTTAGTGATCGGGCAGAGCCCTTTTATTAGTTCTGCCATTTATCACTCAACCCCCTTCTTTGCCACACATCTCTCCCCCTAGATCCGACCCCCCCCCCCCCGATCCGCCTCTTTCTCAACGACTGAGTAGTTGGTTTCCCGTGGTTCCAGCTTCCTGCTTAAACACAGCATGGGGTGTTCCACCCCTTCTACCTCTTGGGATAGCACTGCTCCCAAGCCGACCTCTGAGGCATCCGTCTGAACCACAAACTCTCTCTCAAAGTCTGGTACCACCAGCACTGGATTACAGCAGAGAGCCTCCTGTAATGTCCTAAATGCTGTGGTGGCCCTTTCATCCCATTTGACCATGTTTGGCCCTCTGGCTCTAGTCATGTCGGTAAGTGGGGCGGCCACTGTGGTATAACTTGGGATGAACTTCCGGTAGTAACCGGTAAGCCCTAGGAACCTGCTTCTTATTTACTGGTTTCGGCCATTCTCTAATTGCCTTCACCTCCTTACATTGGGGTTTGATTAACCCTCTTCTCACAGTGTATCCTAGATACTCTGTTTCCTCTAATCCCACATAACACTTGGCAGGGTCCGCCATGAGAGTCTAACACTGCCTGTACCCGGGGTAAGTGGGATTCCGAATCAGGGCTGCAGATCCCCACATCATCTAAATAAACTGTGGCGTATGCTTTGTGCGGTTTTAGGACTTTGTCCATGAGCCGTTGAAAGGTGGCCGTGGCCCCGTGTAAGCCGAATGGCATGACGGTGTATTGAAACAAACCGTCAGGTGTTGCAAAGGCTGTCTTTTCTTTGGCCCTGGGGTCAGAGGAATTTGCCAGTACCCTTTTGTCAGGTCAAGGGTCGTAATGTACCGAGCATTACCAATTTTCTCCAGTAGTTCATCTACTCGGGGCATGGGGTAGGCATCAAACTTGGAGATGTAATTTACCTTCCGAAAGTCGTTACAGAACCGCAAAGACCCATCGGGCTTGGAGACCATCACAATTGGGCTAGACCACTCACTATGACTCTTCGATCACTCCAGCTGTCAACATTTTCTCCGTCTCTGCTCTAATTGCGGCCTGTCGAGCCTCGGGTACCCGATATGGCCTCATGCTCACTTTTCTCCCTGGTAGGGAAACAATATCATGAGCCGTATCCTCAGTTCGGCTAGGCATCTCTGAAAACACATCTCTGTTTTTCTGGATCAGGGTCTTTACTTCCTGTACTTGCGCTGGGGACAGAGTGGGTGAAATATTTACTTTGGCTGTCTCCTGAATGTGTGTGGGGTATGTGACCATTTGTGTTTCTCTCTCTCTCCATGCTTTTAACAGGTTTATGTGATAGATCTGTTCCTGGGGCCGTCGACCTGGCTGTCGGATCCGATAATTAACTTCTCCTATTCTCTCCAGTACTTCATATGGTCCTTTCTATGTGGCTAGTAGTTTGCACTCTACCGTGGGGATCAGCACTAACACCTTATCTCCCGGTTGAAATTCCCTCAGGGTAGCCTGCCGGTTATAAGTGTGCCGCTGGTGCTCCTGTGCTTGTTTCATGTGCTCTCTGACGATGGGCATGACTGTGGCTATCCTGTCTTGCATTGCCGTGACGTGCTCTATGACACTAGTATACGGGGTGGATTGGTGCTCCCAGGTTTCCCGGGCGATGTCTAAGATTCCCTGGGGATGCCTCCCATATACCAGCTCAAAGGGAGAAAACCCCAGCGAGGCTTGAGGAACCTCTCTAATGGCAAACATTAGATACGGCAACATGCAATCCCAGTTTTTCCCATCCTTATCGATTACCTTCCTGAGCTGAGCATTGACTTCAGGGTCTGGTTGAATCTCTCAACCAGCCCGTCCGTCTGAGGATGGTAAACCGATGTCCTCAACTGTTTCACCTGCCACAGTTTACAAAGGTCCGCCATAAGGCGGGACATAAAGGGGGTCCCCTGGTCAGTAAGGATCTCCTTTGGAACCCCTACCCTGGTGAACAAGAGCACTAATTCCTTTGCGATATTTTTGGAAGCCATCGTCCGAAGGGGAGTGGCTTCTGGGTAGTGAGTGGCATAATCTAGAATGACCAGAATGTATTGGTGCCCTCTGGCGGATTTGGGTAGTGGGCCCACTATATCCATCGCTATCCTCTCAAATGGCGTTTCGATTATGGGGAGTGTCACAAACGGGCTTCTAACAGCTGGTCGGGGAGCTGTTAACTGGTACTCCGGGCACTCTCCACAATGTAGTTTTGGCGGTCGGCCATTTTGTGATCTGTAGTTCTGATGGGCGTGGCCATTTTAGTGATCGGGCAGAGCCCGTTTATTAGATCTGCTCTCACATATCTGTCATTTTTCACTCAACCCCCTTCTTTGCCACATGGGGTAAGGTGACTAGGCATCAGGATATATGATAAACAGAGTAGCAGCAACGTATATGATGATTATATGTCAGTGTGTGTGTGTGTGTGTGTAGAGTCAGTATAAATGTGTGTGCATGTTTTGGGCTCCAGAGTGGTGAAGCGGTCTAAGGCACTGCATCTCAGTGCTAGAGGCGTCACTAGAGACCCTGGTTTGATTCCAGGCTGCATCACAACCAGCTGTGATTTGGAGTCCGACAATTGTCCCAGTGTTGTTTTGACCAGGGAAGGCCATCATTGTAAATAAGAATTTGTTCTTTAACTCACTTTCCTAGTTAAATACATTTTTTGTTTTATGTTGTGTGTGTGAGTGAGTGAAATGAATGAATAGGGATTGGTGCTGGGGTTGATTTGGGACTGGGTGGCAGAAGAACCTGACACCTCTGAAGACTGGCCACTGTATTTGCTGTAGGTATAGTTTACAAAGTCATGCTGTGTGAGGGAGGGCAGGGGTTAAAGTTCACGGCTGTCACACACACACACACACACACACACACACACACACACACACACACACACACACACACACACACACACACACACACACACACACACACACACACACACACACACACACACACACACCAATGAGTATCAGGAAAGCCAGTGGATGGACAGAAGGGCAGGTGAAAGGTCAGGGTTCATGACCCCTGGGGACTGGGGTTAAAGGGGGTGTCAGTGGTTCAATGGGACATGGGTGCAAAATGCTGCATTATGATGCATTTATTTTTACCTGTGTGAGTGCGTGTGCGTGTGTGGACGTGTTTAACTAACAAGAATAGTAAATAACAACAAAAAATGGACCAACTGGGGACGTTTTGTTGGTCCCCACATGGTCAAATGTTATTTCTAGGGGGTTTAGGGTTAGAATTAGAATTAGTGTGTAAGGGTACAGGTTAGGTTTAGGGATGGATAGGATTTTGAATGGGACGGAATTGTTGGTTAGCTGTACATATCTCTCTCTCAAATCCCCGAGCTGACAAGGTAAAAATCTGTTGTTCTTCAGTTAACACACTTTTCCTAGGCTGTCATTGAAAATAAGAATTTGTTCTTAACTGACTTGCCTGGTTTACAGTTTTTTTCAATTGCTAAAACACAATTTCTGAAACCTTGCTCCATTTCCTGAAAACATTAAACACAAAACCTTCTTCATCTTCAAGCACTATTTACATAACCTCTGACTCCTCTCGCAAAATTAAACATTTGCCTCAAAACAGTTTTACCTGTGTTCAAAATCAAACACTGCTCTCAAATCATAAACAAAGTGATCAAAATGATATACACTCTTAAGCAGTCAGTAAACAATACACTGAAAAATAGAAAACACATTGTTCAAAACATACTATTCTCAGGGAGAAGTACATTTTTAATCTAAAGAAATATTCATATTTTTCCGTTATTGTCTTTTGATTAACTAAAATATGTTCTATCATAGTAGCTCAAAATTGATCAGAAATTACTACTCTGCTTTGCTCTTTGCAATTTAGTTTTTTGTTCTTCCTCCTCCTTGTACCCCTATTTTTACAGTACTGGACCCTGCATCTCACAAACTTGGCATTTGTTTCTGTGATAATGTAATTATTGTTCTTTATTGAAATGAACCTGCAACCAGTCAAAATCTATTGAGCAGTCAGTACTGTTAATAAATGGAAAGCACAATGTTCAGGGCCATACAATTTGTCCATTGTACAGTATACAGCCTACAATGCACTGTACTACAGTATACAATACTAAAAGGGACAAAAATCAAAGGAGTAAACATGTGATCAATGTGCTTCTTCTTGTCTTTGGGCTGGGTCAGGCCAGTGCACTTCGTCGACATCACAAGCCATATTGCCCCACCTGAGGCAACGGGGGAAGAAGCCTCTTGTGTGCCGTATCCAGCCCTGACATGATTCCTCACCTATATCACCACAGGCTAAATCCATGGCTTGCAGCAGATTTACTCTGGTGCAGGTTTGTCTATCATACACTTACCATCTCCAAGAGGAAAAAAACTCCTCAATCGGATTCAGGAAAGGCGAGTATGGAGGGAGGTACAAGTTCATAAATTGCCCATTGATGTTAAACCATTCCCTTACCTGAGCAGCTCAGTGGAAACTGACAATTGTCCCACACTACCACATAGGTGGGAATGGGATTCTCATTTTGCTCTTGACCCTGCTGCTCTTGAACCTGCTGCTCAAATAAAATATCTCTTAGATTGGCAATAAATCTTAGAATGTGCTGGGTGTTATATGGCCCGAGTGTAACATGGTGATGTAGAACACCATGGTTGCTGATAGCAGCACAGATTGTGACATTGCCACCTCGTTGACCAGGGACTTCAACAATGGCTCGCTGTTCAATCATGTTTCGGCCTCTCCTTCTCCTCTTTGTTAGATTGAAGCCTGCTTCATCGACAAAGATGAACTCATGGGGTCCGTCCAACGATTCCAAGTCAAATATTGTCTGTGTAGAAATACAATATACTGTATGTAGGATTTTGTAAGTCGTACAGTGACAGTGCTATACGATAGAGTACAATAAGGCTTCTGATTCACATACATTGTATGTACTGAAGAGTAATGTCATTCACATTGTATGTGTTAGTACTGTAGACAATCTGGATTACAGTAAATGTTTCTGAATGTAGACTTACTTGCACATACTGAGCTCGCAGTTCTTTCAACCTTGCCAAGGCTTTCGACTCGGTCAATCACCATATTCTTATCGGCAGACTCAGTAGCCTCGGTTTTTCGGATGACTGCCTTGCCTGGTTCACCAATTACTTTGCAGACAGAGTTCAGTGTGTCAAATCGGAGGGCATGCTGTCCGGTCCTCTGGAAGTCTCTATGGGGGTGCCACAGCGTTCAATCCTCGGGCCGACTCTTTTTTCTGTATATATCAATGATGTTACTCTTGCTGCCGGCGATTCCCTGATCCACCTCTACGCAGACGACACCATTCTATATACTTCCGGCCCGTCCTTGGACACTGTGCTATCTAACCTCCAAACGAGCTTCAATGCCATACAACACTCCTTCCGTGGCCTCCAACTGCTCTTAAACACTAGTAAAACCAAATGCATGCTTTTCAACCGTTCGCTGCCTGCACCCGCACGCCTGACCAGCATCACCACCCTGGATGGTTCCAACCTTGAATATGTGGACATCTATAAGTACCTAGATGTCTGGCTAGACTGTAAACTCTCCTTCCAGACTCATATCAAACATCTCCAATCGAAAATCAAGAGTCGGCTTTCTATTCCGCAACAAAGCCTCCTTCACTCACGCCGCCAAACTTACCCTCGTAAAACTGACTATCCTACTGATCCTCGACTTCGGCGATGTCATCTACAAAATTGCTTCCAACACTCTACTCAGCAAACTGGATGTAGTTTATCACAGTGCCATCCGTTTTGTCACTAAAGCACCTTATACCACCAACCTCTGCGACTTGTACGCTCTAGTCGGCTGGCCCTCACTACATATTCGTCGCCAGACCCACTGGCTCCAGGTCATCTACAAGTCCATGCTAGGTAAAGCTCCGCCTTATCTCAGTTCACTGGTCACGATGGCAACACCCATCCGTAGCACGCGCTCCAGCAGGTGTATCTCACTGATCATCCCTAAAGCCAACACCTCATTTGGCCGCCTTTCGTTCCAGTTCTCTGCTGCCTGTGACTGGAACGAATTGCAAAAATCGCTGAAGTTGGAGACTTTTATCTCCCTCACCAACTTCAAACATCTGCTATGTGAGCAGCTAACCGATCACTGCAGCTGTACGTACATAGTCTATCGGCAAATAGCCCAACCATTTTTATCTACCTCATCCCCATACTGTTTGGGGCGGCAGCGTAGCCTAGTGGTTAGAGTGTTGGACTAGTAACCGGAAGGTTGCGACTTCAAACCCCTCAGCTGACAAGGTACAAATCTGTCGTGCTGCCCCTGAACAGGCAGTTAACCCACTGTTCCCAGGCCGTCATTGAAAATAAGAATGTGTTCTTAACTGACTTGCCTGGTTAAATAAAGGTTAAAAAAATATATATATATTTACTTTTGTGCTCTTTTGCACACCAATATCTCTACCTGTACATGACCATCTGATCATTTATCACTCCAGTGTTAATCTGCATAATTGTAATTATTCGCCTACCTCATGCCTTTTGCACACAATGTATATAGACTCCCCTTTTTTTTCTTCCTATTGTGTTATTGACTTGTTAATTGTTTACTCCATGTGTAACTCTGTGTTGTCTGCTCACACTGCTATGCTTTATCTTGGCCAGGTCGCAGTTGCAAATGAGAACTTGTTCTCAACTAGCCTACCTGGTTAAATAAAGGTGTTCTCAACTAGCCTACCTGGTTAAATAAAGGTGAAATAAAAAATATAAAACCTTGGTGAGTTGCGCTCAAAAGGTACTCTGTATACTTGTTTCATTCGCATCCTGTTACGATGGAGGACACGGTCAATTGTGGAAATGCTCACACTGTCGATTCCCTGGAAGTGTGTGCTGTCTTGTATCACTCGTTCCTGGATTTCTCTGAGTCGTATGGCATTATCTTGAAGGACCATACCAACTATAACGGCCTCTTGCTCCCGAGTGAATATAGCTGTCCTTCCACCTGCATGTGGCTGCCTTGCAATTCTACAAAAAGTAGTTGTGCAGTTACAAAACATATTCATGCAGTACAATACATACAGTGATTAACTTTACAAATGTCTATTGAAACAGCTGCATATAGTGTAGTAGAGTAAATTTGCAATTACAAAAATACAGTAGTATACTGTACCTGTTCTCTTCTCTGAATGTCCTTACTATGGTGGACACAGAAAATCGGCTCAAATTGGGTTGCACTCTAAGTCCTGCTTCCCTCATTGTCAGTCCATGGACAAGAACACGGTCTATAACTGTTGCTCGAATTTCATCAGATATTTCCACTCTTTGTCTTCCTCTTCCTCTTCGTCCTCCTCTTCCTCCTCGTCTCCCACCTCGCATACACACTCGTCCTCGTCCTCTCACATTGTTTCTACTATCCATTCTCAGACTTTCTCCTTCAACAACTTGTTTGCTCTCTGAACTGGCTTATATTGGTTGTGTCGCATCATTTGAAACAGGTTAAATACATTTTGAGTGGTTGTGTTCAATCAATGACATGTCTTCTCTAAATGTATTTGATTGTTGCCACTTGTGTTTACCAGTATGGATGACATGTGCATTAGAGTGCAGAATGTGTTTTGAGAATGAGAATGTGTTTAGAGTTTTGCTGAAAAGTCTAAGTGAGATCTGCAAATTGTCTTTTACCATGTGAAATGGTTTAAGGTATTGACACAGATTGCATAATTAGCTAAATGTCCAGGCAACTGAGAACTTTGTTCAGCCAATGGGTTTTAGTGTTTTAGCAATTGAGAAAAACTGTTTAAAAAAAATGAAAGGCTACACCTGTTGTTTATGAAGCATTTTATTTGAGCGTTGGGGTGTGTTTGTGGGTCTAAGTGTGTGTGTTGGGGAAAGGTGCCCAAAGCCAAACAGTGGATGGATCACCGTCACCCAGACCTCTATTTATACTGGGCCATACAACAGAGTGACTGTTGCTCTCATCTTTCTGACCCATTTTCTCCTTACCGATCTTTAACATGGAATGCATGTGAATGACGTCTCTGTCTGAAGGCTGAAGCCTTAGTACCTCAGTGTGAATAACTGAAAGTGACTGACTGTACAATATTAACAACCCAGACCGGAAACTGAAGGTCAAACCACAAGCCTTCTCACTTTGTTTTAGACCGTAGGTGCAAGTTGCCTCTCAAACCTGATCTTAGGTCAATTTTGTGTTTTCTCCTAAACGATTATGGCTATAGGATTTGTGGAGGGTAGGTTGATCTTAGATCTGTGCCTAAGGGCACATTGATTTAACTCAGAGACGGGAAGTGATTTGTTTAGGGGTCAGAGTTCAGACTGTCGAACATGGCTCTGAGTGATAAACCTGAGTTTACTGTAGCCCCAACGTGTATCGGGGATACAGCTATTTTCAACCTAGCTTCCTTTTTCACTGAAAACCTGGATGTGGGAACTCCGTTCAGGCGTTTCTCTTACGCCTGCTACGTTCGGTTAACTTTATTGTGACTCCTGCCAGTTACTCGCTGTCCGTGACCCAGCCAAAGTCTTTCAGGAACATATTCAGATTTCGGTCAACTAACTAGTTTAAATGTGACACAAAGGAAAACGTTAATGGCCCACAAGTAGGTCCCTGGCCCACCCACTTCCACTATTACTGTTGAATAGGCATGCGAGCAGATTAAATGAACATGGAAGCAAAGCGCTATCTAGGGTTTATATAGAGAACAGGCGTGTGATGGAGAGGTTTTTTCCAAATCAAACAGTTGTGCAGTTCAGCATACACACACACACACACACACACACACACACACACACACACACACACACACACACACACACACACACACACACACACACACACACACACACACACACACACACACACACACACACACACACACACACACACACACACACACACACACACACACAGGAAAAGGATGTAAGAGGTGTGGAAGCGAAGGCTTCAGATAAGTGTTGCTTTCAGCATCTTTGCTCCCTGCATGCTATTGGTTGGTGCTGTGCTAAAAACCACAGCCAAGAGGCCTCAGCGATGTAACAGGAAAACAAGAGTTTACATGAGCGCTTTATTCAGAGGTGTGAATACAGAGAATGACTCAAATGCACAATGATGTGAATGGAAACATTTTCACAACTATTCTTATCCTCTTGCAATTGTTAGCTATCAGACCTGGGTTCAAATACATTTGCATTTTAATTATTTGTATTTGAAATACTTATTTCCTGTGTATCTGAGTATTTTCAAATAATGCTGCCCGAATCAACTAGATAATTTGAAAGTACTATTTTAAACTATTTTCAAATACAAGCTGTCGTACACGTCGATCCAGAGCAACCCAAACATGTTCAGTGGGCGACATGTCTGGTGAGTCTGCAGGTCATGGAAGAACTGGATCATTTTCAGCTTCCAGGAGTTGTGTACAGATCCTTGCGACATGGGGCTGTGCATTATTATGCTGAAAGATGAGGTGGAGGTGGATGAATGGCACGACAACGGGCCTCAGGATCTCATCTCGGTATCTCTGTGCATTCAAATTGCCATTGGTAAAATGCAGTTGTGTTCGTTGTCTGTAGCTTATGCCTGCCCATACCATAACCCCACCATGGGGCACTCTGTTCACAACGTTTGCGGTTGTGAGGCCGGTTGGACATACTGCCAAATTCAACTACGTTGGAGGTGGCTTATGGTAGAGAAATTAACATGACATTCTCTGGTAACAGCTCTGGTGGACATTCCCACAGTCAGCATGCCAATTGCACAGCTCCACAAAACATGACACATCTGTGGCATTGTGTTGTGTGACAAAACTGCACATTTTAGAGTGGCCTTTTATTGTCCCCAGCACAAGGTGCACCTGTGTAAAGATCATGCTGTTTAATCATCTTGTTGATATGCCACATCTGTCAGGTGGATGGATGGATTATCTTGGCATAGGGGAAATTATCATTAACAGGGATTTAAACAGATTTGTGCACAAAATTTGAGAGAGAAAAGCTTTTTTTGAAAAAGGACAATTTCTGGAATCTTTTATTTCAGCTCATGAAATATGGGACCAACACTTTACATGTTGCCTTAATATTTTTGTTAGGTGTACTTGTACTTTCATAGAAAAATATCCATATACTAAATTCAAAATGTATTTGAAAGTAATTGCAACACTCTAAATAGTATTTGAAGTGAATCCAGGTGTTTAAGCTATTAATCATTGAAAGATGCCATACATTGCCTCAAAGCTCAGCTTCATTATTAGCTTTGTGGTTGGCAATCACATAATTCAGTCAATGACTACAGTATGTGCCTGTAATTCTTTACTTTTTATTGACAACTACACAGACATCAAGTTAAGATCACTACTTCAAGAGGAGGTGGATAGATAGGTAGGCTACAACCTATGGATGATTTTGATAAACACTCAACTCAACATAAAAACAATGAAACCAAATTTTGAAAAGGCGTTGGAAGAAAAACATTTAATTTATATAAAAACGAGTGTAAAAATAATCTACATTAATTTGTACAATAGAACACTGTCTGGGTGTTTTTTCCTTCCTTTTCTATTCTTTAGATAACAAAATGTTCAACATGTAGACTGCTGGAACTCCTTTCCTTGGATCAGAAAGTATATAGGCTAAACCTGTTTCCAGACTCATTGTCTGGAGGGGTGAGGGCCTTTCTTCCTGGGCTGGGGTAGTGGTGGGGGATGCTCTTCATCGTCATCCATTGGTGTCTGTGGAGGCCTCCCTCGAGCCTGGGCTCTGGGTTGGGGCTCTGCCTGGTTGGAGGCTCTGGCCGTGGGCCTGGGGCCGGTGGAACCAGGTGGGGCCCCACCGGGGGGTCTCTGCCTTTGCTTCTGGCCCTCTGGTTGAGAAGGATGCTTTGTCTGGCCCTCTGAGTGGTAAGGAGGCTGGGTCTTGGTCAGGGGGGCTAGTCTCAACTCTCTTTCCTCTGTGAAGGAGAATGAACAGATGAAATGAGGGAGGGAACAAAAGAAAGATACTGTAGACACCATAAATGTTTCTGTGCGCAGGACATCAACACAATAGCCATAGACATTTGAGTTTTGGTCTGAAGCGATTACCTTCAAAGCGCATCTGGCTCTTGCGTCGGCTGAGGCAACAGCACACCAAGGTGATGATGATGAGGAGGAGTACCAAGCCCCCTCCCCCGGCCAGGATGCCCACCATGGTCAAGAAATCAAAACCAAACAGTGAACGCTGATCAATCGGTTTTAGGACAGCTGAGATGAGGGTGGGGGATGAGGGGTGGAGCAGAACGAGAGACAAATGAGATGTTTTACTGTCTTTTTGTCTTTTTTATGTGGTGCCCAATCTTAAATATCGGCCACTTTTTTTTCCTGAAAACAAAAGAAGAAAAACAGAGAGAGAAAAAACAACAGAGAGAAAGAGACAGAGAGATACACAAAGAGAATTGCAATTGAGCCCTTCAAAACATACTGTACCCTTGCATGTTGGTTTGATGATGTCACTTGTCTCCTCGCTGACCTCATTGACTGCAGAGCAGGTGATGGTGTCCGGCTCTTTCAGTTCTTTCAGACCGATGATCAAGTTTTTTTTTTTCTCCCCATTTAAAGGCTCTCCGTTCTTTCTCCACTTGAAAGTCACTCCCTCAGTGTTTGTCAAGATACAGGTAAAGGTGACGTCCTTTTTAGAACAGCTGAATTCCACGGAGGGCTTGGAGACCTTTTCTGGAGGGAAACAAAATGTCAGTGTCTCTAAAGGAGAGGATACGGTAAATATATAATAATAATATATGCCATTTAGCAGACGCTTTTATCCAAAGCGACTTACAGTCATGTGTGCATACATTCTACGTATGGGTGGTCCTGGGAATCGAACCCACTACCCTGGCGTTACAAGCGCCATGCTCTACCAACTGAGCTACAGAAGGATGGTTGGTACTTGTATGGTTGGAAAGAAAGAGAGAAAGAGACTTACCCTTCATACACAGTCTGAAGGACTGATCTTTGATGCTTGTCCCGTCACTGTTGAACACCTCTGCTTTGTAAGTACCTTCGTTTGCCGACACCAGGCCTTTGAGTTGGAGAGACCCATCATCTAAGATGTCCTCAGCCTTGCCTGGTTTGAACTTTCCATTCTTTCTTTTAAATATAACGTTGCCATTGTGTTTCCAGGTTATTTCTTTCGAACTCAATTCATTGTAATTAAGACGGATGGTGAAGTCAGTTCCAGGTTGGAAATAATATTTGCATGAATCTGTGATAGAAGAGAAGAAAAGAGATCAGAATAATTCTCTGTTGTTGCTGACGGTAGCACACTTTTATTACATTTTGGGGTCAATAAAGAGTTAGAAAATGTGATCGAATTCAAATCTTATTTTTGACATTTCTGGTCAAGCATTTATCTACAGTATAAATGACCAATTATGTATGCTACATTTCAAAGTAAAATACGTTAATTTCAAGTACAACTGTTCCTCATGGTTTGTCAGTTAGGCCAACTACCAGGCAAATATGCTCTAAAACAGGTCCATAAAATAAAGTGTCACAACTTATACCAAGTGTTTCTAACTTGGATAATATTAAAATAATGTTACTGTATGAAAAGACATGTTCAACTGGTTGGGTTAGCCACAGTAACCCAGATCATTCTAATAAGTCTTCCTGTTTTTGTGTACTGGGTGTTTGAAACAGAACATGTCTAAAACCACAACTGTCTGAAAGGCCACAGATACTAAAATAAACCTCTTTAAAACAAATGGCCGATCTGGGGACAATCTCATAGACAGAGATGGTCAAATTAAGCCTTCTCCTTGAGTAAATAGGATGTTAATCTTGGTCAAATGACCGATAATTTATACATTTATATATCAAATGGTAATTGAAGTCAAATAAATCACATTGGCATGGAAAAAAAACAATTAAGTAAAGAAATAAGTATTGTCCCACATAATGATCTTAAAATATCTAAATAGCATTTACAATATCCATACAAATCATTCTAATAATGAGATAAAATTGCGATATCAAAGATCGAAACCCCGAACTGACGAGGTAAAAATCTGTCATTCTGCCCCTGAACAAGACAGTTATCCCACTGTTCCTAGGCAGTCATTGAAAATAAGAATTTGTTCTTAACTGACTTGCCTAGTTAAATAAAGGTAAAATGTTTAAAATGACAGCTACATTTACAAGAGAAGAGACATTTTCGTTGTCATTTTTCATGCCCACGTCGTTGTTCATTTTCTCCCTAACATTGCTCAAATCAATGATCAAATGTAAAGGTTCAATAGCAAACCATGAATGTGACCATCAATAGGTAAGACCTTTTTATTTACCAGATTGACCCTATTTGATGATCATTTAAATGAAAAGCGTGCTATTTAAAATAAATAGAAACCCTCTTCTCAAATAACTGAACCAATAATTACTCATCTTTTTTACTGTAAAAAAAAGCACGGACTAAACAAAAATCTTCAAAAACCAATCCAAAGGCTTGGGGGGGGGGTTAGAGGGAGAGAGTCTTACCTTCTGCCGAAATAGAGATAAATCCATGAAGGACAAGGAATGCCAGTGGTAATGTACAGGCCATTGTGTTGTTACTACATGTACTGTGAGAAAAATGTACAGGTTTCAGTTTAGTAGTCAGACTCTTTCCTGGGTCTCTCTCTGTGTGTGTGTGTGTGTGTGTGTGTGTGTGTGTGTGTGTGTGTGTGTGTGTGTGTGTGTGTGTGTGTGTGTGTGTGTGTGTGTGTGTGTGTGTGTGTGTGTGTGTGTGTGTGTGTGTGTGTGTGTGTGTGTGTCAGAAGAGGAAATGATCCAAACAGCAGGCCCTGTATGTATCTACTCCCTCAGCAGTGCAGAGATGTCATATGTTAAAATAAGCTTCAAACAAACTCTTCATCTTCTCATCAGTATCAACACAGCCATTTTCTCAGGCACGTCCTAAACACAACCTTTTTTAACTTAGTTTTATTTTTTTATTCATTCATTAAATGCCACAAAACTCCATATTAGGACATTCTCATAAATGATGACGATGTCAACAAATGGACTTCTTTTCCTTCTTTTTTTATTTACATTAGTCATATAACGTTGACTTATGATGCTGGTTTCAGATCAGCTTTTCCTTTCTCAACCTAACACTAGGTCATCGTTCAAAACTGACCCTGGGTCTGTACTTAGGAGTGGCAAGCTCATACACTGTTATCACTTACCAATTCCAAACTGAGACCTATATACCTACTGGAGAGAACATCTGAAAGGATTAGACAAATGAAAGCAACATGGTAGAACGTGTTGATAACTTTCCATTCCTCTGTCTACCAGAAGTACCCAGGTGTCGGTGACTGGGCTTGAATTGGAATAGGCCAAGCCAGTGAACTACAGTTTTCATGGATTGTAGAACTATGCTGACATCTAGTGTTACTTGCATCACCTGCACTTTTGAAATTCAAATAGCCTTTTGTCAACTTGAAACAGTCAGTATACCGGTAGTTTTAGTTAGCCTATGCTACGAGAGAATGTACACCTTGAACTCGCAACCGTGCAAGTTCAAACCCCCGAGCTGACAAGGTTCTGCCCCTGAACAGGCAGTTTACCCACTGTTCCTCAGGCATGTTGGACTGGGACGCATTTGATTTTTTTTTTTATTCTCCATTTTACAGTGGGTCCGCCATGGTTCTGTGTCGCTAATATATTTGAGACCAGTATATTGCAGTTAATTTCGTTTTTGACTTAAGTAAAATATCTTTGAGTAGTAAACAGGGAAACAACGATCAAGTCCCAGACAGTTTGCAATAAAACATGCCATCGTTTATTACCTTAATTATTGGGGTCATCTAGTTACCTGGTTATATGATGAGCTCGTTGACAAAACAGTCCATGGGTTTTTTTTACACGGAGATGTATTTGTCAAAGGCCTGCGGTGGTTCTGTGTAAACTATGCGGTTATATTGGAGACAGGTTTATAGCGTTGAATGCCACCTATTAATTACTGTTATATTATTTCAAACTATCAGCCACATAACCAGGGAAACTATACTACTCACTTTGATAGAACATTCAGATGTATCTGCCTCAATGCCTCTACCTGAATTATTAGAATTCCCTGGTGATCACAACAAAACTACTCATTTTGCTCAAATAGATATAGAATGAAATGTTGTTTTCTTTGAAAAGATTGGTCTGGCCAGAACAGAACGTCCAGTTTTCTGCCTGAGCGTGGCGCTGTTCACTGCAATTTTCTGTTGTCTTTTAACCAGAACAACATTTTTTTTTACTCAACTCGAGATTGAAATAAATTGTGTTTATTTAAAAAGATGCGCTAGGCTGAAATGGACTTTTTCCTCACCTTACATGGACTGTTTCCTCACCTTACATGGACTGTTTCCTCACCTTACATGGACGGTTTCCGCACCTTACATGGACGGTTTCCTCACCTTACATGGACTGTTTCCTCACCTTACATGGACGGTTTCCTCACCTTACATGGACGGTTTCCTCACCTGACATGGACTGTTTCCTCACCTTACATGGACGGTTTCCTCACCTGACATGGACTGTTTCCTCACCTTACATGGACGGTTTCCTCACCTGACATGGACTGTTTCCTCACCTGACATGGACTGTTTCCTCACCTGACATGGACTGTTTCCTCACCTGACATGGACTGTTTCCTCACCTGACATGGACTGTTTCCTCACCTTACATGGACTGTTTCCTCACCTGACATGGACTGTTTCCTCACCTGACATGGACTGTTTCCTCACCTTACATGGACGGTTTCCTCACCTTACATGGACTGTTTCCTCACCTTACATGGACTGTTTCCTCACCTTACATGGACGGTTTCCTCACCTTACATTGACTGTTTCCTCACCTTACATGGATGGTTTCCTCACCTTACATGGACTGTTTCCTCACCTTACATGGACTGTTTCCTCACCTGACATGGACTGTTTCCTCACCTTACATGGACTGTTTCCTCACCTGACATGGACTGTTTCCTCACCTGACATGGACTGTTTCCTCACCTTACATGGACGGTTTCCTCACCTTACATGGACTGTTTCCTCACCTTACATGGACTGTTTCCTCACCTTACATGGACTGTTTCCTCACCTTACATGGACTGTTTCCTCACCTTACATGGACTGTTTCCTCACCTTACATGGACTGTTTCCTCACCTTACATGGACTGTTTCCTCACCTTACATGGACTGTTTCCTCACCTTACATGGACTGTTTCCTCACCTTACATGGACGGTTTCCTCACCTTACATGGACTGTTTCCTCACCTTACATGAACTGTTTCCTCACCTTACATGGACGGTTTCCTCACCTTACATGGACTGTTTCCTCACCTTACATGGACGGTTTCCTCACCTTACATGGACGGTTTCCTCACCTTACATGGACTGTTTCCTCACCTTACATGGACTGTTTCCTCACCTTACATGGACGGTTTCCTCACCTGACATGGACTGTTTCCTCACCTTACATGGACGGTTTCCTCACCTTACATGGACGGTTTCCTCACGATGGTTGTTGGTTATTTACCAGGTAACAAGTAAAAACGAAACAAGGAATGAAGCCATAGACTCCTTATTTTACTCAACTAGATATTGTTACTTTGAAAAGATTGGCCTGGCTGACATGACAAATACATTAAGGGGAAAGGATCTACAGACAGAGGATGATTATATTTATGCACATCTCTTTATTTGCAATGCTGGTTGCCATGGTTTAACAAAAATGCATGCAGGATATTGAATGCTACCTGAATTGACTCAGAAAAGTAACATAAGTAGGCCTACGGTATCACAGCAAGGTCAAACAGGTGTGTGTGTTAGTCGGAGTATCCAGTGTCCACAGCAACACTATTGAGTATTCTGTTCCGTTCTGTTTTCCCCAAAAATATTTTATGTACATTTCTATGGCTGATTATCCGTGTAGTCACAGCTAAGGGACTGTCTTAAAAGCAGTAGTAGTGTGAGGATAAACCTCCCTCCCTGCAAAAAAAGTACAACCTGTGTTGTGATAATTGCTTGTTTGCTCTATAACCGGTTACTTAATCGGCCTTGCGACCGTGATACATAGGCCTAAAGGCAGAGACAATAAGATAGTGACAGAATAAATTCAACCACACTTTTTTTTAAATCACAAAACCAGATAGCAACCTCTGTCCAGTGAAGTCCACAAAGCATATTGCATAAAATGTTTAAAAAAAACATTGGTCACATACACATATTTAGCGGATGTTGTTGCCATTGTCCATTTTTTAAATTAATGTTTGGTCAATTTTGGGGGGGGGAGCCTGGCTTCCCTTGGCATCCATGAATACACGCCACTGCTTAAAGTGCCATTAAAATGTAGTGTTAACTGAAAAACTAAAATAGCTTTGCAACCAAATGAAAGAGAACTCAACCCAACTGAAATACATTCAGCGACATCTACTCTCCCATCCAATTAATTTAATATCATATGTAAAAAAAAATATATATATATATAAAAAAAGTTCATTTCTAAGTGTAGTCACAGCTAAGGGACCGTCTTAAAAGGGCAATTGAAACCTAGTGTTAACAGAAAGACAACAGATTTCTCACCACATGACTTAGAAATATTACAAATATTTTTTACATTTTTACTTTGGCTGTTTCCAATTAATAAAATGTTTTAATATGTTAAAAAAATACTTCCTTAAACATATATAGCTTCAACCCCATATAGCTTGCATGAATACAACCAACTGTTATTGATTCAGGGACCTGGTCTGTACAATCTATGGAAATGACAGTTGTATTTTTGAACTTTGGCTATTTTCAATTAATTTAATATCAGAATATGCCAAATCCACTTCCTTAATACAGCAATAGCTTCTGCCGTATATCACTTGCATGAAAACAACCAATTGTTATTGGTTTAGGGACCTCTTCCCTCCCATCTACAGCAATTACTTTTTAAAAATGTTTTTACTTTGGCTATTTTAAATTCATTTTAGTATATGTAAAATAAAAATAAAAAACTTGCTAAAAACTTAAATACCGTCCACCCCATATGACTGTTATTGATTGGGAGGCCATGACTGTACGATCTACGGCAATTCCTTACATTTTTTGACACCGGCTATTATTTCTATAAATTTAAATGTACTTTACATTACAAATACTTCCTTAAAACTTCCGCAGCTTCCACCCAATATGACATTAATGAATACAACCAACTGTTATTGCTTCGGGGACCTCTTCCCTCCAATCCACGATCCTTACTCACGTCCAGTCTTTCAGGTCTGCAGCAGCCCATGCAGCCAGCCAGGCCCATTCCCAGGGGGCAACCAGACTTCTTTCCCAGGTTACCCTACGTACCCTAACCTTGGAAAGCTAGTGGTCCTCCAGAACCTTCCGCGATGGCCAGTGAGCTAGTACATACAGAGGCGAGTAGACCTCCCCCCAGAATCTTCAGCAGCCAGTGGGCCAGAACCCCTGACGCTAGCGGACCTCAGCCAGAACCTTTTCCAGTGGCCAGAGAGCCTGTTCCATATCCTGTTCCACATTCCTGTTTCTGTGGCCATTGTTGTTAAAGGAAAATAACATTACATGTGTGTTACATTCATATATTCACTGTCAAAACTCTTTTTTGGGGGGGGGGGGGGGGTGTACATGAAAACCAGGCAGCAGCGCCTCTTACCATCCTGAGACAAGGCCAAGTATAGCCCAAAGATCTCCGCCATGGCACAACCCAAAGGGGATGCCAACCCAACCCAGAGGATCTACAATGCATAGATAAACAGGGAATGTCAGCTCACTGTTTTACTCCTCTCAGACTTGATATGTGAATAAAGCTTTGTAAAGACCGACGCCGGACATGCGGGTTTGGGAGTCACTAGAGGTTAAGTGAGTCCAGGTGAGTCCAATATCGCTGAAGCGCGTGACGAGCCGAGGCAGGAGTGCATAATGCTGGGCAGCCTGGTGCTCGAGCGGGAGCAAGCTTTGGTGATTAAGATTTATTTTCAAGCAGTCTCAGGAGTCAAAACGTTTATCGACAGTCTTGACTACTTTGCGATTGCATTGGGCAGACAATTAAAAAGCCAATAATTTAACAAGTTCATTAGTAATAGCGCTATTAACATCTTTTATTATTCAGTGATAAAATAACAGGCCTTTCTTATTGCACTGCTTCAGGGTAAACATTATGTTTTTTTCCAGACCATCGAACATTACAAAAGTAACACATTACAATGTTGTCTTTATATAGGGATCCCCACTGTAGAGTTGGATTCATTTGCATTTCTGAAAGAATATAGGCCTAATATGTCAAGTGCTGTAGTCATTCATGGGTGTATTTGCTCATCCCAATGTGTCTGCTTGTAGCCATACTTAACAGTGGTGTGTTTAGTTTGGTGACCCTGGCAACAACATGCTGGTCTTTTCAAGGACTCTTCGTGACTATCACTGACAAAAATGTTGACATTTTCTGTTTGACAAGAGATCATGTCAACAACAAAATGACTATTACCATCTAAACCTGATAAACACCTGCCCCAGCCCTGAGTCTCCTCCTCCCTTGATGCCCTTGCCCCTCTCAAGTCACACACGGTCTAATTCTCCCACTCTGGTCCCTGGCTCACCCCTGAACTGTGCCTGTTGAAAAGATCTGGAGGCCGTTTACAGAGAGACAACAGGGCTAGCTGTTCACTCCTTGGCCTACTCTGCCCACCTTGCCCAACTCATTAGCCAATGTGGTTAAACCGACCAGGGCCTTATTTGGGATGTAAGTACAGCACTCTGATCCAAATATCACACACCACCCACACCACCCTCGACCAGTAACATATCCAATGCTATTCTATTCTGCCATACCATCAAACTAGTTGCCTCTGTCTGTTCTGCTAACCCTTTTATCACATCTCTAGTATACAGTAGTTGATGAAACACTGTTGATTATAATAGATATAATTTATCCAATCTGCATTCTTATTGAGAGTTGACCATTAGAAAATGCTTGACTCAAACCCTGCTAATATCTGGTTTCTTGCTTTAAATTAATCTGGCACCCCCCTTGGAACCCCAATATTATCAATATATACTCTATCGTCAAAGGACCCAGACGGAGAGCTTCTTTTTGCCTGCTTTACTGGCATTAGGTCATGGTGTTGGATGAGGGTGAAAAGCATTCCTAATTGTACAAGAGCACATTTATCTTACTGAAGACCTCAGAGCTCAACCACCCTGTCAGATCTCTCATAGTCTGATCAGTTGTGACATTTTCAGTCCTATAACATCTTGCCACCTCCCCCACGTCTCTCCCATGAGTATTGGACCGGGCCAAACAGTTATAGTCTCCTCCTGCCACTATGAAAGGGGGAAGCCTATATCTAATAGGCGCATGGGGATACAAATAATGTAGATCAGTACAGCTATCATTGTCAGGCTTTCCTGCTTTCATGAAAAGCTTTACCATACACGCTACTCCTCCATGTGAATTGGTTCCATCAAGTGGGAACGGGGTAGTCGTTAATCAGGGTTTAGCTGTTGCACAGGCATAGCACTCTTCCTTTGCCGTATACCTTGCTGTATATTGGATAGGTAGCAGTTGGTATGGTCCGTCCCACCGTGGCTGTTTCCAGTCTTTTTTCTTTAGGGATTGGACCCAGACCCATTCTCCTGGTTTGGGTCTTGTGTGTTATCTCCTTCTGCAACTCTCCTGTTGGGCGTAAAATCTTTGACATACGGGTGTGGTTACTAAGAGTCTTCTCATGTGTTCTGCTAGTATATCTTCAATTTCTATGTCGGTCCGTTCTGGTCTCCCTAACTCTGGCATTCTATATGGTCTACCTGATTAGCTAAAATGCCATCCTTTGTTTAAAGAAATAGATCCTAGTAAACCAACTCTAGGGATAATATCTGGACCTAATGTTTTAGCTACCATAATCGTGGCTCTGTCAATATTGCCGCATATGTCAACAGTGTCTTTGGTAAGATTGGTAGACAGAACAATAGGTATTTTCTATTTTCAATTGTTTAAACAACATGTGAATCCCTCTTTGTAAGTCTAATACCATTCTCCAATCATTACTGGGGGCTTCTTTCTTTACGGGGAACATTGGAGAATTGCACTGTGCATCTGCTTCTCTAATTACACCCCCCTCTACCAAATCCTCAAAGGTTGGAGTAATCTCTTTTATGGCCTCGGGCTTTCTGTGGGGGTGACGGCCACATTCAACAGAGTCATTGCATCTTTTCCCAACAGATGAACTAAACATAACCTGGAGATACGGACTGGAATACATGCCTGCCCTCCCGACCTCTCCTGTTTTTAGAACCTATGGAGCAGACAGTCGGATGTCCAGAAGCTGAACGGACCAAAATCTTTTCCCCATTTATTCGTACTCCTTCAGGCTTAAAATATATCTTAAATACTTAACCTAACTTATTTTTACTAACTTTATAACCTTATTCAACAACAAAATTATTCAACAACAAAATATAATTATACTATTATATCAATTTCACAGCCTTGTTGTGTTAAATTTCTCACAAAAATATAATCTGCATACAACAACAGCTAACTACCTAAGGGAAAATAAAACATAGCTAGGTTACTAAACATTACTTAAGCCAAAATAGTGGGAGTTTCAAAATAACCTTATGACAATTTTTTATAAACCCACATTCGCCCCATTTTCAACACATAATTCTCCATGAGAGTAATGTAGAAAAAAAACTACTATTGGTCAAAAGATAAGACAAAATTTCAAATAACATAATCAAATTAAAATCACTACTCTGAAAAACTCCACCAAGAATTTTTAAAATCAGTATTACAAATGACCTTAAATCGCTATTATTTTGAATGAATTCGTCTTTCAATTTAAACTAAACAAGCTATTAAAACATTCAGTTTATATCTTAAACAAACACTAGCGGCCGTATCTTTCCAAGCAAAGCATACCAATAGTTGAATTAGAAACGCAGATTTTAGTCAATTGGTGTATAGGTCGGGAAACAAACCTGGGCCTCCCGTGTGGAAAGCGAGAATTCTACCACTGAACCACCAAAGCTTTAGAAATGATGAAGACTCCCCGCAAATAACCCCATTTATAATTGTCTGTAGTCATAAAATCAGGAACGTACTAACGAGACAATTCCCAGGAAATTGTCCTACTTTAAAGATCCAAGCGTTACTCAGGCGACGAGTCTCATTATACTCTCGCTCTCGTTGTCTCTGTCTCTCTCTTTCTCTCCCGGTTGTTGCGCCTGTCCTTCCCCTTATGTTTGCAGTTTCGGTGGCTGTGCCCTGCTCGGGCTCAATGTTTACAGGGAGCCTTACACTCCCTGGTGAAATGTCCTGTCTTATCGCAATTGAAACACTTTCTATTGTCTGATCCTGTCCATTTTTCCCTTCTCCCTTAGATCCCTTCCCCTTAAAACCTGTTATGGCAAGGCGATCCCCTAGGGGATATATTGTTTGTTTTAAGAATCAAGCCTTTCCCACTCTTCTTCGACCAATGCTCTAGAGGAATTTAATTCAGTCCATTAATGTAAAGTTTTAAGCAAGTTTTTGAACTTAACCCCCAAACTAATGAATAAAGATGACTGACCTTATCCTTGCAGCTGAGATTGAAATTTTGGTTGGATCTCATCACCGTTTCCGTCCAGTTCGTCAATCGGCCTGTAAAGAACCCTCAGAATGTGGACAGGTCTTTAATCTACGGATCTCTGATCCACTCTTGCACGGTTTTCGGCACTCCCATGGGACGACAGAAACAGGTATTGAGATTGGGCTCGAAGGACCAAGTTGTCACGAGAATTTTCAATCCCAATGATGACACTAAAACATTCAGAAGAGTAATTATTTTACTCAAAACATATAATACATGTTTGCCATGCTATTGTATGGATCAATGTTTCATTATAATTCACATTATTTAAAGTTGACAATAATAGGCTAAACATGACAGCACTTTACCTACAGAATATACTGTAGTGCAGGTTTTCCCAAACCAAACAAATTTCAATCAATGAAATGTATTTATAAAGCCCTTCTTACTTCAGCTGATGTTGTCACGAATATTACCGAAAGTGACTCCCCTTCGTGTTCGGGTGGCGCTCGGCGGTCGTCGTCGCCGGTCTACTAGCTATCGCCGATCCATTGTTCTGTGTTCGTTTAATTTTGTCTAATTGGTAGCACCTGTTTCTAGTTTGGTTGTTAGGATAGGGTTATATATAGTCTGTTTAGCCCGCTTCTGTTTCGTGCGGGCTTGTTTGTCTGTTTTGTTGTTTGAGTGTATTTTTGTTGGCATTTGGGTTTCACGCTGTCCGTTTATATTTCTGTTCATTTGTGTTTCCACTTTTGTACATGTTATGTTTCCGGGACATTAAAGCGTGTTGTTTTTCCCACATCTTTTGGTCTCTGTGCCTGACTCCACACCTCTTCACTCATTTACCGTAACAGAAGCCCGCACCTCGATATGGAGTCAGCAGGAGCAGCGACCACTCCTCTTCCCACTATGGAGGAGAGAGTCCATCATCACACATCCATCCTCCATCGCCTAGGATCAGCGATGGATCAGATGATGGAGAGGATGGATCGTTGGGAGAGGAATGGTTTCCCTACTACCCCACCGACCCTCCCACCAGCAACTCTACCATCTCCCCCATCTGGATCCGGTTCCAGCGCTCTGCACATGACGCCTCCGAGGAATTACGATGGAGCAGCGACAGGGTGCCAGAGATTCCTGCTGCAATTAGACCTCTACCTGCCCACCGTTCGACCGGCCCCCTCGGAGGAGGAGAGAGTAGGGTTCCTCATCACCTGCCTGACCGGTAGAGCCCTGGAGTGGGCTAATGCGGTCTGGAACGGGCCCGACTTGGCGAAAGACAACTACCCGGAGTTTATCCGCCGATTCAGGGCCGTGTTCGATCACCCTCCAGAGGGTCGTGCGGCGGGTGAGAGATTGTTCCATCTGAGACAGGGGACGAGGAGCGCGCAGGACTTCGCGCTGGATTTCCGGACCTTGGCTGCGGGAGCAGGGTGGAACGACAGGGCCCTGATAGACCATTACAGGTGTAGCCTGAGAGAGGACGTCCGTAGGGAGCTGGCCTGTCGGGATACTACACTTGGCCTGGATGGACTGATAGACCTGTCGATCCGGTTGGACCATCTGCTAGCTGCTCGTGGACGTTCTGAAAGGGTGCTGTCAGTTCTACCTCCTGATCCTCCTGCTCCTATCCCGATGGAGCTAGGAGGTACCGCATCAAGGGAGATCGGAGGAGGAAGCTCCTCCTGTACCAGTTGTGGCCGGAGAGGGCACACGTCTGGTCGGTGCTGGAGGAATTCATCCGGGAATCATGAGGGCAGGCAGAACACTCATCGGTCACCCCAGGTGAGTAAGCACCACACTCTCCCAGAGTTTCCTGTTGGTCACATGTTCCTATTAATTTGTTTCCTAAATTATTCTCCATCTCTCCAGCATAAGGCACTGGTAGATTCAGGCGCAGCTGGAAACTTTATAGATCGCGGACTCGCTCAGAGGTTGAGGATTCCGTTAGTAAAAGTAAACCCCCCTTTTCCCGTGCACTCTTTAGATAGTCGACCATTAGGGTCAGGGCTGGTGAAGAGAGCCACAATTTCGTTGGAGATGATTACGCAGGGGAATCACAAGGAGCGAATTAGTTTGTTCCTTATCGATTCACCTGCATTTCCAGTTGTTCTGGGGATTCCCTGGCTAGCTATTCATAATCCTACGATTTCGTGGAAACAGGGAACTCTACAGGGGTGGTCTGATGAGTGTTCAGGCAGGTGTGTAGGGGTTTCCATCGGTGCTACAACGGTGGAGAGTCCAGACCAGGTTTCCACCGTGCGCATTCCAGCTGAGTATGACGATTTGGCTATCGTTTTCAGTAAAAAGAAAGTGACCCAATTACAACCCCATAGGCAGGTGGATTGCGTGATAAATCTCCAGGTTAAAGCTGCACTCCCCAGGAGTCATGTGTATCCTTTGTCCCAGGAGGAGAAGGTGGCTATGGAAAATTATATCACGAGGCTCTGGGACAGGGGTACATTCAGCCCTCCATGTCACCTGTCTCTTCGAGTTTCTTTTTTGTGAAGAAAAAAGATGGTAGTTTGCGTCCGTGTATTGATTATAGAGGTCTAAATTCCATCACAGTGGGTTTTAGTTACCCGCTACCTCTCATTGCTACGGTAGTGGAATCATTTCACAGAGCGCAGTTCTTCACTAAACTGGATCTCAGGAGTGCTTATAATTTGGTGTGTATTCGGGAGGGAGATGAGTGGAAAACTGCATTTAGCACTATGTTGGGCCATTATGAGTACCTCGTCATGCCATACGGTTTAAAGAATGCTCCAGCTATATTTCAATCCTTCGTGGATGAAATACTCAGAGACCTGCACGGACAGGGTGTAGTGGTTTATATTGACGATATTTTGATCTACTCCGCTACACGCTCTGCGCATGTATCTCTTGTGCGCAAGGTTCTTAGACGACTGCTGGAGCATGACCTGTATGTGAAGGCGGAGAAATGTGAGTTTTCCAAACAATCAGTTTCCTTCCTGGGTTATCGCATTTCCAGCTCTGGTTTGGTAATGGAGGGTGACCGCGTTAAGGCCGTGCGTAATTGGCCGACTCCGACCACGGTAAAGGAGGTGCAGCGGTTCTTGGGATTTGCCAATTACTACCGGAGGTTTATCCGGGGTTTTGGTCAGGTAGCTGCCCCTATTACCTCACTGCTGAAGGGGGGGGCGGTGCGTTTACAGTGGTCAGCAGAGGCGAACGGAGCTTTTCATAAGTTGAAGGCGATGTTTACTAAGGCGCCGGTGTTGGCACATCTGGACCCTTCTTTGGCGTTTATAGTAGAGGTGGACGCATCCGAGGCTTGGGTTGGAGCGGTGCTCTCACAGCGTTCGGGTGTGCCACCGAAGCTCCGCCCCTGTGCCTTTTTTTTCTAAGAAACTCGGGCCAGCGGAGCGGAATTATGATGTGGGGGATAGGGAGTTGTTGGCTATGGTTAAGGCCCTGAAGGTGTGGAGACACTGCCTTGAGGGGGCTAAGCACCCTTTCCTTATCTGGACTGATCATCGTAACCTGGAGTATATCCGATCAGCTAGGAGACTGAATCCTCGTCAGGCAAGGTGGGCCATGTTTTTCACCAGATTTCGTTTCACTATCTCATATAGACCAGGTTCCCTCAACACTAAGGCTGACGCGCTGTCAAGACTCTATGACACTGAGGACAGGTCCATCGATCCTACTCCCATCATTCCGGCAGCTAAGCTGGTGGCACCGGTAGTATGGGATGTGGACGCGGACATCGAGCGGGCGCTAAGGGGGGAACCTACGCCTCCACAGTGTTCGGAGGGTCGTAGGTACGTGCCGCTAGCTGTTCGTGATCAATTGATTCGATGGGCTCATTGTCTACCCTCGTCGGGTCACCCAGGTATTTATAGGACAGTGAGAGGTCTTGAGAGGAAGTACTGGTGGCCCACTTTGAGGAGGGATGTGCGATTCTATGTTTCCTCCTGTTCGGTGTGCGCCCAGAGTAAGGCTCCTAGACACTTGCCAAGAGGTAAATTACAACCTCTTCCCGTTCCACAACGGCCGTGGACCCATCTTTCGGTGGATTTTCTTACTGACCTTCCCCCCTCTCAGGGTAACACTACTATCCTGGTCGTTGTGGATCGGTTCTCTAAGTCCTGCCGTCTTATCCCATTGCCCGGTCTCCCTACGGCCCTACAGACTGCGGAAGCTCATTTCACCCATGTCTTCCGGCACTACGGGGTGCCCGAGGATATAGTTTCTGATCGGGGCCCCCAATTTATCTCCCGTGTTTGGAGGGCATTTATGGAACGTCTGGGGGTCTCGGTCAGCCTTACCTCAGGGTATCACCCGGAGAGTAATGGTCAGGTGGAGAGAGTTAACCAGGAGGTGGGTAGGTTTCTGCGGTCGTATTGCCAGGACCGGCCAGGCGAGTGGGCGAGATATATTCCCTGGGCAAAAATAGCCCAGAATTCACTAAGCCACTCTTCTACCAACATGTCACCATTTGAGTGCGTGTTGGGGTACCAGCCGGTCCTGGCACCGTGGCATCAGAGCCAGACTGAGGCTCCTGTGGTGGAGGAGTGGGTACAGCGCTCTAAGGAGACCTGGAGGGCAGTCCAAGAGTCATTACGCCAAGCGAGTATAAGGCAGAAGAAGAGCGCTGACCGTCACCGCAATGAGGCCCCCGTGTTTGCACCTGGGGACGCAGGGTCTGGCTCTCGACCCGAAACCTGCCTCTCCGCTTGCCCTGCCGGAAGCTGGGTCCGCAGTGTATAGGGCCATTTAAAGTCCTGAGGAGAATAAATGAGGTTTGTTATCGATTATTACTTCCTTCGTATTATCGTATTAACCCCTCATTTCATGTGTCTCTTCTCAGGCCGGTGGTAGCTGGTCCCATGCAGGAGAATGAGGTACCGGAGGTTCCTCCGCCCCCTCTGGACATCGAGGGGTCCCCGGCGTACAAGATACGAGCTATTCTGGACTCGAGACGCCGGGTGAGAGGCTTGCAGTACCTCGTCGACTGGGAGGGGTACGGTCCGGAGGAGAGGTGCTGGGTTCCGGTGAGGGATATTCTAGACCCATCCATGTTGAGTGAATTCCATCGCCTCCGTCCGGATCGCCCAGCGCCTCGGCCTCCGGGTCGTCCCCGAGGCCGGCGTCGGCGCGCGCTGCGGGAGCTGCGCGTCAGGAGGGGGGGTACTGTCACGAATATTACCGAAGGTGACTCCCCTTCTTGTACGGGTGGCGCTCGGCGGTCGTCGTCGCCGGTCTACTAGCTATCGCCGATCCGTTGTTCTGTGTTCGTTTAGTTTTGTCTAATTGGTAGCACCTGTTTCTAGTTTGGTTGTTAGGATAGGGTTATATATAGTCTGTTTAGCCCACTTCTGTTTCGTGCGGGCTTGTTCGTCTGTTTTGTTGTTTGAGTGTATTTTTGTTGGCATTTGGGTTTCACGCTGTCCGTTTATATTTCTGTTCATTTGTGTTTCCACTTTTGTACATGTTATGTTTCCGGGAAATTAAAGCGTGTTGTTTTTCCCACATCTTTTGCTCTCTGCGCCTGAGTCCACACCTCTTCACTCATTTACCGTAACAGATGTCACAAAGTGCTGTTCAGAAACCCAGCCTAAAACTGCACCTGCCCTGAGTGAGTATATACAGTGAGGGAAAAAAGTATTTGATACCTTGCTGATTTTGTATGTTTGCCCACTGACAAAGAAATGATCCGTCTATAATTTTAATGGTGGGTTTATTTGAACAGTGAGAGACAGAATAACAACAATAAAATCCAGAAAAACGCTTGTCAAAAATTGTATAAATTGATTTGCATTTTAATGAGGGAAATAAGTATTTGACCCCCTCTCAATCAGAAAGATTTCTGGCTCCCAGGTGTCTTTTATACAGGTAACTAGCTGAGATTAGGAGCGCACTCTTAAAGGGAGTGTTCCTAATCTCAGTTTGTTACCTGTATAAAAGACACCTGTCCACAGAAGCAACCAATCAATCAGATTCCAAACTCGCCACCATGGCCAAGACCAAAGAGCTCTCCAAGGATGTCCGGGACAAGATTGTAGACCTACACAAGAATGGAATGGGCTACAAGACCATCGCCAAGCAGCTTGGTGAGAAGGTGACGACAGTTGGTGCGATTATTGGAAGAAATGGAAGAATGGAAGAAACACAAAAGAACTGTCAATCTCCCACGGCCTGGGGCTCCATGCAAGATCTCACCTCGTGGAGTTGCAATGATCATGAGAACGGTGAGGAATCAGCCCAGAACTACACGGGAGGATCTTGTCAATGATCTGAAGACAGCTGGGACCATAGTCACCAAGAAAACAATTGGTAACACACTACGCCGTGAAGGACTGAAATACTGCAAAGCCCGCAAGGGCCCCCTGCTCAAGAAAGCACATATACATGCCCGTCTGAAGTTTGCCAATGAACATCTGAATGATTCAGATGACAACTGGGTGAAAGTGTTGTGGTCAGATGAGACCAAAATGGAGCTCTTTGGCACCAACTCAACTCTCCGTGTTTGGAGGAGGAATGCTGCCTATGACACCAAGAACACCATCTCCACCGTCAAACATGGAGGTGGAAACATTTTGCTTTGGGGGTGTTTTTCTGCTAAGGGGACAGGACAACTTCACCGCATCAAAGGGACGATGAACGGGGCCATCTACCGTTAAAATCTTGGGTGAGAACCTCCTTCCCTCAGCCAGGGCATTGAAAATTGGTCGTGGGTGGGTATTCCAGCATGACAATGACCCAAAACACACGGCCAAGGCAACAAAGGAGTGGCTCAAGAAGAAACACATTAAGGACCTGGAGTGGCCTAGCCAGTCTCCAGACCTTAATCCCATAGAAAATCTGTGGAGAGAGCTGAAAGTTTGAGTTGCCAAACGTCAGCATCGAAACCTTAAGGACTTGGAGAAGATCTACAAAGAGGAGTGGAACAAAATCCCTCCTGAGATGTGTGCAAACCTGGTGGCCAACTACAAGAAACGTCTGACCTCTGATTGCCAACAAGGGTTTTGCCACCAAGTACTAAGTAATATTTTGCAGAGGGGGTCAAATACTTATTTCCCTCATTAAAATGCAAATACATTTTTTACTGTTTTAACATGCATTTTTCTGGATTTTTAAAAATGTTATTCTGTCTCTCACTGTTCAAATAAACCTACCATTAAAATCCTAGACTGATCATTTCTTTGTCAGTGGGCAAACGTACAAAATCAGCAGGGGATCAAATACTTTTTTCCCTCACTGTATGTGAGTATATGAGTCTGCTTGTGAATGTTGCTGTTAATATGCTTACTATACATACTTTCCTTCTGGAAAATAAAGTAATTATATTCTATTAGTAAAATGTAATGTGTGAATGTAGCAGTTTATATGTTTACTACAGTATATATATTTGTCTTATCTTATCCGAATTGCAACAACTGAAGTACCTTCTGGAAAAATAAAGTAATTCTAAAATAGTTTTCATATTTAATATGTATTGTACTACAATGATCTTAAAATATCTAAATAGCATTTACAGCATCTAAACATAACATTCCAATTAATGACTTCCGGCGCCGACAGAGATGGCCACCTCGCTTCGCATTCCTAGGAAACTATGCAGTATTTCGTTTTTTATGTGTTATTTCTTACATTGTTACCGCAGGAAATATGAGGTTTTATTACATACAGTCGGAACTATTGGATATAAGAGCAACTTCAACTCACCAACATTACGACCAGGAATACGACTTTCCCGAAGCGGACCCTCTGTTTGGTCCACCACCCAGGACAATGGATCGGATCCCAGCCGGCGACCCAAAACAACGGCGCCGCAGAAGGGGCAGACGGAGCGGTCTTCTGGTCGGTATGTGCCCACGCACCGCGCGATGTGCCTGCGCACCGCTCCCAAGCATACTACTCACCAATGTCCAGTCTCTTGACAACAAGGTAGACAAAATCCGAGCAAGGGTTGCCTTCCAGAGAAACATCAGCGATTGTAACGTTCTTTGTGTCACGGAAACATGGCTCACTCGGGATACGTCATCAGAGTCGGTACAGCCACCTGGCTTCTTCACGCATCGCACTGACAGAAACAAACATCTCTCTGGTAAGAAGAAGGGAGGGGAGTATATGCCTTATGATTAACGAGACGTGGTGTGATCATAACAACATACAGAAACTCAAGTCCTTTTTGTTCACCTGACCTAGAATTCCTTACAATCAAACGCCGACCGCATTATCTACCAAGAGAATTCTCTTCAATCATAATCACAGTCGTGTATATTCCCCCCCAATTAGACACATCGACGGCCCTGAAAGAACTAGCTGGGGATTTTAACAAGGCTAAACTGAAAACAAGGCTCCCTAAACCTTACCAGCATATCGAATGCGCGATCCTGGCTGGCAAAACCCTGGATCATTGTTATTCTAACTTCAGCAATGCATATAAAGCTCTTCCCCGCCCTCCGTTTGGAAAATCTGACCACGACTCCATTTTGTTGCTCCCAGCCTATAGACAGAAACTAAAACAAGAAGCGCCCGTGCTCAGATCTGTTCAACGCTGGTCTGACCAATCGGATTTCACGCTTCAAGATTGCTCCGATCACATGGACTGGGATATGTTCAGCATAGCATCGTACAATAATATTGATGAATACGCTGATTCGGTGAGCAAGTTTATTAGCAAGTGCATCGGTGATGTTGTACCCAAAGCGACTATTAAAACATTCCCCAACCAGAAACCGTGGATTGATGGCAGCATTCGTGCAAAACTGAAAGCGCAAACCACAGCTTTTAATCAGGGCAAGATGACCGGAAAGAAACAGTGTAGCTATTCCCGCAATCAAACAAGCTAAGCGTCAGTATAGAGACAAAGTAGAGTCGCAATTCAATGGCTCAGACACGAGAGGTATGTGGCAGGGTCTACAGTCAATCACGGACTACAAAAGGAAAACCAGCCCCGTCGCGGCCCACAATGTCTTGCTCCCAGACAGATGAAACAACTTCTTCGCTCGCTTTGAGGACAACACAGTGCCACTGACACAGCCCGTTACCAAAAACCTGCGGGTTCTCCTTCACTGCAGCAAACGCAAGTGAAACATTTAAACGTGTTAACCCTCGCAAGGCTGCCGGCCCAGACGGCATCCCCAGCCGCGTCCTCAGAGCATGTGCAGACCAGCTGGCTGGTGTGTTTACAGACATATTCAATCGATCCTTATCCCAGTCTGCTGTTCCCACATGCTTCAAGAGGGCCACCATTGTTCCTGTTCCCAAGAAAGCGTAGGTAACTGAGCTAAATGACTATTGCCCCGTAGCACTCACTATCATCATCATGAAGTGCTTTGAGAGACTAGTCAAGGACCATATCACCTCCACCCTACCTGACACCCTAGACCCACTCCAATTTGCTTACTGCCCCAATAGGTCCACAGACGATCCTGTCGCAATCCCACTGCATACTACCCTAACCCATCTGGACAAGAGGAATACCTATGTAAGAATGCTGTTCATCGACGATAGCTCAGCATTTAACACCATAGTACCCCCCAAACTCGTTATTAAGCTCGAGACCCTGGGTCTCGACCCCGGGTCTCGACCCCGCCCTGTGCAACTGGGTCCTGGACTTCCTGAGGGTAGGTAAGGGTGAGGGTAGGTAACAACATTTCTACCCCGCTGACCCTCAACACTGGGGCACCACAAGGGTGCGTTCTCAGCACTCTCCTGTACTCCCTGTTCACCCATGACTGCGTGGCCATGCACGCCTCCAACTCAATCATCAAGTTTGCAGATGACACTACAGTGGTAGGCTTGATTACCAACAACGACGAGATGGCCTACAGGGAAGAGGTGAGGGCCCTCGGAGTGTGGTGTCAGGAAAATAACCTCACAATCAATGTCAACAAAACAAAGGAGATGATCGTGGACTTCAGGAAACAGCAGAGGGACCAGCCCCCTATCCACATCGACGGGACAGTAGTGGAGAAGGTGGAAAGTTTTAAGTTCCTCGGCATACACATCACGGAAAAACTGAAATGGTCCACCCACACAGACAGCATGGTGAAGAAGGCGCAGCAGCGCCTCTTCAACCTCAGGAGGCTGAAGAAATTTGGCTTGTCGCCAAAAACACTCAAACTTTTACAGATACACAATCGAAAGCATCTTGTCGGGCTGTATCACCGCCTGGTATGGCAACTGCTCCGCCCACAACCGTAAGGCTCTCCAGAGGGTAGTGAGGTCTGCACAACGCATCACCGGGGGCAAACTATCTGCCCTCCACAACACCTACACCACCCGATGTTACAGGAAGGCCAAAAAGATCATCAAGGACAACAACCACCTGAGCCACTGCCTGTTCACCCCGCTATCATCCAGAAGGTGAGGTCAATACAGGTGCATCAAAGCGGGGACCGAGAGACAGAAAAACAGCTTCTATCTCAAGGCCATCAGACTGTTAAACAGCCATCCCTAACATTGAGTGGCTGCTGCCAACATACTGACTAATCTCTAGCCACTTTAATAATGAAAAATGGATGTAATAAATGTATCACTAGCCACTTTAAACAATGCCACTGTCACGTCCTGACCTTAGGTCCTTTTTTTATGTCTCTATTTTGTTATTTTGTTAGAGGGAGAGAGTCTTACCTGCTGAAAGAGATAAATCCATGAAGGACAAGGAATACCAGTGGTAATGTACAGGCCATTGTGTTGTTACTACATGTACTGTGAGAAAAATGTACAGGTTTCAGTTTAGTAGTCAGACTCTTTCCTGGGTCTCAGTGTTATGCTGATGAATGAGGACCCAAAAGCGACTTAACGAAAACAGAGTCTTTATTCCAGTATAAGACAAAAGTAATAATCCTGGATATAACAAGGAGAAAACAAATCAGGAAAAACTTAAATCCACTCGTAGTAGCGAGGACTGACTGGAGACTCGACCATAGACTGCAGGTTGCTTAGGGAAGGCACCGACCGTAGCAGACTAAGACACCTGCTCACACGCAGCATCTGAAGAAGACAAAACACGACAGGGCGAGACCAGGACACAGAACAGCGAACATCATACAAGGATCCGACAAGGACAGAAGCGGAAAACAAGGGGAGAAATAGGGGCTCTAATCAGAGGGCAAAATAGGGGACAGGTGTGAAAAGAGTAAATGAGTGAGTTAGGAGAATGAGGAACAGCTGGGAGCAGGAACGGAACGATAGAGAGAAGAGAGAGAGAGGGGGGGAGAGAGAGGGATAGAAAGAGGGAACGAACCTAATAAGACCAGCAGGGGGAAACGAACAGAAGGGAAAGCACAAGGACAAGACAATATATGACAAAACATGACAGTACCCCCCCCACTCACCGAGCGCCTCCTGGCGCACTCGAGGAGGAACCCTGGCGGCAACGGAGGAAATCATCAATCAGCGAACGGTCCAGCACGTCCCGAGATGGAACCCAACTCCTCTCCTCAGGACCGTAACCCTCCCAATCCACTAAGTACTGGTGACCACGTCCCCGAGAACGCATGTCCATGATCTTTCGTACTTTGTAAATAGGTGCGCCCTCGACAAGGATGGGGGGGGGGGGGGAAGACGAACGGGGGCGCGAAGAAAGGTCTTGACACAGGAGACATGGAAGACAGGGTGGACGCGACGAAGATGTCGCGGAAGAAGCAGTCGCACAGCGACAGGATTGACGACCTGGGAGACGCGGAACGGACCAATGAACCGCGGAGTCAACTTGCGAGAAGCTGTCGTAAGGGGAAGGTTACGAGTGGAAAGCCACACTCTCTGGCCGCGACAATACCTAGGACTCTTAATCCTACGTTTATTGGCGGCTCTTACAGTCTGCGCCCTGTAACGGCAAAGTGCAGACCTCACCCTCCTCCAAGTGCGCTCACAACGTTGGACAAACGCCTGAGCGGAGGGAACGCTGGACTCGGCGAGCTGGGACGAGAACAGAGGAGGCTGGTACCCCAGACTACTCTGAAACGGAGATAGCCCGGTAGCAGACGAAGGAAGCGAGTTGTGAGCGTATTCTGCCCAGGGGAGCTGTTCTGCCCAAGACGCAGGGTTTCTAAAAGAAAGGCTGCGTAATATGCGACCAATCGTCTGATTGGCCCTCTCTGCTTGACCGTTAGACTGGGGATGAAAACCGGAAGAGAGACTGACGGAAGCACCAATCAAACGACAGAATTCCCTCCAAAACTGTGACGTGAATTGCGGACCTCTGTCTGAAACGGCGTCTAACAGGAGGCCATGAATTCTGAACACATTCTCAATGATGATTTGTGCCGTCTCCTTAGCGGAAGGAAGCTTAGCGAGGGAATGAAATGTGCCGCCTTAGAGAACCTATCGACAACCGTAAGAATCACAGTCTTCCCCGCAGACGAAGGCAGACCGGTAATGAAGTCTAAGGCGATGTGAGACCATGGTCGAGAAGGAATGGGAAGCGGTCTGAGACGACCGGCAGGAGGAGAGTTACCTGACTTAGTCTGCGCGCAGTCCGAACAAGCAGCCACGAAACGGCGCGTGTCACGCTCCTGAGTAGGCCACCAAAACCGCTGGCGAATAGATGCAAGTGTACCCCGAACGCCGGGGTGGCCAGCTAACTTGGCAGAGTGAGCCCACTGAAGAACAGCCAGACGAGTAGAAACAGGAACGAAAAGAAGGTTACTAGGAAAAGCGCGCGGCGACGCAGTGTGAGTGAGTGCTTGCTTAACCTGTCTCTCAATTCCCCAGACAGTCAACCCGACAACACGCCCATCAGGAAGTATCCCCTCGGGATCGGTAGAAGCCACAGAAGAACTAAAGAGACGAGATAAGGCATCAGGCTTGGTGTTCTTATTACCCGGGCGATAAGAAATCACGAACTCGAAACGAGCGAAAAACAACGCCCAACGAGCTTGACGTGCATTAAGTCGTTTGGCAGAACGGATGTACTCAAGGTTCTTATGGTCAGTCCAAACGACAAAAGGAACGGTCGCCCCCTCCAACCACTGTCGCCATTCGCCTAGGGCTAAGCGGATGGCGAGCAGTTCGCGATTTACCCACATCATAGTTGCGTTCCGATGGCGACAGGCGATGAGAAAAATAAGCGCAAGGATGGACCTTATCGTCAGACTGGAAGCGCTGGGATAGAATGGCTCCCACGCCCACCTCTGAAGCGTCAACCTCGACAATGAATTGTTTAGTGACGTCAGGAGTAACAAGGATAGGAGCGGACGTAAAACGCTTCTTGAGGTGATCAAAAGCTCCCTGGGCGGAACCGGACCACTTAAAGCACGTCTTGACAGAAGTAAGAGCTGTGAGAGGGGCAGCAACTTGACCGAAATTACGAATGAAACACCGATAAAAATTAGCGAAACCTAGAAAGCGCTGCAACTCGACACGTGACCTTGGAACGGGCCAATCACTGACAGCCTGGACTTTAGCGGGATCCATCTGAATGCCTTCAGCGGAAATAACAGAACCGAGAAATGTGACAGAGGAGACATGAAAGGCGCACTTCTCAGCCTTCACGTAGAGACAATTCTCTAAAAGGCGTTGGAGTACACGTCGAACGTGCTGAACATGAATCTCGAGTGACGGTGAAAAAATCAGTATATCGTCAAGGTAGACAAAAACAAAGATGTTCAGCATGTCTCTCAGTACATCATTAACTAATGCCTGAAAAACAGCTGGAGCATTAGCGAGACCGAACGGCAGAACCCGGTACTCAAAATGCCCTAACGGAGTGTTAAACGCCGTTTTCCACTCGTCCCCCTCTCTGATGCGCACGAGATGGTAAGCGTTACGAAGGTCCAACTTAGTAAAGAACCTGGCTCCCTGCAGAATCTCGAAGGCTGACGACATAAGGGGAAGCGGATAACGATTCTTAACCGTTATGTCATTCAGCCCTCGATAATCCACGCAGGGCGCAGAGTACCGTCCTTCTTCTTAACAAAAAAAACCCCCGCTCCGGCGGGAGAGGAAGAAGGCACTACGGTGCCGGCGTCGAGAGAAACAGACAAATAATCCTCGAGAGCCTTACGTTCGGGAGCCGACAGAGAGTATAGTCTACCCCGAGGGGGAGTGGCCCCCGGAAGGAGATCAATACTACAATCATACGACCGGTGAGGAGGAAGGGAGTTGGCTCTGGACCGACTGAAGACCGTGCGCAGATCATGATATTCCTCCGGCACTCCTGTCAAATCATCAGGTTCCTCCTGAGAAGAGGGGACGGAAGAAACAGGAGGGATAGCAGACATTAAACACTTCACATGACAAGAAACGTTCCAGGATAGGATAGAATTACTAGACCAATTAATAGAAGGATTATGACATACTAGCCAGGGATGACCCAAAACAACAGGTATAAAAGGTGAACGAAAAATCAAAAGGAAATGGTCTCACTGTGGTTACCAGATACTGTGAGGGTTAAAGGTAGTGTCTCATATCTGATACTGGGAGAAGACTACCATCTAAGGCGAACATGGGCGTGGGCTTCCCTAACTGTCTGAGAGGAATGTCATGTTTCCGAGCCCATGCTTCGTCCATAAAACAACCCTCAGCCCCAGAGTCTATCAAGGCACTGCATGAAGCAGCCGAACCGGTCCAGCGTAGATGGACCGACATGGTAGTACAGGATCTTGATGGAGAGACCTGAGTAGTAGCGCTCACCAGTAGCCCTCCGCTTACTGATGAGCTCTGGCTTTACTGGACATGAATTGACAAAATGTCCAGCAGAACCGCAATAGAGGCAAAGGCGGTTGGTGATCCTCCATTCCCTCTCCTTAGTCGAGATGCGAATACCTCCCAGCTGCATGGGCTCAGTCTCTGAGCCGGAGGGAGGAGATGGTTGCGATGCGGAGAGGGGGAACACCGTTAACGCGAGCTCTCTTCCACGAGCTCGGTGACGAAGATCTACCCGTCGTTCTATGCGGATGGCGAGTGCAATCAAAGAGTCCACACTGGAAGGAACCTCCCGGGAGAGAATCTCATCCTTAACCTCAGCGTGGAGTCCCTCCAGAAAATGAGCGAGCTGCGCCGGCTCGTTCCAGTCACTAGAGGCAGCAAGAGTGCGAAACTCTATAGAGTAATCCGTTATGGATCGATCACCTTGACATAGGGAAGCCAGGGCCCTAGAAGCCTCCCTACCAAAAACTGAACGATCAAAAACCTGTATCATCTCCTCTTTAAAGTTCAGGTAATTGTTAGAACACTCAGCCCTTGCCTCCCAGATAGCTGTGCCCCACTCTCGAGCCCGACCAGTAAGGAGTGAAATGACGTAAGCAATCCGAGCTCTCTCTCTTGAGTATGTGTTGGGTTGGAGAGAGAACACAATATCACACTGGGTGAGAAAGGAGCGGCACTCAGTGGGCTGCCCAGCGTAACATGGTGGGTTATTAACCCTAGGTTCCGGAGACTCGGAAGACCAGGAAGTAGCTGGTGGCACGAGACGAAGACTCTGAAACTGTCCTGAGAGGTCGGAAACCTGAGCGGCCAGGGTCTCAACGGCATGACGAGCAGCAGACATTTCCTGCTCGTGTCTGCCGAGCATTGCTCCCTGGAACTCGACGGCAGTGTTACAAGAATCCGTAGTCGCTGGGTCCATTCTTGGTCGGATCCTTCTATTATGCTGATGAATGAGGACCCAAAAGCGACTTAACGAAAACAGAGTCTTTATTCCAGTATAAGACAAAAGTAATAATCCTGGATATAACAAGGAGAAAACAAAACAGGAAAAACTTAAATCCACTCGTAGTAGCGAGGACTGACTGGAGACTCGACCATAGACTGCAGGTTGCTTAGGGAAGGCACCGACCGTAGCAGACTAAGACACCTGCTCACACGCAGCATCTGAAGAAGACAAAACACGACAGGGCGAGACCAGGACACAGAACAGCGAACATCATACAAGGATCCGACAAGGACAGAAGCGGAAAACAAGGGGAGAAATAGGGGCTCTAATCAGAGGGCAAAATAGGGGACAGGTGTGAAAAGAGTAAATGAGTGAGTTAGGAGAATGAGGAACAGCTGGGAGCAGGAACGGAACGATAGAGAGAAGAGAGAGAGGGAGGGGGAGAGAGAGGGATAGAAAGAGGGAACGAACCTAATAAGACCAGCAGGGGGAAACGAACAGAAGGGAAAGCACAAGGACAAGACAATATATGACAAAACATGACACTCAGCCCTGTATGTACCTACTCTTTCAGCAGTATTTGTCAAATCTTTTACAAAATCTTTAAAAAATAACCATCAAACAAACTCTTCCTCTTCAGTATCAACACAGGCATTTTCCCAGGCACGTCCTAAACACAACCTTAAAAAAAACGTTCTTATAAAATGAATGTCAAAAAAGACATCTAGGCTACATTGATTGTGTGGCATTAAATGCCACAAAACTATTTGGACATTTTCATAAATGATGACAAATGTAAAAAAAAATTACAAAAAATATTAGTCATATAAAGGTCCCTTATGATACTGGTTTCAGATCAGCTTTTCCTAACAAAAGCTCATACACTGTAGTCCCTTACCAATTCCAAACTGTGCCCAAGTGGACTGTAGATCTGAAAGGATTGGACAAATGAAAGTAAATGGCAGAATGTGTTGATACCTTTATTTCCCTCTATCTAACAGAAGTGCCAAAGTGTAGGTGATTAGTCATGAATTGGAACAGGGCAGGTGTCATGGATTGTAGAACTATGCTGACATCTAGTGGTCTATTAAGTTAGTTGCATCACCTGCACTTTGGACAATTACCTTTCCCCCCAAACTGGCAGTATTTTTCCAATTTTAGTCCAAGAGAATTTACACTTTACCAGTATTCATCATCCTCATCATCATCATCATCAGCAGCAGCAACATCTCCGCATTTGAATCCAAATGTCCTTTCCTTGACCTCGGATGACTTCAGTAGGTCACCTTGGTCGACTACATTCCATGTGAACTTGCACACACGCGACATTACCATAATAGTCCTCAAGAGAAAGAAAAAATACTTTCACTTTCATATGGATCGCACCTGCGGGCGATGGCTGACCAAGGAATATCAACTCCCAGTGTAATAGGACTAGTCACTATATTCTGTTGCATTTATGGCGGACAATTCGTCAATGGTAAGTCAGTTAATTTCCCAGGGGAATAATTGGAGTCGCGAAAATGAAAGAAAGCTGAGATTTCAGTCTTGTAAGATCTAATGTTTGTACACGCTGATCCATGATCGACGGCCTTCTCTACTCTCCTGTCCTAGGGGAAAATAGGGGAAAATCCCTTGAACGATTGTCCTCGGAATATATTTGGTTTTGTTAGTCATTTTCTATTACATTTACCTACTAATGTATTTTCTTTTGTTGAGATAAAAAGTGATTCAGAATACTTCAACTGAATGTAGGCTAATTACTAGCCTAGCTAGAGTTCCCCCACACTTTCTGTTACCCCGCCCTAACAGATTTGGGATTTCAGTGACTGCATTGTGTGCCAAGTGTTGCGCTGGGGACCTTTGTACACTGTCTAGAAAATAAACTGGGGGGAAGACTGTTGTATTACAGGGTAATAACATTGTTCCTTACAATAACTCAGCCCATTATGATTCCATATGAGGATGATGCGACTATGTCATGTTAACTGTGGTGTAACTCTGTTCTCATCCCATAGCAGCTGGACCGTCCACCACCCGTTATGTCATCACAAACGGCAATGTCATTATCAACCCTGGGATCCGTGGTGGAGTTTTACAGGAGATCCTGTGGAAACATGGTGTAAACAAGGCGGTGGAATGGGGCACTGGCAGGATACAGGAATTTCAGGATTTTGAAGGGAAGACATCCTTGAACACCACGACAGGAGAAATCACTATCAGACAGCTGACCAAGCAGCTCAGTGGGGTGTATGAGGCAGAGTGTGTGATTGGTCAAAAAATACAGACCTTTCAGCAGAGAGTGGAAGTGATTGGTGAGTCAGGGTTTCCTGAAGGATGAATCAGGTCCCACGTTTGGGTCATAAAGTCACTTGGTTGGCAACCACTGGCTTGTTGTAATATGATAAGTACTGTTGAAGAACTGCTCACTTTTGAAATACGTTTCATTTCTGGTTGTGTTTCTATTGAATTTCTCAAACATAAACTAAACTAACCAGCCATACAGGTTAGTGTAGAGAGAGAGAGGAAATAATGTCAACATTTCCATGATTGTGCAAGACTTTCAGTCCAACAGTTGTTACTAAGTTAACAGCAAAAACCCTGGGAACACAAGCACATTGTGAAGAGAGAGAGCTGTTTACAGTGTGTGTGCAGTGTGTGTATATACAGAGTGTGTGCAGTGTGTGTGTGTGTGTGCACAGTGTGTGTGTACTACAGTGTGTTTGCAGAGTGTGTACTGTGTGTGCAGTGTGTGTGTAGTGTGTGTCACCAAGTGTCCTCTGGCTGATGTACTCCTCCATTAATGACATAATGTCAACGTTCAAACTTCTATGATTGACATTTAGTATCACCAGCCAGCCAACAGTCATTACTAAACTAACAGAGAGAACATTTAACAACACAAACACATTGTAAAGAATAAGTGTGTATGTGTGTGAAATATTCCTTAATTTCCCTCCACTTTTGCATAACATACTCCTCCATTTCCATCCACAGACCCAGTATCACAACCTGAAGTCACCTGTGAATTGAACGGTACCATGGCAACAATTCACTGCAGTGCTGAGGGTCCACTGTTGGAATACCGCTGGTCTTGGCCTGACCACCAGGGGGAGATGTGGAGCCAGGAGCAGAATGGACAGCACTACAACATCAAATCCCCAGAGTCAGTCAGCTACACCTGTGAGGCCAGGAACCCAGTCAGTGAGAAGACACTGACCTACAGCAGCAATGACTGTCTGGCTACAGGTAAACAAGATAGATAGGCGAGATATAGAGGGCTTGGGTTTTGTAAAGAGAATACCATTATGTTGGTATACTCAGTCAAGGTTAAATCATGTTAAAGTATTTTAACGCTGTTGATAAAGAAATAGGAATTCCTTTGTTCAGTTTCCACTGACCATGTGACCTGACCTGTGTGTATCTGTCTGTATGTGTGTGTGTCAGGTAATCCTGAGATCTACATCTACACTGGTATTTGTGCAGGTGTCTTGTTGGTTGCTGTTGTGGTTGCTGTTGTGGTCTGGCTCGTCAAGAAGCGTTCCAAAGGTAAGCCCATGTCTTTCATTAAGGACAGTAATATCTTATAACAGGGTTCTGTATTATGAATCTCCTTGACGTTGCATTGACATTGTGTTGATTCATTGTGTTCGGTTTAGACTCAAAATCAACTGAAGAAAATCTGTCACTTTGTCTGAAGTTGCATTTCCCTTTGTTTCTAAGCCCTCTAGTCGCTCCATACCTGCATACCCGCTGACTTCCCTTCTTTTCTCTCCTTTGTTTTTGTTCCTCTAGATTTGCGGAGCACAGGGAATGCCAGCCATCTTGAAGAGGGTCGAGAGAAGACGGTGGAAATCAGCCAGGCAGAGATTGTGAAAGAGGAGAATAAGCTATTACTAGATGAAGAACTAAAGGACAGGGTCAGTCAGATCAACCAGACCAGTGAGGCTGTGAAAACTGGAGAGAAGAAACCATTACTAGACAAGGCAGGATCCACTGATACAGATGTTATTGTGAGTAATATCCCGTTCAAACTGAACAACCAGAATCAGGTTTGGGGTCGGGAGTCCGGAAAGAAACAGAGGGGAAAAAAAGAGCAGAACACAGAATCCAAACAGAACATGAATGTTACCTTGGAGACTGTTACCCAAGATTCTGTCCAAACTGCTCCTCCAAAACCACCTCGGAGCAGCCTTAACTATAATTCACCGTACCCACAGACTCTGGAGACACAGCACAGCAGAGAGCATCATGGGAGAGGAACTGACCAAAGCATGGCTGGTTATGGCACAGAGAGAGAGGGAGCGGGAGATGGACAGCTTATGCCCCAGAAAGTCCTCATCTTAGACACAGAGGAAGAGAGTGGAGGAAAGGAGGAGGGGACAAGAGAGGACGGAGAAGATGTTGAGAAAGAGAAGGTAGGAGGAGATGATTCAGTGACAGAGGAGGGAGAGGGGCAAGAAGATACAGATAGGAGAGATGATGGAGGAGAAAGAAATGGACAAGAGAGAGAGACTGAAAATAATGAAGAAGAGCAGGTGAAAGGAGAGGGAGAAGAAAGAGGGAAGAAAGGAGAAGAGACACAGAAGGGAGAGAAAAGAAAGAGCCCAACTTCTCCCAAACAAACACTCCCCCAAAAAGCCCCCCCACCACCTCTCGCCCCAAAACCATCATCTATAAGACATGTTAACCAGATGCGTGTAGAACAAGGAAGCGTAGTGAAGACAATGGAAACCCAGAGGAGCAGTGGTCAGGTAGACAGAGAGAGAGGAACACCTGACCCATCAGGTCTGAGGAGACCCACTAACTCAGTGTCAGACAGTACAGACACTCCTGATAGAAGCAGTCCAGGATTGTCAGCTGTTTCTGTAGTCACAGCATTTAGTCCAACGGTGGGCAGTGGTACTCTATCCAATCCAGTAAACTACAGTTCAGGTGCACCCTCCAGACTAGGAGACACCAGTTCAGGTGCACCCTCCGGACCAGGAGACACCAGTTCAGGTGCACCCTCCGGACCAGGAGACACCAGTTCAGGTGCACCCTCCGGACCAGGAGACACCAGTTCAGGTGCACCCTCCGGACCAGGAGACACCAGTTCAGGTGCACCCTCCGGACCAGGAGACACCAGTTCAGGTGCACCCTCCAGACCAGGAGACACCAGTTCAGGTGCACCCTCCGGACCAGGAGACACCAGTTCAGGTGCACCCTCTGGACCAGGAGACACCAGTTCAGGTGCACCCTCCAGACCAGGAAACACCAGTTCAGGTGCACCCTCCAGACCAGGAGACACCAGTTCAGATACAACTTGTACAGCAATAGACAGTAGCTCAGATACTCTGTCTACTACAGAGGAAAATGTACCAACAGAGACCAGTACAGCTACAGCCTCTCTACCAGGAGAAACCAGTTGAAAAGCACTTGTTGAAAAAGTTTGTTAAACAAAAATGTTAGGCTCTGTACGGGGATGCTTTGTTTCTCTTATATTTATACAATTCTTTTATAGGGTATTTAAAACCAAATACCTTTAGACTTTTATCTTAGTCATTTTCTATTAAAGTATCTTTACCTTTAGTCAAGTATGACTTTTGGGTACTTTTTCACCACTGTATTATAGCACATCAAGATAATGTATTGTGTTGGTACAGTATACAGTACATTTTTCATACCAACTTACATTTTGTATATTTAGGTGCATTTTATTAAGAAAAACATTTCATGAAGAGCTTATTTGATTCTTTACACGGTGTGAGGGCTGATACTTTGCTATATAAAAAATAATACATATTTCAAATGTTAATGTTTTTTTTAAATTGTGAGAAAAGTTGCTTTTGTCCCGACTTTCAATAATGTCTGAGGCGTAGGCCCCTATAAAAAAGAAGAAATAACCCTATCACTTTGACTTCATGTATCTCACTTGACTGACCAAGGACGATCAATTCCAACCGTAATAGTATTAGTCGCCATCTTCTGTTGCATTTGTGACACATAATTAATGAATGGTAAGTTACCATATTTCCCGCCGGTATTCATAATTATAGTCTAGACTCACTCAAGTGAAACAAAGAGGAGATTTCAGTCGAGTGTAAACTGACAACAGGTGTTTTGACACAGACATCCAGCTAGCGACAGTTGATCCTTTTTTCATGAATGTTAGGGGGCAGACTATTGAGCCGAGTTAAGGGTGTGCATTATAAGAACATGTGAACTATATAGACTGTGCCATTGTGTATTTTAAATGTGAAAGGTAGGTCTACTTCACAGCTGAATGTATACTGGGCTGTTATTACTGGGTGGACAAGATGTTAACGTTATGACATGTTAAGAGTGATGATGCAACCATAGAAATAGAATTTAAGTAGACCTACCGGAATTATGATTCTATTTCTAAGGGTGTAACTCTGCTCTTTTCCCATAGCAGCTGCAGCCTCACCAACACCTTATGTCATCACAAACAGGAATGTCATCATCAACCCTGGGATCCCTGGTGGAGTTCTACAGGAGATCCTCTGGAAACATGGAGTAAACAAGGGAGGTGGAATGGAGCATCCCGACGGGATACAGGAATTTTCTGATTATAAAGGGAGGACATCCTTGAACACCACAACAGGAGAAATCACAATCAGACAGCTGACCAAGCAGCTCAGTGGGGTGTATGAGGCAGAGTGTATGATTGGTGGGGAAATACAGACCTTTCAGCAGAGAGTGAAATTCATTGTTAAGTCATTGTCTCCTAAATGGCAGGTTGGGACTTGTGATCCAATGATGACTTCCATTGGAAGTATTTGAAGTTATTTATATGAATAGAATATTATTTTAAACTATTTTCAAATATTTATTTCATAATATATTATTACAAATACCAAGCAGACCAGGGTTTAAATGCATGGGAGTATTTCAATATTTGTACTTGAAAATACATTTGTCTGTGTATTTGAGTATGTTCAAATACTGTACATGCCAATAATTTAAGTGTATTTCCAAATGCATTCCAATATTCAACTACTTGGATTTTCAAATACAAATATCCATACACTAACTTCAAAATGTATTTGAAAGTAATTGAATTACTCTAAATAGTATTTCAAGTGAACCCAGGTCTGTTAGCTACTAATCATCAAATGATGCCATACATTGCCTCAAAGCACATGGTCTGTGGTCTGCAGTAATATAATTCTGTCAATGACTTCAGTATGTGCCTGTAATTCTTTAGTTTTTATTGACAATCACACAGACATAAGTGACATAAGGTCACTACTTCAAGAGGAGGTGGATAGATAGGTAGGCTACAACCTATGGATGATTTTGATAAACACTCAACTCAACATAAAAACAATGAAACAGAATTTTGAAAAGGCGTTGGAAGAAAACAACAATGTGGGTATTTTCCTTCCTTTTCTATTCTTTAGATAACAAAATGTTCAACATGTAGACTGCTGGACCTCCTTTCCTTGGATCTGTCATGCAGGTGATAGAGGACCCAAAAGCGACTTAACAGAAACAGAGTTTATTCAAGTCCAAACAGGGAATAACAGAAATCCTCTAGTCTGTAGAGGGGGAATAACAAGAGAAGCGGCCACAGACTGCAGGTCGCTTCGGGTAGGCGCAGGCCGTAGTAGACAGAGACACCTGCTCACACGCAGCATCTGATGAAGGCAAAAAACACGACAGGACAGGGCGAAACACAATCACAGCATGGTGAATACTAAACAAGGAACCGACGGGACAGGAACGGAACACAAAGGAATAAATAGGGACTCCAATCAGGGGAAAGGATCGGGAACAGGTGTGGGAAGACTAAATGATGATTAGGGGAATAGGAACAGCTGGGAGCAGGAACGGAACGATAGAGAGAAGAGAGAGCGAGAGAGTGAGAGAGGGAGGGGGAGAGAGAGGGATAGAAAGAGGGAAAGAACCTAATAAGACCAGCAGAGGGAAACGAATAGAATGGGGAGCACAGGGACGAGACATGATAATAAATGACAAACATGACAGTACCCCCCTACTCACCGAGCGCCTCCTGGCGCACTCGAGGAGGAATCCTGGCGGCAACGGAGGAAATCATCGATGAGTGAACGGTCCAGCACGTCCCGAGACGGAACCCAACTCCTCTCCTCAGGACCGTAACCCTCCCAATCCACTAAGTATTGGTGACCCCGTCCCCGAGAACGCATGTCCATGATCTTATGTACCTTGTAAATAGGTGCGCTCTCGACAAGGACGGGAGGGGGAGGAAGACGAACGGGGGTGCGAAGAAAGGGCTTAACACAGGAGACATGGAAGACAGGATGGACGCGACGAAGATGTCGCGGAAGAAGCAGTCGCACAGCGTGCAGGGATTGACGACCTGGGAGACACGGAACGGACCAATGAACCGCGGAGTCAACTTACGAGAAGCTGTCGTAAGAGGAAGGTTGCGAGTGGAAAGCCACACTCTCTGGCCGCAACAATACCCTGGACTCTTAATCCTGCGTTTATTGGCGGCTCTCACAGTCTTCCCCGCAGACAAAGGCAGACCGGTAATGAAGTCTAAGGCGATGTGAGACCATGGTCGAGAAGGAATGGGGGCGGTCTGAGACGACCGGCAGGAGGAGAGTTACCCGACTTAGTCTGCGCGCAGTCCGAACAAGCAGCCACGAAACGGCGCGTGTCACGCTCCTGAGTCGGCCACCAAAAAGCGCTGGCGAATAGACGCAAGAGTGCCTCGAACACCGGGATGACCAGCTAACTTGGCAGAGTGAGCCCACTGAAGAACAGCCAGACGAGTGGAAACAGGAACGAAAAGGGAGGTTACTAGGACAAGCGCGCGGCGAGCAGTGTGCGTGAGTGCTTGCTTAACCTGTCTTTCAATTCCCCAGACTGTTAACCCGACAACACGCCCATAAGGAAGAATCCCTCGGGATCAGTAGAAGCCACAGAAGAACTAAACAGACGGGATAAGGCATCAGGCTTGGTGTTCTTGCTACCCGGACGGTAAGAAATCACAAACTCGAAACGAGCGAAAAACAACGCCCAACGAGCTTGACGGACATTAAGTCGTTTGGCAGAACGGATGTACTCAAGGTTCTTATGGTCTGTCCAAGCGACAAAAGGAACGGTCGCCCCCTCCAACCACTGTCGCCATTCGCCTAGGGCTAAGCGGATGGCGAGCAGTTCACGGTTACCCACATCATAGTTGCGCTCAGATGGCGACAGGCGATGAGAAAAATAAGCGCAAGGATGAACCTTATCGTCAGACTGGAAGCGCTGGGATAGAATGGCTCCCACGCCTACCTCTGAAGCGTCAACCTCGACAATGAATTGTCTAGTGACGTCAGGAGTAACGAGGATAGGAGCGGACGTAAAACGTTCTTTTAGAAGATCAAAAGCTCCCTGGGCGGAACCGGACCACTTAAAACACGTCTTGACAGAAGTAAGAGCTGTGAGGGGGCAGCAACTTGACCGAAATTACGAATGAAACGCCGATAGAAATTAGCGAAACCTAAAAAGCGCTGCAACTCGACACGTGACCTTGAACGGGCCAATCACTGACAGCTTGGACCTTAGCGGAATCCATCTGAATGCCTTCAGCGGAAATAACGGAACCGAGAAAAGTAACGGAGGAGACATGAAAAGAGCACTTCTCAGCCTTTACGTAGAGACAATTCTCTAAAAGGCGCTGTAGGACACGTCGAACGTGCTGAACATGAATCTCGAGTGACGGAGAAAAAATCAGGATATCGTCAAGATAGACAAAAACAAAGATGTTCAGCATGTCTCTCAGAACATCATTAACTAATGCCTGAAAAACAGCTGGCGCATTGGCGAGACCGAACGGCAGAACCCGGTACTCAAAATGCCCTAACGGAGTGTTAAACGCCGTTTTCCACTCGTCCCCCTCTCTGATGCGCACGAGATGGTAAGCGTTACGAAGGTCCAACTTAGTAAAGCACCTGGCTCCCTGCAGAATCTCGAAGGCTGATGACATAAGGGGAAGCGGATAACGATTCTTAACCGTTATGTCATTCAGCCCTCGATAATCACGCAGGGGCGCAGAGTACCGTCCTTCTTCTTAACAAAAAGAACCCCGCCCCGGCCGGAGAAGAAGAAGGCACTATGGTACCGGCGTCAAGAGACACAGACAAATAATCCTCGAGAGCCTTACGTTCGGGAGCCGACAGAGAGTATAGTCTACCTCGAGGAGGAGTGGTCCCTGGAAGGAGATCAATACTACAATCATACGACCGGTGAGGAGGAAGGGAGTTGGCTCGGGACCGACTGAAGACCGTGCGCAGATCATGATATTCCTCCGGCACTCCTGTCAAATCGCCAGGTTCCTCCTGAGAAGTAGGGAGAGAAGAAACGGGAGGGATGGCAGACATTAAACACTTCACATGACAAGAAACGTTCCAGGATAGGATAGAATTACTAGACCAATTAATAGAAGGATTATGACATACTAGCCAGGGATGACCCAAAACAACAGGTGTAAACGGTGAACGGAAAATCAAAAAGAAATAGTCTCACTGTGGTTACCAGATACTGTGAGAGTTAAAGGTAGTGTCTCAAATTTGATACTGGGAAGATGACTACCATCTAAGGCAAACATGGGCGTAGGCTTGTCTAACGGTCTGAAAGGAATGTTATGTTTCCGAACCCATGCTTCGTCCATGAAACAACCCTCAGCCCCAGAGTCAATCAAGGCACTGCATGTAGCACCCGAACCGGTCCAGCGTAGATGGACCGACATAGTAGTACAAGATCTAGATGAAGAGAACTGAGTAGTAGCGCTCACCAGTAGCCCTCCGCTTACTGATGGGCTCTGGCCTCTTACTGGACATGAATTAACAAAATGTCCAGCAACTCCGCAATAGAGACACAGGCGGTTGGTGATCCTCCGTTCCCTCTCCTTAGTCGAGATGCGAATCCCTCCCAGCTGCATGGGCTCAGTCTCAAAGCCAGAGGAGGGAGATGGTTGCGATGCGGAGCAGGGAAACACCGTTGATGCGAGCTCTCTTCTACGAGCCCGGTGACGAAGATCTACCCGTCGTTCTATGCGGATGGCGAGAGCAATCAAAGAGTCCACATCTGAAGGAACCTCCCGGGAGAGAATCTCATCCTTAACCACTGCGTGGAGTCCCTCCAGAAAACGAGCGAGCAGCGCCGGCTCGTTCCACTCACTAGAGGCAGCAAGAGTGCGAAACTCAATAGAATAATCCGTTATGGACCGTTCACCTTGGCATAAGGAAGCCAGGGCCCTAGAAGCCTCCCTACCAAAAACTGAACGGTCAAAAACCCGAATCATCTCCTCTTTAAAGTTCTGGAACTTGTTAGAGCAATCAGCCCTTGCCTCCCAGATAGCTGTGCCCCATTCTCGAGCCCGGCCAGTAAGGAGTGAAATGACGTAAGCAACCCGAGCTCTCTCTCTAGAGTATGTGTTGGGTTGGAGAGAGAACACAATCTCACACTGCGTGAGAAAGGAGCGGCACTCAGTGGGCTGCCCGGAGTAGCAAGGTGGGTTATTAACCCTAGGTTCTGGAGGCTCGGCAGGCCAGGAAGTAACAGGTGGCAGGAGACGTAGACTCTGGAACTGTCCAGAGAGGTCGGAAACCTGAGCGGCCAGGTTCTCCACGGCATGGCGAGCAGCAGACAATTCCTGCTCGTGTCTGCCGAGCATGGCTCCTTGGATCTCGACGGCAGTGTAACGAGCGTCTGAAGTCGCTGGGTCCATTCCTTGGTCGGTTCCTTCTGTCATGCAGGTGATAGAGGACCCAAAAGCGACTTAACAGAAACAGAGTTTATTCAAGTCCAAACAGGGAATAACAGAAATCCTCTAGTCTGTAGAGGGGAATAACAAGAGAAGCGGCCACAGACTGCAGGTCGCTTCGGGTAGGCGCAGGCCGTAGTAGACAGAGACACCTGCTCACACGCAGCATCTGATGAAGGCAAAAAACACGACAGGACAGGGCGAAACACAATCACAGCATGGTGAATACTAAACAAGGAACCGACGGGACAGGAACGGAACACAAAGGAATAAATAGGGACTCCAATCAGGGGAAAGGATCGGGAACAGGTGTGGGAAGACTAAATGATGATTAGGGGAATAGGAACAGCTGGGAGCAGGAACGGAACGATAGAGAGAAGAGAGAGCGAGAGAGTGAGAGAGGGAGGGAGAGAGAGGGATAGAAAGAGGGAAAGAACCTAATAAGACCAGCAGAGGGAAACGAATAGAATGGGGAGCACAGGGACGAGACATGATAATAAATGACAAACATGACAGTACCCCCCCACTCACCGAGCGCCTCCTGGCGCACTCGAGAGGAATCCTGGCGGCAACGGAGGAAATCATCGATGAGTGAACGGTCCAGCACGTCCCGAGACGGAACCCAACTCCTCTCCTCAGGACCGTAACCCTCCCAATCCACTAAGTATTGGTGACCCCGTCCCCAGAACGCATGTCCATGATCTTATGTACCTTGTAAATAGGTGCGCTCTCGACAAGGACGGGAGGGGGAGGGAAAGACGAACGGGGGTGCGAAGAAAGGGCTTAACACAGGAGACATGGAAGACAGGATGGACGCGACGAAGATGTCGCGGAAGAAGCAGTCGCACAGCGACAGGATTGACGACCTGGGAGACACGGAACGGACCAATGAACCGCGGAGTCAACTTACGAGAAGCTGTCGTAAGAGGAAGGTTGCGAGTGGAAAGCCACACTCTCTGGCCGCAACAATACCCTGGACTCTTAATCCTGCGTTTATTGGCGGCTCTCACAGTCTTCCCCGCAGACAAAGGCAGACCGGTAATGAAGTCTAAGGCGATGTGAGACCATGGTCGAGAAGGAATGGGGGGCGGTCTGAGACGACCGGCAGGAGGAGAGTTACCCGACTTAGTCTGCGCGCAGTCCGAACAAGCAGCCACGAAACGGCGCGTGTCACGCTCCTGAGTCGGCCACCAAAGCGCTGGCGAATAGACGCAAGAGTGCCTCGAACACCGGGATGACCAGCTAACTTGGCAGAGTGAGCCCACTGAAGAACAGCCAGACAGTGGAAACAGGAACGAAAAGGAGGTTACTAGGACAAGCGCGCGGCGGCGCAGTGTGCGTGAGTGCTTGCTTAACCTGTCTTTCAATTCCCCAGACTGTTAACCCGACAACACGCCCATAAGGAAGAATCCCCTCGGGATCAGTAGAAGCCACAGAAGAACTAAACAGACGGGATAAGGCATCAGGCTTGGTGTTCTTGCTACCCGGACGGTAAGAAATCACAAACTCGAAACGAGCGAAAAACAACGCCCAACGAGCTTGACGGACATTAAGTCGTTTGGCAGAACGGATGTACTCAAGGTTCTTATGGTCTGTCCAAACGACAAAAGGAACGGTCGCCCCCTCCAACCACTGTCGCCATTCGCCTAGGGCTAAGCGGATGGCGAGCAGTTCACGGTTACCCACATCATAGTTGCGCTCAGATGGCGACAGGCGATGAGAAAAATAAGCGCAAGGATGAACCTTATCGTCAGACTGGAAGCGCTGGGATAGAATGGCTCCCACGCCTACCTCTGAAGCGTCAACCTCGACAATGAATTGTCTAGTGACGTCAGGAGTAACGAGGATAGGAGCGGACGTAAAACGTTCTTTTAGAAGATCAAAAGCTCCTGGGCGGAACCGGACCACTTAAAACACGTCTTGACAGAAGTAAGAGCTGTGAGAGGGGCAGCAACTTGACCGAAATTACGAATGAAACGCCGATAGAAATTAGCGAAACCTAAAGCGCTGCAACTCGACACGTGACCTTGGAGGGCCAATCACTGACAGCTTGGACCTTAGCGGAATCCATCTGAATGCCTTCAGCGGAAATAACGGAACCGAGAAAAGTAACGGAGGAGACATGAAAAGAGCACTTCTCAGCCTTTACGTAGAGACAATTCTCTAAAAGGCGCTGTAGGACACGTCGAACGTGCTGAACATGAATCTCGAGTGACGGAGAAAAAATCAGGATATCGTCAAGATAGACAAAAACAAAGATGTTCAGCATGTCTCTCAGAACATCATTAACTAATGCCTGAAAAACAGCTGGCGCATTGGCGAGACCGAACGGCAGAACCCGGTACTCAAAATGCCCTAACGGAGTGTTAAACGCCGTTTTCCACTCGTCCCCCTCTCTGATGCGCACGAGATGGTAAGCGTTACGAAGGTCCAACTTAGTAAAGCACCTGGCTCCCTGCAGAATCTCGAAGGCTGATGACATAAGGGGAAGCGGATAACGATTCTTAACCGTTATGTCATTCAGCCCTCGATAATCACGCAGGGCGCAGAGTACCGTCCTTCTTCTTAACAAAAAAGAACCCCGCCCCGGCCGGAGAAGAAGAAGGCACTATGGTACCGGCGTCAAGAGACACAGACAAATAATCCTCGAGAGCCTTACGTTCGGGAGCCGACAGAGAGTATAGTCTACCTCGAGGAGGAGTGGTCCCTGGAAGGAGATCAATACTACAATCATACGACCGGTGAGGAGGAAGGGGGAGTTGGCTCGGGACCGACTGAAGACCGTGCGCAGATCATGATATTCCTCCGGCACTCCTGTCAAATCGCCAGGTTCCTCCTGAGAAGTAGGGAGAGAAGAAACGGGAGGGATGGCAGACATTAAACACTTCACATGACAAGAAACGTTCCAGGATAGGATAGAATTACTAGACCAATTAATAGAAGGATTATGACATACTAGCCAGGGATGACCCAAAACAACAGGTGTAAACGGTGAACGGAAAATCAAAAAGAAATAGTCTCACTGTGGTTACCAGATACTGTGAGAGTTAAAGGTAGTGTCTCAAATTTGATACTGGGAAGATGACTACCATCTAAGGCAAACATGGGCGTAGGCTTGTCTAACGGTCTGAAAGGAATGTTATGTTTCCGAACCCATGCTTCGTCCATGAAACAACCCTCAGCCCCAGAGTCAATCAAGGCACTGCATGTAGCACCCGAACCGGTCCAGCGTAGATGGACCGACATAGTAGTACAAGATCTAGATGAAGAGAACTGAGTAGTAGCGCTCACCAGTAGCCCTCCGCTTACTGATGGGCTCTGGCCTCTTACTGGACATGAATTAACAAAATGTCCAGCAACTCCGCAATAGAGACACAGGCGGTTGGTGATCCTCCGTTCCCTCTCCTTAGTCGAGATGCGAATCCCTCCCAGCTGCATGGGCTCAGTCTCAAAGCCAGAGGAGGGAGATGGTTGCGATGCGGAGCAGGGAAACACCGTTGATGCGAGCTCTCTTCTACGAGCCCGGTGACGAAGATCTACCCGTCGTTCTATGCGGATGGCGAGAGCAATCAAAGAGTCCACATCTGAAGGAACCTCCCGGGAGAGAATCTCATCCTTAACCACTGCGTGGAGTCCCTCCAGAAAACGAGCGAGCAGCGCCGGCTCGTTCCACTCACTAGAGGCAGCAAGAGTGCGAAACTCAATAGAATAATCCGTTATGGACCGTTCACCTTGGCATAAGGAAGCCAGGGCCCTAGAAGCCTCCCTACCAAAAACTGAACGGTCAAAAACCCGAATCATCTCCTCTTTAAAGTTCTGGAACTTGTTAGAGCAATCAGCCCTTGCCTCCCAGATAGCTGTGCCCCATTCTCGAGCCCGGCCAGTAAGGAGTGAAATGACGTAAGCAACCCGAGCTCTCTCTCTAGAGTATGTGTTGGGTTGGAGAGAGAACACAATCTCACACTGCGTGAGAAAGGAGCGGCACTCAGTGGGCTGCCCGGAGTAGCAAGGTGGGTTATTAACCCTAGGTTCTGGAGGCTCGGCAGGCCAGGAAGTAACAGGTGGCAGGAGACGTAGACTCTGGAACTGTCCAGAGAGGTCGGAAACCTGAGCGGCCAGGTTCTCCACGGCATGGCGAGCAGCAGACAATTCCTGCTCGTGTCTGCCGAGCATGGCTCCTTGGATCTCGACGGCAGTGTAACGAGCGTCTGAAGTCGCTGGGTCCATTCCTTGGTCGGTTCCTTCTGTCATGCAGGTGATAGAGGACCCAAAAGCGACTTAACAGAAACAGAGTTTATTCAAGTCCAAACAGGGAATAACAGAAATCCTCTAGTCTGTAGAGGGGAATAACAAGAGAAGCGGCCACAGACTGCAGGTCGCTTCGGGTAGGCGCAGGCCGTAGTAGACAGAGACACCTGCTCACACGCAGCATCTGATGAAGGCAAAAAACACGACAGGACAGGGCGAAACACAATCACAGCATGGTGAATACTAAACAAGGAACCGACGGGACAGGAACGGAACACAAAGGAATAAATAGGGACTCCAATCAGGGGAAAGGATCGGGAACAGGTGTGGGAAGACTAAATGATGATTAGGGGAATAGGAACAGCTGGGAGCAGGAACGGAACGATAGAGAGAAGAGAGAGCGAGAGAGTGAGAGAGGGAGGGGGGAGAGAGAGGGATAGAAAGAGGGAAAGAACCTAATAAGACCAGCAGAGGGAAACGAATAGAATGGGGAGCACAGGGACGAGACATGATAATAAATGACAAACATGACAGGATCAGAAAGTATATAGGCTAAACCTGTTTCCAGACTCAGTGTCTGGAGGGGTGAGGGCCTTTCTTCTTGGACTGGGGTAGTGGTGGGGGCTGCTCCTCATCATCATCCATTGGTGTCTGTGGAGGCCCCCCTCGAGGCCTCTGGTTGGGGGCTCTGGCCGTGGGCCTGGGGCCGGTGGAACCAGGTGGGTCCCCACCGGGGGGTGTCTGCCTTTGCTTCTGGCACTCTGGTTGAGAAGGATGCTTTGTCTGGCCCTCTGAGTGGTAAGGAGGCTGGGTCTTGGTCAGGGGGGGGCTAGTCTCAACTCTCTTTCCTCTGTGAAGGAGAATGAACAGATGAAATGAGGGAGGGAACAAGAGAAAGATACTGTAGACACCATAAATGTTTCTGTGCACAGAACACCAACACAATAGCCATAGACATTTGAGTTACCTTCAAAGCGCATGTGGCTCTTGCGTCGGCTGAGGCAACAGCACACCAAGGTGATGATGATGAGGAGGAGTACCAAGCCCCCTCCCCCGGCCAGGATGCCCACCATGGTCAAGAAATCAAAACCAAACAGTGAACGCCGATCAATCGGTTTTAGGACAGCTGAGATGAGGGTGGGGGATGAGGGTGGAGCAGAACGAGAGACAAATGAGATGTTTTACTGTCTTTTTTATGTGGTGCTCCACCAATCTTAAATATCGGTCACTTTTTTTTCCTGAAAACAGAAGAAAAACAGAGAGAGAGAAAAAAAACAACAGAGAGAAAGAGACAGAGAGATACACAAAGAGAATTGCAATTGAGCCCTTCAAAACATACTGTACCCTTGCATGTTGGTTTGATGATGTCACTTGTCTCCTCGCTGACCTCATTGACTGCAGAGCAGGTGATGGTGTCCGGCTCTTTCAGTTCTTTCAGACCGATGATCAAGTTTTTTTCTCCCCATTTAAAGGCTCTCCGTTCTTTCTCCACTTGAAAGTCACTCCCTCAGTGTTTGTCAAGATACAGGTAAAGGTGACGTCCTTTTCAGAACAGGTGAATTTCACGGAGGGCTTGGAGACCTTTTCTGGAGGGAAACAAAATGTCAGTGTCTCTAAAGGAGAGGATACGGTACTTGTATGGTTGGAAAGAAAGAGAGAAAGAGACTTACCCTTCATACACAGTCTGAAGGACTGATCTTTGATGCTTGTCCCGTCACTGTTGAACACCTCTGCTTTGTAAGTACCTTCGTTTGCCGACACCAGGCCTTTGAGTTGGAGAGACCCATCATCTAAGATGTCCTCAGTCTTGCCTGGTTTGAAATTTCCATTCTTTCTTTTAAATATAACGTTGCCATTGTGTTTCCAGGTTATTTCTTTCAAACTTATTTCATTGTAATTAAGACGGATGGTGAAGTCAGTTCCAGGTTGGAAATAATATTTGTATGAATCTGTGATAGAAGAGAAGAAAAGAGATCAGAATAATTCTCTGTTGTTGCTGACGGTAGCACACTTTTATTACATTTTGGGGTCAATAAAGAGTTAGAAAATGTGATCGAATTCAAATCTTATTTTTGACATTTCTGGTCAAGCATTTATCTACAGTATAAATGACCAATTATGTATGCTACATTTCAAAGTAAAATACGTTCATTTCAAGTACAACTGTTCCTCATGGTTTGTCAGTTAGGCCAACTACCAGGCAAATATGCTCTAAAACAGGTCCATAAAATAAAGTGTCACAACTTATACCAAGTGTTTCTAACTTGGATAATATTAAAATAATGTTACTGTATGAAAAGACATGTTCAACTGGTTGGGTTAGCCACAGCAACCCAGATCATTCTAATAAGTCTTCCTGTTTTTGTGTACTGGGTGTTTGAAACAGAACATGTCTAAAACCACAACTGTCTGAAAGGCCACAGATACTAAAATAAACCTCTTTAAAACAAATGGCCGATCTGGGGACAATCTCATAGACAGAGATGGTCAGATTAAGCCTTCTCCTTGAGTAAATAGGATGTTAATCTTGGTCAAATGACCGATAATTTATACATTTATATATCAAATGGTAATTGAAGTCAAATAAATTACATTGGCATGGAAAAAAAACAATTAAGTAAAGAAATAAGTATTGTCCCACATAATGATCTTAAAATATCTAAATAGCATTTACAATATCCATACAAATCATTCTAATAATGAGATAAAATTGCGATATCAAAGATCGAAACCCCGAACTGACGAGGTAAAAATCTGTCATTCTGCCCCTGAACAAGACAGTTAACCCACTGTTCCTAGGCAGTCATTGAAAATAAGAATTTGTTCTTAACTGACTTGCCTAGTTAAATAAAGGTAAAATGTTTAAAATGACAGTTACATTTACAAGATAACATGTAATAGAGGCACCACAGAAGAGACATTTTCGTTGTCATTTTTCATGCCCACGTCGTTGTTCATTTTCTCCCTAACATTGCTCAAATCAATGATCAAATGTAAAGGTTCAATAGCAAACCATGAATGTGACCATCAATAGGTAAGACCTTTTTATTTACCAGATTGACCCTATTTGATGATCATTTAAATGAAAAGCGTGCTATTTAAAATAAATAGAAACCCTCTTCTCAAATAACTGAACCAATAATTACTCATCTTTTTACTGTAAAAAAGCACGGACTAAACAAAAATCTTCAAAAACCAATCCAAAGGCTTGGGGGTGTTAGAGGGAGAGAGTCTTACCTTCTGCCGAAAGAGAGATAAATCCATGAAGGACAAGGAATACCAGTGGTAATGTACAGGCCATTGTGTTGTTACTACATGTACTGTGAGAAAAATGTACAGGTTTCAGTTTAGTAGTCAGACTCTTTCCTGGGTCTCTCTGTCTGTGTGTCTGTGTGTGTGTGTGTGTGTGTGTGTGTGTGTGTGTGTGTGTGTGTGTGTGTGTGTGTGTGTGTGTGTGTGTCAGAAGAGGAAATGATCCAAACAGCAGGCCCTGTATGTATCTACTCCCTCAGCAGTGCAGAGATGTCATATCTTAAATTAAGCTTCAAACAAACTCTTCATCTTCTCATCAGTATCAACTCAGGCATTTTCTCAGGCACGTCCTAAACACAACCTTTTTTAACAAAATGTTCTTATTAAAATCAATGTCAAAATAGACATTTAGGCCACATTCATTGTGTGGCATTAAATGCCACAAAATGTCATATTTGGACATTCTCATAAATAAAAACTAAAAACTAAGGATACTACTCATAAAGTTTACTTAGGATGCTGGTTTCAGATCAGCTTTTCCTTTCTCAACCTAACTATTTCATCACTCAAAACTGACCCTGAGTCTATACTTAGGAGTGGCAAGCTCATACACTGTTATCACTTACCAATTCCAAACTGAGCCCTATATACCTACTGGAGAGAACCTCTGAAAGGATTAGACAAGTGAAAGCAACATGGCAGAATGTGTTGATACCTTTCTTTTCCTCTATCCACCAGAAGTACCCAGGTGTAGGTGATTGGTCTTGAATTTGAATGGAGCAAGCCAGTGAACTACGGTTTTAATGGATTGTAGAACTATGCTGACATCTAGTGTTACTTGCATCACTTGCACTTTGGAAATTCCAATTGCCTTTCCCCCCAAACTGCGAATTGTTGTACGTTTTTCTACTTTTAGCCAGTCAAAGAGAGAATTTACATCCAAATGTCCTTTCCTTGACCTCGGATGACTTCAGTAGGTCACCTTGGTCGACTACATTCCATGTGAACATGCACACACGCGACATTACCATAATAGTCCTCAAGAGAAAGAAAAAATACTTTCACTTTCATATGGATCGCACCTGCGGGCGATGGCTGACCAAGGAATATCAACTCCCAGTGTAATAGGACTAGTCACTATATTCTGTTGCATTTATGGCGGACAATTTGTCAATGGTAAGTGAATGTATTTCCCTAGTAGACTATTTATAAATCGAGACACAATTAAAGAAAGCGGAGATGTCAGTCTAGTGAGACCACGTGTTTGCACCCGCTGATCCATGATCAACGCTCCTTCACAACTCTCCTGTCCTAGAAAAATCCCTTGATGGATTGTCCTAGGAACACATTTCGTATTGTTAGCCTTTTTCTATTGCTTTTGCTTACGAATGTATTTTCTTTTATTGACATAAATGTTATTCAGAATACCAGTGGTGGGAAAAAGTACATAATTGTCATACTTGAGTAAAAGTAAAGATACCTTAGCAGAAAATGACACAAGTAAAAGTGAAAGTCACCCAGTAAAATACTACTTGAGTAAAAGTCTAAAAGTATTTGGTTTTAAATATACTAAAGTCTCAAAAGTTAAAGTATAAATCATTTCACATTCCTTATATTAAGAAAGCATTTGTTTTTGGCCAGGGGCACACTTCAACATTCAAACATAATTTACAAAGGAGGTATGTGTGTTTAGTGAGTCAGATCAGAGGCAGTAGGGATGACCAGGGATGTTCTCTTGATGTGTTTGGAAAGGACCATTTTCCTGTCTGCTAAGCATTCAAAATGTAACAAGTACTTTTGGGTATCAGGGAAAAGTATGGTGTAATTTGGTGTAATGATTTTCTTTAGGAATGTAGTTGAGTAAAAGTTGTCAAAATATAAATAGATAAAGTACAGATACCCCCCAAAATTATTTAAGCAGTACATTAAAATATTTTTACTTAAGTTCTTTATACGACTGGAAAATACTACAACTGAATTTAGGCTAATTACTAACCTAGCTAGAGTTTACCCACCATCTATTCCCCACACCTTCTGTTTCCCCGCCCTAAAATATGTTGGTTTTCAGTTACTGCATTGTGTGCCAGGTGTTGCTTTGGGGCCTTTCTACACTGTCTAGAAAATAAACTAGGGGGAAGACTATTCTGTTTCAGGGTAATATCATTGTTCCTTACAATATCTCAGCCCATTATTATACCATATGAGGGCGATGTGACTATATCATGTTAACTGTGGTGTAACTCTGTTCTCATCCCATAGCAGCTGGACCGTCCACCACCCGTTATGTCATCACAAACGGCAATGTCATTCTCAACCCTGGGATCCGTGGTGGAGTTTTACAGGAGATCCTGTGGAAACATGGTGTAAACAAGGCGGTGGAATGGGGCACTGGCGGGATACAGGAATTTCAGGATTTTGAAGGGAAGACATCCTTGAACACCACGACAGGAGAAATCACTATCAGACAGCTGACCAAGCAGCTCAGTGGGGTGTATGAGGCAGAGTGTGTGATTGGTGGGAAAATACAGACCTTTCAGCAGAGAGTGAAATTCATTGGCGAGTCAGGGTTTCCTAAAGGATGAATCAGGTCCCACGTTTGGGTCATAAAGTCACTTGGTTGGCAACCACTGGCTTGTTGTAATATGATAAGTACTCAAACATAAATTAAACCTATGCCGTGCTCTCCAAAAGTCCCCATGATAAGAATTCCAGAGATAGATATCACATCAGATGCCCTAGCCGCCTAGAACCAGCCATTCCGGTCTGTGTGTGTGTGTGGGAGGGGGGTGGGGGTGGAGAGAGAGAGGAAATAATGTCAACATTTCCATGACTGTGCAAGACTTTCAGTCCAACATTTGTTACTGAGGTAACAGCAAACAAGCTGGGAACACAAGCACATTGTAAAGAGAGAGAGCTTTGTGCAGTGTGTGTGCAGTCTGTGTGTACAGTGTGTGTATATACAGAGTGTGTGCAGTGTGTGTGCATGTACAGTGTGTGTGCACAGTGTGTGTGTACAGTGTGTACTGTGTGTGCATTGTGTGTGCGCTGTGTTCAATGTGTGCAGTGTGTGTGTAGTGTGTGTCACCAAGTGTCCTCTGGCTGATGTACTCCTCCATTAATGACATAATGTCAACATTCAAACTTCTATGATTGACATTTAGTATCACCAGCCAGCCAACAGTCATTACTAAACTAACAGAGAGAACATTTAACAACACAAACACATTGTAAAGAATTATTGTGTATGTGAGGGGCAAGAAGATACAGATAGGAGAGATGATGGAGGAGAAAGAAATGGACAGGAGAGAGAGACTGAAAATAATGAAGAAGAGCAGGTGAAAGGAGAGGGAGAAGAAAGAGGGAAGGAGAAGAGACACAGAAGGGAGAGAAAAGAAAGAGCCCAACTTCTCCCAAACAAACACTCCCCCAAAAAGCTCCCCCACCTCCTCTTGCCCCAAAACCATCATCTATAAGACACATTAACCAGATGGGTGTAGAACAAGGACGCATAGTGAAGACAATGGAAACCCAGAGGAGCAGTGGTCAGGTAGACAGAGAGAGAGGAACACCTGACCCATCAGGTCTGAGGAGACCCACTAACTCAGTGTCAGACAGTACAGACACTCCTGATAGAAGCAGTCCAGGATTGTCAGCTGTTTCTGTAGTCACAGCATTTAGTCCAACGGTGGGCAGTGGTACTCTATCCAATCCAGTAAACTACAGTTCAGGTGCACCCTCCAGACTAGGAGATACCAGTTCAGGTGCACCCTCCGGACCAGGAGACACCAGTTCAGGTGCACCCTCCGGACCAGGAGACACCAGTTCAGGTGCACCCTCCGGACCAGGAGACACCAGTTCAGGTGCACCCTCCGGACCAGGAGACACCAGTTCAGGTGCACCCTCCGGACCAGGAGACACCAGTTCAGGTGCACCCTCCAGACCAGGAGACACCAGTTCAGGTGCACCCTCCGGACCAGGAGACACCAGTTCAGGTGCACCCTCTGGACCAGGAGACACCAGTTCAGGTGCACCCTCCAGACCAGGAAACACCAGTTCAGGTGCACCCTCCAGACCAGGAGACACCAGTTCAGATACAACTTGTACAGCAATAGACAGTAGCTCAGATACTCTGTCTACTACAGAGGAAAATGTACCAACAGAGACCAGTACAGCTACAGCCTCTCTACCAGGAGAAACCAGTTGAAAAGCACTTGTTGAAAAAGTTTGTTAAACAAAAATGTTAGGCTCTGTACGGGGATGCTTTGTTTCTCTTATATTTATACAATTCTTTTATAGGGTATTTAAAACCAAATACCTTTAGACTTTTATCTTAGTCATTTTCTATTAAAGTATCTTTACCTTTAGTCAAGTATGACTTTTGGGTACTTTTTCACCACTGTATTATAGCACATCAAGATAATGTATTGTGTTGGTACAGTATACAGTACATTTTTCATACCAACTTACATTTTGTATATTTAGGTGCATTTTATTAAGAAAAACATTTCATGAAGAGCTTATTTGATTCTTTACACGGTGTGAGGGCTGATACTTTGCTATATAAAAAATAATACATATTTCAAATGTTAATGTTTTTTTTTAAATTGTGAGAAAAAGTTGCTTTTGTCCCGACTTTCAATAATGTCTGAGGCGTAGGCCCCTATAAAAAAGAAGAAATAACCCTATCACTTTGACTTCATGTATCTCACTTGACTGACCAAGGACGATCAATTCCAACCGTAATAGTATTAGTCGCCATCTTCTGTTGCATTTGTGACACATAATTAATGAATGGTAAGTTACCATATTTCCCGCCGGTATTCATAATTATAGTCTAGACTCACTCAAGTGAAACAAAGAGGAGATTTCAGTCGAGTGTAAACTGACAACAGGTGTTTTGACACAGACATCCAGCTAGCGACAGTTGATCCTTTTTTCATGAATGTTAGGGGGCAGACTATTGAGCCGAGTTAAGGGTGTGCATTATAAGAACATGTGAACTATATAGACTGTGCCATTGTGTATTTTAAATGTGAAAGGTAGGTCTACTTCACAGCTGAATGTATACTGGGCTGTTATTACTGGGTGGACAAGATGTTAACGTTATGACATGTTAAGAGTGATGATGCAACCATAGAAATAGAATTTAAGTAGACCTACCGGAATTATGATTCTATTTCTAAGGGTGTAACTCTGCTCTTTTCCCATAGCAGCTGCAGCCTCACCAACACCTTATGTCATCACAAACAGGAATGTCATCATCAACCCTGGGATCCCTGGTGGAGTTCTACAGGAGATCCTCTGGAAACATGGAGTAAACAAGGGAGGTGGAATGGAGCATCCCGACGGGATACAGGAATTTTCTGATTATAAAGGGAGGACATCCTTGAACACCACAACAGGAGAAATCACAATCAGACAGCTGACCAAGCAGCTCAGTGGGGTGTATGAGGCAGAGTGTATGATTGGTGGGAAATACAGACCTTTCAGCAGAGAGTGAAATTCATTGTTAAGTCATTGTCTCTAAATGGCAGGTTGGGACTTGTGATCCAATGATGACTTCCATTGGAAGTATTTGAAGTTATTTATATGAATAGAATATTATTTTAAACTATTTTCAAATATTTATTTCATAATATATTATTACAAATACCAAGCAGACCAGGGTTTAAATGCATGGGAGTATTTCAATATTTGTACTTGAAAATACATTTGTCTGTGTATTTGAGTATGTTCAAATACTGTACATGCCAATAATTTAAGTGAATATTCAACTACTTGGATTTTCAAATACAAATATCCATACACTAACTTCAAAATGTATTTGAAAGTAATTGAATTACTCTAAATAGTATTTCAAGTGAACCCAGGTCTGTTAGCTACTAATCATCAAATGATGCCATACATTGCCTCAAAGCACATGGTCTGTGGTCTGCAGTAATATAATTCTGTCAATGACTTCAGTATGTGCCTGTAATTCTTTAGTTTTTATTGACAATCACACAGACATAAGTGACATAAGGTCACTACTTCAAGAGGAGGTGGATAGATAGGTAGGCTACAACCTATGGATGATTTTGATAAACACTCAACTCAACATAAAAACAATGAAACAGAATTTTGAAAAGGCGTTGGAAGAAAACAACAATGTGGGTATTTTCCTTCCTTTTCTATTCTTTAGATAACAAAATGTTCAACATGTAGACTGCTGGACCTCCTTTCCTTGGATCAGAAAGTATATAGGCTAAACCTGTTTCCAGACTCAGTGTCTGGAGGGGTGAGGGCCTTTCTTCTTGGACTGGGGTAGTGGTGGGGGCTGCTCCTCATCATCATCCATTGGTGTCTGTGGAGGCCCCCCTCGAGGCCTCTGGTTGGGGGCTCTGGCCGTGGGCCTGGGGCCGGTGGAACCAGGTGGGTCCCCACCGGGGGGTGTCTGCCTTTGCTTCTGGCACTCTGGTTGAGAAGGATGCTTTGTCTGGCCCTCTGAGTGGTAAGGAGGCTGGGTCTTGGTCAGGGGGGCTAGTCTCAACTCTCTTTCCTCTGTGAAGGAGAATGAACAGATGAAATGAGGGAGGGAACAAGAGAAAGATACTGTAGACACCATAAATGTTTCTGTGCACAGAACACCAACACAATAGCCATAGACATTTGAGTTACCTTCAAAGCGCATGTGGCTCTTGCGTCGGCTGAGGCAACAGCACACCAAGGTGATGATGATGAGGAGGAGTACCAAGCCCCCTCCCCCGGCCAGGATGCCCACCATGGTCAAGAAATCAAAACCAAACAGTGAACGCCGATCAATCGGTTTTAGGACAGCTGAGATGAGGGTGGGGGATGAGGGGTGGAGCAGAACGAGAGACAAATGAGATGTTTTACTGTCTTTTTTATGTGGTGCTCCACCAATCTTAAATATCGGTCACTTTTTTTTCCTGAAAACAGAAGAAAAACAGAGAGAGAGAAAAAAAACAACAGAGAGAAAGAGACAGAGAGATACACAAAGAGAATTGCAATTGAGCCCTTCAAAACATACTGTACCCTTGCATGTTGGTTTGATGATGGGGTGTATGAGGCAGAGTGTGTGATTGGTGGGAAAATACAGACCTTTCAGCAGAGAGTGAAATTCATTGGCGAGTCAGGGTTTCCTAAAGGATGAATCAGGTCCCACGTTTGGGTCATAAAGTCACTTGGTTGGCAACCACTGGCTTGTTGTAATATGATAAGTACTCAAACATAAATTAAACCTATGCCGTGCTCTCCAAAAGTCCCCATGATAAGAATTCCAGAGATAGATATCACATCAGATGCCCTAGCCGCCTAGAACCAGCCATTCCGGTCTGTGTGTGTGTGTGGGAGGGGGTGGGGGGTGGAGAGAGAGAGGAAATAATGTCAACATTTCCATGACTGTGCAAGACTTTCAGTCCAACATTTGTTACTGAAGTAACAGCAAACAAGCTGGGAACACAAGCACATTGTAAAGAGAGAGAGCTTTGTGCAGTGTGTGTGCAGTCTGTGTGTACAGTGTGTGTATATACAGAGTGTGTGCAGTGTGTGTGCATGTACAGTGTGTGTGCACAGTGTGTGTGTACAGTGTGTACTGTGTGTGCATTGTGTGTGCGCTGTGTTCAATGTGTGCAGTGTGTGTGTAGTGTGTGTCACCAAGTGTCCTCTGGCTGATGTACTCCTCCATTAATGACATAATGTCAACATTCAAACTTCTATGATTGACATTTAGTATCACCAGCCAGCCAACAGTCATTACTAAACTAACAGAGAGAACATTTAACAACACAAACACATTGTAAAGAATTATTGTGTATGTGAGGGGCAAGAAGATACAGATAGGAGAGATGATGGAGGAGAAAGAAATGGACAGGAGAGAGAGACTGAAAATAATGAAGAAGAGCAGGTGAAAGGAGAGGGAGAAGAAAGAGGGAAGGAGAAGAGACACAGAAGGGAGAGAAAAGAGCCCAACTTCTCCCAAACAAACACTCCCCCAAAAAGCTCCCCCACCTCCTCTTGCCCCAAAACCATCATCTATAAGACACATTAACCAGATGGGTGTAGAACAAGGAAGCATAGTGAAGACAATGGAAACCCAGAGGAGCAGTGGTCAGGTAGACAGAGAGAGAGGAACACCTGACCCATCAGGTCTGAGGAGACCCACTAACTCAGTGTCAGACAGTACAGACACTCCTGATAGAAGCAGTCCAGGATTGTCAGCTGGTCTCAGAGCCACAGCATGTAGGTACAATATCTACTCCAGTAAACTACAGTTCAGGTGCACCTTCCAGCCCAGTAGACATGAGCTCAGATACAATTTGTACATTAATAGAGAGTAGCTCAGCTACTCTGTCTACTTCACAGGGAAGAATAGCTAAATCCTCTGTACCAACAGAGACCAGACCAGTACAGCTACAGCCTCTGTACCAGAAGAAGCCTGTTGAAAAGCACTTGTTGAATATATAGTTTGTTTGATAAATATTTAGATTCTGTACAGGGAAGGTTTGTTTCTCTCCAGTAAACTCATCTCTCCTTTTCTATCTATTTTGGGTTATTATGTATCATATCATTATCCTGTATGTGCTGTCATGTTTAGTCTAGGCTACTATGATTTTTATGAACTCTGAATAATGTGAATTATAATGAAATCTTGATCCATGCAACAAGATGGCAAATGTATTATTTCATAGGAAAATATTTAATTGTGTGACTGTTTTAGTGTGCATGCCTCATACAGTAGGCTCAGTGGACAGGAGGAAAATGAAATGAACTATAGTTATTAAGTTACCTTTGAATATTACAATATTGCCAACTTTGGTTACATTATAGCACAGTGATCCTATCAATTCTAAATGATATATATAATTCTGTACATTGGCAGCCAATTATACACACAGGGAGGCGCAAAAAAAGTTATTACAGCATATCAACATAATACAATGTGTTGGTATACAGTGTGATTGTATTTCAGCTATTAAACATGATTTACAAATCAAATGGAACGTTATTTTCAACCAGTGGTCATGCCTTCAGAGGAAGGCAGAGGGAGGAACTAAAATCCACATTTTACTTTCACTTTCACTTTCACTTTCACAGCCTTGGTAGGCAAGGTTATGAACCACATAATGTTTTAGCATATCTCATTTGAACTTACTTTTATTTACTATAGAAATAAACGAACGAACTAACAAAGATGTCCAAACTTAAGCTTATCAGATTGTGCTTCTGGTTGTATCTGGTGCGAACGGTGGTCTCCAAAGGTAAGTTGAACCAACTGGCGGTTGCGTTTGGCCTACCTAATATTTGTTAGGCTACTTGTTTGCTATTGTGTGCTAGTTGTATAGCCTAGCATACAACATCACATACTAAACGTGCCTTATGAACACCGCGCTGCAGCCGCCGAGTGGGATTCATATCAAAGAAAATAAGGAACACGGCAATCTGAAATCATAAACGACATTATGGAGTTATGGCCTAAACACACTCTTCCTATTGAATAATGGTTTTAAACGACGCCTGTGTGGGTAACGTTACGGACCGCACCCTTAATATTCCGTTTAGCTACACACAGAGCCAACTTCAGGAAGTGATCAGATGTTGAATCCTGGCCTAACCAAGGCTAAAACCTACAGACGGGTCTGCGTGATCATGGCAGGCCCTGCGTTATGGGCGAGCCTTAGGGGGGCCCATCCAAATAAAATATTGACATATTGATCATTTATTTGACTGAGACGCACTCCGACAGTAAGACCCATCAATCTCAGATAAAGAACCCGAGCAAGCGAAACAATGCTCCTCTGTCTCTGTATGTGTAGACAATGTATCTGATTCTGTCTGGACCAAAAGAATATGGCATGTTATACTATTTCTGTCCAGACCACATCAGATCCAGAGGCCAGATAAAGGAGGCTGGCTTCCCCTAAAGTATTTGGGATGCCAAGGCAGCAGCTACTCTTCCTGGGGTCCAAACACATTAAGGCACTTACTTACATTACACACAAAACAAAGATAAAACAGTACATCATATGACATTATTACACCACTACACATCTACAATACAAAATGTATATTACCACCATACAACAATATTACAATGTACATCTGTGTAGAGTGTGTGTGCTAACATTTGTGTGTGTATGTGTGTGTCTACCTGTGTGTGTGTCTCTTCACGGTACCTGCTGTTCCATAAGGTGGATTTTTATCTGGTTTTTATAATCTCATTCTACTACTTGCATCAGTTACCTGATGTGGAATAGAGTTCCATGTAGTCATGGCTCTATGTAGTACTGTGCGCCTCCCATAGTCTGTTCTGGACTAGGGGATTGTGAAGAGACCTCTGGTGGCATGTCTTGTGGGGTATGCATGAATGTCTGAGCTGTGAGCTAGTAGTTTAAACAGACAAGCTCAGTGCATTCAGATTGTCAACACTTCTTACAAAAACAAGTATTGGTGAAGTCAATCTCCTCCACTTTCAGCCATGAGAGATTGACATGCATATCATTAATGTTAGCTCTCCATGAGAGATGTACATGCATATCATTAATGTTAGCTCTCCATGAGAGATGTACATGCATATCTTTAATGTTAGCTCTCCATGAGAGATGTACATGCATATCATTAATGTTAGCTCTCCATGAGAGATGTACATGCATATCTTTAATGTTAGCTCTCCATGAGAGATGTACATGCATATCTTTAATGTTAGCTCTCCATGAGAGATGTACATGCATATCTTTAATGTTAGCTCTCCATGAGAGATGTACATGCATATCTTTAATGTTAGCTCTCCATGAGAGATGTACATGCATATCTTTAATGTTAGCTCTCCATGAGAGATGTACATGCATATCTTTAATGTTAGCTCTCCATGAGAGATGTACATGCATATCTTTAATGTTAGCTCTCCATGAGAGATGTACATGCATATCTTTAATGTTAGCTCTCCATGAGAGATGTACATGCATATCATTAATGTTAGCTCTCCATGAGAGATGTACATGCATATCATTAATGTTAGCTCTCCATGAGAGATGTACATGCATATCTTTAATGTTAGCTCTCCATGAGAGATGTACATGCATATCTTTAATGTTAGCTCTCCATGAGAGATGTACATGCATATCTTTAATGTTAGCTCTCCATGAGAGATGTACATGCATATCTTTAATGTTAGCTCTCCATGAGAGATGTACATGCATATCATTAATGTTAGCTCTCCATGAGAGATGTACATGCATATCATTAATGTTAGCTCTCCATGAGAGATGTACATGCATATCATTAATGTTAGCTCTCCGTGTACATTTAAGGGCCAGTCGTGCTTAAACTTTCATGCAGATAGGTAGAAACGGTAAGATAAGAGCTTCACTATAACACCTTGCAAAAAACAAAAATGGTGAACGCGCAAGCCGTGTCCACCTATGGATAACAAAGGCCCATTCAACTGGTTAGTTCTGCACGCTCCCTCCACATTATCAGGACAGAGAAACTACACATGCTCATTGCTCACATGGAGCACTGAAAACAAAAGACAATAAAAAAATGTACAACTCCTAAATGACGGTTATTAAATGAACCTAAATTTGTTTCTCACAAGTGTAGTAGGTTGTGAACTCTGCAAACAATGTTTCCACTCCAAAAATGATGACGGTAAATGAGTGGAATGCTTGCAGTAACAGTAGTTAATGTAACCAAATGACAGTGATGAATGGTGTATTCAGGCCTACTGGTTACATACGGTGCATTCACAAAGTATTCACACCTCTTTTTACACATCTTGTTACGTTACAGATTTATTCTTAAATGGGTTAAATAGAAAATGTTCCTCATCACAATACCCCATAATGACAAACTGAAAACAGGTCTTTAGAAATCTTTGCCAAATTATTACAAATTTTTAGAAAACAGAAATACGCATTTTAGAGGGATTGGGTTAAATGCAGAAGATACATTTCAGTAGAATAAATTCAGTTGTACAACTGACTAAGGTATCCCCTTTCCCTTTACATGGGGTATTGATCAAAATCAAAAGGGAAAACAATTCACACAATGTAACAATGTGCAAGAATTGTCCGGAGACTGCGGACTTATTCAGGACAGATTTTGGTGAGAGTGAACCCTCTCGCTTAGCCTCTTCCTCCCTGCTGAAACTAGCAAGTGAAACAACGCCCTCTGTCTTACTATGTGTGGCCCATGTATATGATACTGTCTGGCCAGAAATTGGTATTGTTATTTTGGTGACATGATGATCAATGCTTTGCGGCCATTTGACAAATAAAAATAATAATGTCATAATGTAGATAGTTTACCCCCACTGTAGCTGTTGGCTAGAGCGCATGTGCCAAGACCAGATTGGGCACATTTACTATGTAACAGTCTATAATACAGTCTATATAACGCACCAGTCTATATAATGCAGCAGTCTATTTAACGCACCAGTCTACTCTATATAACACAACAGACCACAGTCTATATAGCGCAACTGTCTATATAGCGCACAACAGTCTATATAACACAACACTCTATATAATATAGTCTATATAACACACAGCAGTCTATACAACGCACAACAGTCTATAAAATACAGTCTATATAAAACAAGTCTATATTGCGCAACAGTCTATATAACGCACAACAGTCTATATAACACAACAGTCTATATAATGCAGCAGGCTATATAACACAACAGTCTATATAATGCAGCAGGCTATATAATGCAGCAGGCTATATAACACTGCTGTCTATATAACAGACAAATGTCTATATAACATAGCAGTCTATAAAGCACAGCAGCCTGTAACAGAAATTTGCATCCTGTAGCACTAATTCCAAAAGGTTTTAGGACACTGTAAAGACCATGGAGAATAAGAGTACCTCCTCCCAGCTGCCCACTGCACTGAGACTAGGAGACACTGTCACCACTGATAAATCCACGATAATTGAGAATTTCAAGAAGCATTTCTCTACGGCTGGCCATGCTTTCCACCTGGCTACCCCAACCCCGGTCAACAGCTCTGCACCCCCCGCAGCCAACTCTTTTCTCTGTATATATCAATGATGTTGCTCTTGCTGCGGGTGATTCTTTGATCCACCTCTACGCAGACGACACCATTCTGTATACCTCTGGCCCTTCTTTGGTCACTGTAAACAAACCTCCAAACGAGCTTCAAATCCATACAACACTCCTTCCGTGGCCTCCAACTGCTCTTAAATGCAAGTAAAACTAAATGTATGCTCTTCAACCGATTGCTGCCCGCACCCGCCCGCCCGACTAGCATCACTACTCTGGAGGGTTCTGACTTAGAATATGTGGACAACTATAAATACCTAGGTGTCTGGCTAGACGGTAAACTCTCCTTCCAGACTCACATTAAGCATCTCCAATCCAAAGTTAAATCTGGAATCGGCTTCCTATTTCGCAATAAAGCCTCCTTCACTCATGCTGCCAAACATACCCTCGTAAAACTGACTATCCTACCGATCCTTCACTTTGGCGATGTAATTTACAAAATAGCCTCCAATACTCTACTCAGCAAATTGGATGCAGTCTATCACAGTGCCATCCGTTTTGTCACCACAGCCCCATATACTACCCACCACTGCGACCTGTATGCTCTCGTTGACTGGTCCTCGCTACATATTCATTGCCAAACACATTGGCTCCAGGTCATCTATAAGTCTTTGCTAGGTAAAGCTCCACCTTATCTCAGCTCACTGGTCACCATAGCAGCACCCACCCGTTGCACGCACTCCAGCAGGTATATTTCACTGGTCATCCCCAAAGCCAACACCTACTTTGGCCGCCTCTCCTTCCAGTTCTCTGCTGCCTATGACTGGAACGAATTGCAAAAACCACTGAAGTTGGAGACTTATATCTCCCTCACTAAACTTTAAGCGTCAGCTGTCAGAGCAGCTTACCGATCTCTGCAGCTGTACACAGCCCATCTGTAAATAGCCCATCCAACCAACTACCTACCTCATCCCCATATTTGTTTTTGTTTTTCTGCTCTTTTGCACACCAGTATTTCTACTTGCACATCCTCATCTGCTCATATATCACTCCAGTGTAAATTTCTCAGTTGTAATTAATTTGCCACCATTGGCCTATTTATTGCCTTACCTCCATACTTCATTTGCACACACTGTATACAGATTTTTCTATTGTGTTATTGACTGTATGTTTGTTTATACAATGTGTAACTCTGTGTTGTTGATTTTTTTCGCACTGCTTTGCTATATCTTGGCCAGGTCGAAGTTGTAAATGAGAACTTGTTTTCAACTGGCCTACCTGGTTAAATAAAATAAAAATATAACGCACAGCAGTCTATATAACACAGCAGTCTATATAACACAACAGACTGCAATCTTTATACCGCAACAGTCTGTATAACGCACAACAGTCTGTATAACGCACAACAGTCTGTATAACGCACAACAGTCTGTATAACGCACCACAGTCTGTATAATGCACAACAGTCTGTATAACGCACAAGAGTCTGTATAACGCACAACAGTCTGTATAACGCACAACCGTCTGTATAATGCACAACAGTCTGTATAACGCACAACAGTCTGTATAACGCACAACAGTCTGTATAACGCACAACAGTCTGTATAATGCACAACAGTCTGTATAACGCACAACAGTCTGTATAACGCACAACAGTCTGTATAACGCACAACCGTCTGTATAACGCACAACAGTCTATATACCGCAACAGTCTGTATAACGCACAACCGTCTGTATAACGCACAACAGTCTATATACCGCAACAGTCTGTATAACGCACAACAGTCTGTATAACGCACAACAGTCTGTATAACGCACATCAGTCTATATACTGCAACAGTCTGTATAACGCACAACCGTCTGTATAACGCACAACAATCTATATACCGCAACAGTCTGTATAACGCACAACCGTCTGTATAACGCACAACAGCCTGTATAACGCACAACCGTCTGTATAACGCACAACCGTCTGTATAACGCACAACCGTCTGTATAACGCACAACCGTCTGTATAACGCACAACCGTCTGTATAACGCACAACAGTCTATATAACGCACAACCGTCTGTATAACGCACAACCGTCTGTATAATGCACAACCGTCTGTATAACGCACAACAGTCTATATAACACAACAGTCTATATAACGTAGCAGTTTGTGACAAACCATCAGTATAGTTGAAAATGCTTTGGAACCCATTTAAACTTGTATTTTTCATTTGGTACATGGGAATTTATCTGCAAAAGTTATTTTTATGTAAAGTGAAAGGGAATGTGGTACCTAGTCAGTTGTACAACTGAATGTATTCAACTGAAATGTGTCTTCCTCATTTAACCCAAACCCTCTGAATCAGAGAGGTGTGGAGGGCTATGTACACTACCTCGTAACTCAGACTTTTATCATCAAAAAGTCAGTCTGATGGAAAAATATCTCTGAGGGGAAATGTAATTATTGTTTTATGCAGATTTTAGAATAATAGCATGAAAATCTGTCGCAAATTGAATGGAAACCTAGCTAGTGATGTGATAGTGGACAGGGTGTAGACAAAGACTTTCATCTGTAGTGTAGTCTAGATACATTTCTGCTCCAGTGGTGGTGGTGGTGGGGGGACATACTAGTCACGGTGTTCAGACTACATAGACCAGATACACCCAGCAAGCAGAATTCTAGATATAAACAATAAGCAGAATTCTAGATATAAACAGTAAAGGTTGATAATAATGTCAGTTCAATGCCAATAGGGTTAGGACTACATATTTATACCCTCACCATAATGTGTTACCCTGGATACATTGATACTCTGATACATGTATGAAATGCTTTTCCAGATCTTAAAATGGGAGGTGAGCTCGTGTTGACGCCGGACAAGTCCACAGTGTCTGACCCCATCACAAGCATCCTATGGAAGCATGGGAAGAACAAGGTGGCAGAGTGGGACAAGGATTTTGGTGGTCTGGACATCTATGGTACCTTCAAAGAGCGTACAACCCTGGACCAGACTACTGGAGAGCTGAGAATCAGTGGATTGATGAAAACGACAGTGGAGTTTATTCTGTGGAGTTCAACAGCAAACTGCTTGACCAGACATATACATTATCTGTTATCAGTAAGTGTTTCTGTGTGCTTGTGTGTGTGCTTGTGTGGTTATGTAGAAACAGCAGGTTATGTATTGCAGTGCCTCACAAGCATTTTCCTAATTGATTCCTGTTTCTTTCCTCTTTACAGAGGCAGTCCCCAAACCCACAATCACTTCTTCCTGTAACCCAGTCTATATAACACAACAGTCTATAACACAAATGTCTATAACACAACAGTCTATATAACACAACAGTCTATAACACAACAGTCTAACAGTCTAGCACAACAGACAAGTCTATATAACACAACAGTCTATAACACAACAGTCTATATAACACAACAGTCTATATAACAACAGTCTATATAACACAACTGTCTATAAAACAGCAGTCCATAACACAACAGTCTATATAACGCAACAGTCTATAACACAACAGTCTATATAACACAACAGTATATTTAACACAACAGATAAGTCTATATAACACAACAGACAACAGTCTATATAACACAACAGTCTATAACACAACAGACAACAGTCTATATAACACAACAGTCTATAACACAACAGACAACAGCCTATATAGCACAGCAGTCTATATAACGCAACAGTCGTGTTGCAGCCGTGTAGAAACAGCAGGTTATGTATTGCAGTGCCTCACAAGCTTTTTCCCAAATGATTCCTGTTTCTTTCCTCTATTTACAGAGGCAGTCCCCAAACCCACCATCACTTCTTCCTGTAACCCAGACAAAACCTCCTGCACTCTGACCTGTGAGGGTGACACCACTGATGCTGAACCAGTCACCTACAGCTGGAAACAGGGAGAGAGGGCGTCCAATGTCTTAGACAAACAGCTAAGTGTCTCTAAATCAACCAATGGTATCAAGTACACCTGCAAGCTGAGTAATGCTGTTAGTTCGCAAGTCAGTGAGCCAGTTGGAGAGGTGTTTGGTCCAGGTGAGTGGACACTCATAAGTGTGTTACAGTCTAATGTATTGATATGTTAGTAACACTGCTAGTGTTGTAGGACATTTTGAGTGTGGCAAAATGTTGAGTTCCTGATCAACTCCTGTCAAAAGTATCAATACAAAATGTGTTTTCATTTCAGAGCATTCCAATATCGGTGCTGTTGTTGCTGCTTTGGTTGTCGTTGCCATTGTAGTGTTTGCTGTCATAATAGGTAAGAACAGCACATCTATAGTAACAGATGTACATAGTTGTGAATCCCAGATTGACATAACAGCACCAACAACAGTGAGCTATACCCCCTGAAGGGGATACCTGTTCTACCTGTTATTACAGGACTGTTCAGGCTACTGCTACAGTCAAGACAAGGGGTTAGATGCACCACCTGCCGTAGGGAACAGTCTTCATAATGTGTCACAGGGAGGCACCAATTTGGACCGGCACAATATGGATTAGTCCAGTCTGAATGAATCAGCAAAAATCAGTCAACATACTATACAACTGTTGTTACAAACAAACTACAAACATGACTTTAAAGAAAAGGCTCACAGTGCCTCTCTGAAGACGATATGGGTGATGAAACCACGGAAAGCCATTTATTTCCAATGGAAGAGAAGCAACGTGTGTGGGGGACAGATGGTAGCATGGACGAGGGTCGTGAACAGGGCGGAAACAAAGTTGGGAAAGCTGAACTTTATGGAAATACTTCCCACCGTCGCGGCGCGCTTGAAGTACATCACAAATCAATAAAACAATGTTAGAAAACTGCTAATAATAAGTCATGGGTAGAATCTGAATTATTTACTCCTTGCATTCTCTCTCCTCTCTTCCTTCTCAAAACCTATTGGAGGAGAAGGTCAGAGGGGAGGGACCCCTGTCTTTCTCATCCAATGTGTTTTGAGAAGTAGGAGAGAGGATGCAAGGAGTATGCCATTGATATTCTCCCTTAGTCGCACAAGTATGCTACATGTTCGATACCATGTCGACCATCCACTATAACTGTAATATGTGACGGTGCATAAGGCCTATCTGCAGGTCCATAACATGATGATTCATTTTGGCTGTGTGTGTGTTTGGCTTTACCATAAGAATTGTGGTGTTTCCCTGGTTGGGTAGGTTACATGTAATCAGTCACACCTAACCCTGGGGGTTTCCATTGGGTATAGCGGGGTCTAGCAGTCACTCAAGAACAATCATTTAAAGTAGACTAAAAAGTAGACTAAAATCATTGGCTCGGAGAGCAGCTGCCAGCATAGTACCTTTTTGTTTCACTTTTAGAAAGTAGAGAGTGACAGTTTGTTTTGCCGGTCAGCAGTTTAGGCTGGTCACCGATTGCTTTGAATTTGATGTCAGGATTTGAACTCGGCCTTGTAAACCTTGTAATCTGATAGCCAGGGAATTGGGAGGTGGTGGAGTCCTCCTTTTTGGTGACCATTCAAAACCAAAAGCTATTTTATAGCTATTAAAATATAGGTTGTGATAGCTGTAGCCTAATTGCTATCTTCATTCATTCGGCCCAGGAGGCTAGTGCCATTTTGGTTTCATGTATTGTTATAAAAAGAAACACAACTGAACGACTTCCCCAAAATACATGTCCTGTTTGTTTTATAAAGCTAGGCTACTTATGGTTTTTAGTCTGTTCATGTTCTCTTCTCCTTTGTCGTTGAAGAAACTATCATGAGTTCCCAGGAGGTCATTATAGATCTACACTGTATGCTCCGTTCCACAAGGGTGGCTATAGTCTAGGGGGTCGGCAACCTTTTTCATCTGGAGAGCCAATTTACAGTTATTCCTACCATTTCTAAAGTTCTGCGTGTCAGTTATGATTTTCATATGCGCATTGTAGGCTACCTAACCGTGCCCAAAAAATGTCTAACTGCCCACAAACTAAATCATGATATAGCTGTCGACGAGACAGAGGCGCTGTCCATTCAGCACCACGCCACGGAGCTCCACTATGCCTACCTGTCCTGAGGCGGTGCTGAGTCACGGACGCAGCCTTAGGTTCCCTTAAAAAAGCATGTGTAGAGTTTGTGATTTTCGAAATGTGTTTATTTTTTTGTTGTCTTCATGCGTCCTTGTCGATTGTAGGCCTTAGTATGTCATTTGATGTATGGCTTTTATTTCAATGCATGTCTAGTATTTATCTAGCATAGTTTAAATTCGTCGTCGGCTGTTTTATGCATGGGTTACTTTCACATTGAAGTCGGCCTGGTGCAGGTACTGTACGCATGCTCTCAGAAATGATGTCTCCTTATTGCAGCTTAAGCATGTAAATGTGGGTGAAGTCACACTTAACAGCTGACAGAATGGTTAATACACAGACTTGTACTTTAAGAGGGGTTATTTCTCACTCTGTTAAACATGACACATAAGCTACTGAACCATGGATCAACATGGAAAATAAAATGTGTATATTTGTACTCCTCAGGATTTTTGGTGTGGAAGAAAAAGAAAGGTAGGATGATTCTGTCTCTTCCTGTCTCAATTATTCATACTCACTACTTCACAGAACATTTTGATTCCAGTGAAAACAAAGAACCATTTGAATGAAAATGTTATTGTCTTACATTTTTGAGTTTCTATTTCATCTCAGAATATCCCCAAGACACCTTGATCGACTTTTTGAGAACGTATTTTGGTGGAATTTATGGTAGAATTTGTGGTAAGTGTTACTTACCTTAACTTGACTCTGATCCATAAGCAACCTGCTGACAGGGTCCCCAAAGTAAAACAAACACAACATTATTCATGTATTGTACTATATTCACAACCTTCCATGCACTACACACATGCTTCCTCAGCACAGGACAGTAGTGTTGTATTTGTCCCATTCCAGAAAACGTTTAATCTGTGTGTGTGTGTGAGAGAGAGTCCACAGCAGTAATCCCACAACCCAGAATATTTCCATGTTTTCTCTTATGCAAATTTAAAGGGCAAATCCTTCCTGAATTCAAGGAACCTATTCTACTCTGTTTACAGTAAACAATGTTGATGGATGGTGTAACTTTACAGGGGATGCAGGCAACAATCAGAATACTGTTGCCCTGGATACAGTTTTACAGCATTGTAGGAGAGAAGTCTTCTAGAGATTACTCCATGAATCAGAATAATAACAATCAGCCCACTAACACAGGTAGTAACACTAACACCCCTTTTACATGGTACTTCTATAGGGACATTTTGACCATGCAGATATGTGGAGATGTTGTCAGAAATGTGTTTCTCATATTATTAGTGGTGACATTTATTTGAAGAACATGTTTTAGTGACGTCTACATACATTATGAGAAGGTGATTACTAATGTGAGTTTAAAGCTAGCAGTGTGTGGAATAGCATATATTGAATGTGAATGATGCAGTTGGAATCTGCAAGGAAAATGTTTAATGTAAATGATGTACTTGTGATGAGTATTTGAAATAACCTGCTTGGTTTTGGTTTATCTTTACATATGTGCATTTTTGCACTGCAAAATGTCACCCATAGAGGTAACACTGTGGATAAAGATTGTCACTGTCATCTCTTGCTAGTTTGTACTGTTGAAAAGCCTATTATTTCGCAATTGATTTACTCCATGGTTGTCATTCAGGACGCTTTCAGTTCTGACAACTGTTTCCATGTTGTTTTGGTTGATATGATTGTTGCTGGTTTAGAGATGAAGCTTGTATCAGAGCGTCTCGAATCCTTTGCAGGTTTTGTATCTTTTAGAGCTTACAGTATTTTATCTACTGCAGGGGTAGGTAACCCTGGTCCTGGAGGGCCGCAGGCACTTCATGTTTTTGATTTAACTGACCTAGAAGACCAGGTGTGTTGAATTTAGGCAATCACTGAACTGATCAATTAGCTCAGTTGGTCTGGTGTGGTGCCTAGTTGGAACAAATTCCTGCAGTTCCTACTTTACTGACATTATTGTCCCCATGGGGAAATGTTGTTGCAGTGTCATCTACATGTTTAAAGTGGCTTGGGTCCAAAATGATTTTGTGCCTTGCGGAGGACCCTGACCTTAAGGGACCCTCCAGGACTGTCTGTGTGACTCCAAGTACCTTGCTTGTTGTGGTGATAATCCATCTCAGCATATTTCTCTGGCTGACAGTGGCATTGCCAAACCAACAAACAATACATTGTCAGTATATAGTAAAGTCAACATTAAAAGATCCCAGCTTTTTGAGAAAGTACAGTCTCTATTGACTCTTTTTGTAGATCAGGTCTGTACATTTACTCCACTGAAGCTTATTGTCCAAGAGATACCATGATATTTGTATTCATCTACAATCTCTATATTCTGACCTCTGAAAGATGTTGCAGAGGTTGGTGTTAATACGCTTCCTGAAGTCTATGAACATCTCTTTGGTCTTGTTGGTATTGAGGACCAAGTGTAATTCATCACACCACTCTACAAAGGACCGGGACATGTTGTTCCTCGTCATCATGCAACAGGCTGATCAAGGCAGTGTCATCAGAGAACTTATTGAGGTGTCTGTCAGGATGGTAACTAGTACAACTATTAGTGTACAGGAGTGGGGACAAACACACCCCTGAGGAGAGCCTCTGTTGATGGTGCGTATGTCCCACATGTGGAGACCTACTTTGATCCGCTGTGACCTCTGGCTCAGGAAGTCCCAACAGCCACAAAAGCAGCCCCCCCATCTTAGGAGAATTCCCGAATGCATCTCTGTGACAGAATGTAAGGCTGGATTGTGTTGAAAACAGAAGAAGAGTCAACAAATAAAACTCCGACAGGGGATTTGGCCCCCTCTAGATGTCTATAGACCATGTTAAGGAGACTACACCCTCTAGATGTCTATAGACCATGTTAAGGAGACTACACCCTCTAGATGTCTATAGACCATGTTAAGGAGACTACACCCTCTAGATGTCTATAGACCATGTTAAGGAGACTACACCCTCTAGATGTCTATAGACCATGTTAAGGAGACTACACCCTCTAGATGTCTATAGACCATGTTAAGGAGACTACACCCTCTAGATGTCTATAGACCATGTTAAGGAGACTACACCCTCTAGATGTCTATAGACCATGTTAAGGAGACTACACCCTCTAGATGTCTATAGACCATGTTAAGGAGACTACACCCTCTAGATGTCTATAGACCATGTTAAGTAGACTACACCATCTAGATGTCTATAGACCATGTTAAGGAGACTACACCCTCTAGATGTCTATAGACCATGTTAAGGAGACTACACCCTCTAGATGTCTATAGACCATGTTAAGGAGACTACACCCTCTAGATGTCTATAGACTTATGTTGAGAAGATTAGGAATGGCGTCATCAACTCCTCTGCTGGGCTGATAGGCAAACTGAAATGGGTCGAGGAGCTTCTCGGTGGCGCGGAGAATGACTTTTCACAATTTCCTCAAATCATTTCATTACTAAGGATGTCAAGGTGACGTTGCGGTAGTCATTCAGCACAGAGGGATTAGATGTGTTGCTGGTCGACCGAGGATTGTAAAATGAAAAAAACACCAGCCAATTGTTCAGCCCAGTGCTTTAACACATGCCCAGTTATTTTGTCTGGGCTTTAGTGGGAGTTACATCCAGGAACAACTTCACAACATCAGCCTGTTTAACAACAACCCTCTCAAACATTCGTAATGATGCTTCCATTTGTTTTAGCTCCAACACAAGGTCGTCAGATTCAAATCTTGAGAAGAAAACATCCAGTTCATTAGTCATGTTCTGGCCCTCATGTCTCCCAAGCTCAACATTGGTTTTCCCCTGTCTATGTGGAGGGCACTTGCCATGGATTTAATCCCTTGCCAGGCCACCCATGAGTTTTCTGAGGAGAGGGTCCTCTCCACCCTTTCCTTTATGCGTCCTTGTCCACCAGTATCTGTCTTTTGATCTCATGTTGTACGTCTCTTAAAGCCTGTCTATTACCCTCCTCATAAACTGCCTTCTTCCCATTAAGTAGTGATTTTAGATGTTTTGATACGCAAGGCTTATTGTTAGGGAAGATTTTCACAAGTGACTCAACACAGAAGTTCACATAGTCTGAACGATACCTGTGAGTTCATCAAGATCAGAGCTGCTATCCTCGTACCTCCCACATAGTACAGTCAAAACACCCTTGGAGACGAGTGACACTATTGTCGTTCCAGATGTGGACAGTTTTAACTGTAGGTTTCTCCCTCAGTAGGTTGGACGGAGGTAGACATGATTGTGGTCTGATGTCCCCAGGGGAGGTCTGGTGGTGGCAGAGGTAGCATTTATTGTCCCAGAGCACAAATCAAGAGTCTTATTTTTTCTAGTGTGACATTTCACATACTGGTGGTACGTGAACAGGACCTAGTGCAAAGTACAGTTGTTAAAATCCCCTCAAATAAATGTGGGTGCGTCGGGGGAGATGGATTCCAGTTTCTGTGACAGATAATGAATAATCTCTGATGCTTTTGTTACATTATCTTTTGGTTGAATGTACACAATGGTAACAAACAATTGGGGAACTCACAGGGCAGATAGTAGGGTCACAGTGACACAGAAGCAGTTCAATGTCGGGGTACGGAGTCTGGTCCCTGACAAGCAGGCAGACTCCCCCACCGTGATGTTTCCCTGTAACGGTCAGATAACGGTCCGCTCTGACCAGTGTGAAGCCACTTCCCTGTCTGGTACTCTGTCATCCAAACAAGTCTCAGTAAACGCCAACAAACAGGCCTCCCGGTATTCGTGGTGGAAGCGCAGAGTCGTTGACAGCTCATCCTCTTTCCCCTCAGTGACTGGGCATTGATCAGCAAGGTGGTGGGTAAGAGAGGTGGTGTCTGATTCCCCCGAGTTTTCCACATTTGCGTTTGGGTTTGTAATCCTCTCGCAGACAATCAGGGATTAGATGGGCCATTTGGATATCCATCGTGTTTGAGTTGCATTGTAGTAGGAACTTTTTGCGGATTCCGCTGCCAGCAGCGTTTTCATAATTTTGTCCGTTTGTAGCGGGTATGTACACGATCAACAAGATCAGTCCCAACACATCACCACTGTAAAACCATCGTTGACAGATGGTTTACAAACCAAGTGTACAAATTAAAAACATAAAAGAACGCCACACCAAACGTCACACACACACACTCCTCATTAAGTATGTAGAATGATATAGCTGTCTACGAGACAGAGGTGCTGTCCATTCAGCACCATGGAGCTCAACTATGCCTACCTGTACCAAGGAGCTGTCCATTCAGCACCATGGAGCTCAACTATGCCTACCCGTACCGGTTTGGTTGTTTCAGTTAAAGTCAGGGATGGAAACAACCAAACCACAGGCAAGTCCTCCAGCTAATTTAAGACGTCATGAAGCGGAAGTAGCATAGATGCTCATCTGCATATCTCAGAATATCATACATTGACTGCTATTTTATTTAAATTCTGTTAATTACTTTAAATATGAAGTCGCTGTTTAAGTCAATGACACTTGATGGTAAGACCGTGTCATCCGACTGGAATTCTACCACTTAGCATCCTTTTCATTGTCATCCAGAAGTGAACACAACAAATACTAATGTGATCTGTGTATGAGAATGCTAAACTCAACTTTTCTCCTCTTCAAGTCTTCTTCTCAGCTAAAGGCACCGATGGAGTCCAGCCAGAACAAGGCAAGTAATCCAGTTAATTTAAGTTTCTTTAAGTAGCATTTGGTGCCGTAGGAGAGAGGCTGTAGTTGATGTTTTCCTTCTGTGTGATTCTGCAGAGGTTACTTTTCCTCTAATGCCATCACCAGAAATCTGTTTTAACTCAATTAGGGACCTTTACTCACGTGTGTGTGTGTGTGTGTGTGTGTGTGTGTGTGTGTGTGTGTGTGTGTGTGTGTGTGTGTGTGTGTGTGTGTGTGTGTGTGTGTGTGTGTGTGTGTGTGTGTGTGTGTGTGTGTGTGTGTGTGTGTGTGTGTGTGTGTGTGTGTGTGTGTGTGTGTGTGTGTGTGTCCAAAACAGGGAAAAGCAATGCCGATAAAGCTGAAAAGGGGCAGGGGAATGAAGGTATGTATGAAACTTAAGTGGACAGTTTACCTGGTAACAGAGTGCTCTGGCGGTTACAATACACTCAAGACATATTTGTCCCACATGAGTTGATTCCTGTAACTTACTGATTCTTAAAAGCTAAATATACTGAAAAAAATATATACATGCAACGATTTTACTGAGTTTCATATAAGGAAATCATTCAATTAAATTCAGTAGGCCCTTATCTATGCAATTCACATGACTGGGTAGGGGCGCAGCCATGGGTGGGCATGGGAGGGCATAGGCATGCCCACCCACTGGGGAGCCAGGCCCAGCCAATCAGAATGAATTTTTTTCTATACAAAAAGGCTTTATTACAGACACAAATCAAGTTTAACCTCTCTAGGTACGTGGGACGGAAATTGCAGAGTGCGTAATTAAAAATACTCAATTCAAATATTTAACATTCTTCAAAATATATGTTATACATGAAAATAAAGCTTAACTTCTTGTTAATCCAGCCGCTGTGTCAGATTTCAAAAAGGCTTTACGGCGAAAGCATACCATGCGATTATCTGAGGACAGCGCCCAGCACAAAAACATTACATACAGTTACCAGCTAAGTAGATTAGTCAGAAATAGCAATAAAATGCATTCTTACGTTACAGCCTTATTCTAAAATGGTTTAAATTCATTTTTTTCTCATCAATCTACACACAATACCCCATAATGACAAAACGAGAACAGGTTTATAGATTTTTTTGGAAAATGTATAAAAAATAAAAATAAAAATACCTTTATTTATATAAGTATTCAGAACCTTTGTTATGAGACTCAAAATTGAGCTCAGGTGCATCTCTGTTTTCATGGATCATCCTTGAAATGTTTCTACAAATTGATTGGTGTCCACCTGTAGACAATTACATTGATTGGACATGATTTGGAAAGGCAAACACCTGTGTATATAAAACCAAAACCAAGTCATGAGGTCAAAGGAATTGCCCGTAGAGCCCCGAGGCAGGATTGTGTCAAGGCACAGATGTGGGGAAGGGTACCAAAACATTTCTGCAGCATTGAAGGTCCCCAAGAACACAGTAGCCTCCATCGTTCTTAAATTGAAAAAATTGGAACCAGCAAGACTCTTCCTAGAGCTGGACTTTATGGTAGAGTGGCCAGACAGAAGCCATTCCTCAGTAAAGGCACATGACAGCCCACTTAAAGTTTGGCAAAAGGCACCTGATGGACTCTGGTCTGATGAAACCAAGATTGAACTCTTTGGCCTGAATGCCAAGCATCACGTCTGGAGGAAACCTGGCACCACCCCTACGGTGAAGAATGGTGGCAGCATTGTGCTTTGGGGATGTTTTTCAGTGGCAGGGACTGGGAGACTAGTCAGGATCGAGGAAAGAAGAACGGAGCAAAGTACAGAGAAATCCTTGATGAAAACCTGCTCCAGAGCGCTCAGAGCGGGGCAGACGTTCACCTTCCAACAGGACAGCGACCCTAATCACACAGCCAAGTCAACGCAGGAGTGGTTTCGGGACAAGTCTCTGAATGTCCTTGAGTAGCCCAGTCAGAGCCCGGACTTGAACCCGATTGAACATCTTTGGAGAGTCCTGAAAATAGATGCGCAGCGATGCTCCCCATACAACCTGACCGAGCTTGAGAGGATCTGCAGAGAGAAACGGAGACACCCAAATACAAGTGTGCCAAGCTTGTAGCGTCATACCCAAGAGGACACGAGGCTGTAATCGCAGCCAAATGTGTTTCAACAAAGTATTGAGTAAAGGGTGTGAATACTAATGTAATTTTATATTTACATTTTTGATTTATTAGTACATTTCGAAAAATTTAAACAAACCTGTTTTTGCTTTGTCATTATGGGGTATTGTCTGTGGATTGATGAGGGGGAAAACGATTGATTCAATTTAGAATAAGGCTAATGTAACAAAATGCTGAAAAGTCAAGGGGTCTGAATACTTTCCAAATGCACTGTATCCTGGCTAAGGAGAAATGTTCACTAACAAGGATGTAAACAAATTTGTGCGTGTTTTTGTGCATATGGAACATTTCTGGAATCTTTTATTTCAGCTCATGAAACATGGGACCAACACTTTACATGTTACGTTTATATTTTTATTCAGTAAATCTTAAAGGCTATTTATACAGATTGTATGAGACAACATCCCTCCCCGTGGCTGTATGAGAAGTGTATGATAAGGCTTATGTGTAATGTATGTATTATGTTGAGTGTGTAATGTACAGTTTTCCCCTTGGGACATTAAAGTTGTATCTATAATTATATGACTATTTTAGGTTGACTATAATTTCATTACACAATTTCTGATACATCTCATGCATCAGTAAAATCAGGAAGTGCATCATCTATGCCTCTACTGCCATCAATCCAATTAGACTGGTTTTGGATTTCTCCCTGAACAAGATGTTTGCTATTTTTGCCCCATTCTGGAACTTTGAGGACTGTGACATAGCCCCTCTAGTGGTTTAATAGGATCTATATTGATATAATAGTGGACAGGGTGTCCCCAAAGACTTTAATCTGTAGTGTAGTCTAGATACATTTCTGCTCCGGTGGTGGTAGTGGTGGTGGGGGGGGACATACTAGTCACGGTGTTCGAACTACATAGACCAGATACACCCAGCATGCAGAATTCTATACATAAAAGTCAAGGTTGATAATAATGTCTCTTTCAATGCCAATAGGGTTAGGACTACATATTTATACCCTCACCATAATTTGTTACCCTGGATACATTGATACTCTGATACATGTATGAAATGTCTGCTTTTCAGATCTTTATCTTATTAAAGTGGGAGGTGAGCTCGTGTTGACGCCGGACAAGTCCACAGTGACTGACCCCATCACAAGCATCCTATGGAAGCACGGGAAGTGCTACGTGGCAGAGTGGGACAAGGAATTTGATAATCTGGAAATCTATGCTGCCTTCAAGAGCGCACAACCCTGGCCCAGACTACTGGAGAGCTGAAAATCAGTGGCTTGAAGAAAACAGACAGTGGAGTTTATTCTGTGGAGTTCAACAGAAAACTTCTTGACAAGGCGTATAAAATATCTGTTATCAGTAAGTGTTTCTGTGCGTGTGCATATATCTGTGTGTATGTACCCATGTGTGTGCGTTGCCGTGTAGAAACAGCAGATTATGCAATGCCTCACAGGCATTTGTTGGGAGTTCAGTACACATACTGTGTATTGTATGTATTGCAGTTTTTCTTTCAAGTTATCTGATTAGAAAGTTTGAACTTCTGTTCTCCTTAGCAGCAGGTCAAACAGTCCTAAATGTGAGTCAAAGCCTGAGGTAAGAAGACAGTGGCATTCACCTCACAGTGGCATTAACCCTTCCTTTTCATTCTCATCCAGAAGTGAACACAACAAATACTAATATGGTCTGTGTATGAGAATGCTAAAGCTCTCTTCTCTTCCCTCACTTATGTTTATACAGTCTTAAATTAACTGGATGACTTGCCTTGATCTGGCTGGACTACATCACTGCCTTTAACTTCTTTAAAGATGTACTACTGAAATCCTCCCATTTCCTTGTTGATAAAATTCTAGTAGTTTGCCTAATTTCAGTTTATGTGAAAAAAACAAGCTGCCATTGTGTAGATAATCATTTTACCATCTAAACCTCTGAAAAATATATTTTCCATAACCAAAAATATTGTATATTCATATTTTTGAAGCTGGTGTACAAAACCAAATGGGAAGCATAGAACTATCACATAGAACAGATCTACCACTTAGACTTGCTTGCAATGGGAGTGAAAATTCTATAACTCAAATTTCTATGGATTTGGTTGGATCGCCCAAAAGTTACATATTGTTGCTTTAAGCAGTGTTTGATGCAGTAGGAGAGGCTGTAGTTGATTTTCCTTTTATTTGATTCTGCAGAGGTTACAGTTCCACTAATGGCCATCTCCAGAAATCTGTTTTTAATTAAATTAGGGACCTGTGTGTGTGTGTGTGTGTGTGTGTGTGTGTGTGTGTGTGTGTGTGTGTGTGTGTGTGTGTGTGTGTGTGTGTGTGTGTGTGTGTGTGTGTGTGTGTGTGTGTGTGTGTGTGTGTGTGTGTGTGTGTGTGTGTGTGTGTGTGAGATTGCACAGCTGTAAATCCCACATTGAGAATATTTTTTCTCAACCTTATGCAAATATAAAGGCAAATACATTTTCAATTCAAGGAACCTCTTCTACTCGGTTTGCTGTAAACAATGTTGATGGTGTAAATGTACAGTCAGCATAAAGGTTGGATGGAAACCTGGTTACAGATTGAGGTGAAAGTGGTGTTACACTGGAATTCCACCATCAAATATGTTGAGATTGTTAGAACAAGTCGGGTTTAAAAAACATATTGTGGTGAGAGGAGCTTGTCCTGTCTAAGAAACACTGTCTGGGAAACACTGGTGGTTCAGTAGAGAGGCTGTGGTACACGTTTTACCTTCTCTGTGTGTTTCCTCAGGGGGCGATGATGAGACTACAAGGGAATGGCGCGCTGCACCAGGGCGACCTTGACGCCGCTGAAAAGGAGAGACAAATGGAGGTGTGTATGAGAAAGGGACAGTTCACCTCAAGTCCCTCTGTATGCGTCAGGATAAATGTACAGACCTCAGTCTCAAATAGATGGGAAGACTGGCATCATCTTAAACTGTCACAAACGGTGATAACAGAGAAGGAATCAGTGCCATTGTTATTACAGCATTCTTGAATCACATTCATTCTGAATGGTTCCATTTCTCTAGTTGAGTTTTACCATTGTGTTTTCTTGCAGAGGGTCCGTGCTGCTGAAGAAGACACGGTGAAGGGCGACAATGGAAACGGGAAGCAGAAGAAAATTCAGCATTGTAGGACGGACGGTAAGTTGGAGTGTGATAACAATGGAGCTTTTTCACTTCATTTCCCTTTATTGTGCAATACTTCTGGTCAACTCACTATAAGTAGACTGTTAGTCTGTTACCAACTCTTATTCTAATGATTTATTCTAAGTGACATCTCTCTAGCCAGGGAACTGTGGACCAGAAGTACCGTCTCATCTTGACCACCAGCACTGGACTGACATAGGTGCCCCTCTGAGGTCGCGTTTTTTGTGGATTTACCTTTTTGGGAAAGATCTGAATTGAATCATTATTGAGAATCATGGATTTAAAGGAACCAAATCCCTTTTTGACTTTGACTTCTTGACTATTAAAAAAAATATATATATGTTTTAATTTCACCTTTATTTAACCATGTAGGCTAGATGAGAACAAGTTCTCATTTACAACTGCAACCTGGCCAAGATAAAGCAAAGCAGTGCGACACAAACAACAACAGAGTTACACATGGAATAAACAAACATACAGTCAAAAATACAATAGAAAAAGTATATATACAGGCAATAAATAGACCATAGTGGCGAAATAATTACAATATAATTACAATATAGCAATTAAACACTGGAGTGATAGATGTGCAGAAGATGAGTGTGCAAGTAGAGATACTGGGGTGCAAAGAAGCAAAATAAATAACATTATGGAGATGAGGTAGTTGGATGGGCTATTTACAGGTGCAGTGATCTGTGAGCTGCTCTGACCGCTGGTGCTAGCTAGTGAGGAGATATAAGTCTCAGCTTCAGTGATTTTTGCATTTGTTCCAGTCATTGGCAGCAGTGAACTGGAAGGAAAAGGCGGCCTGAAGGAAATCGGCTTTTTAGGGTGACCAGTGAAATATACCTGCTGGAGCGCGTGCGACTGGTGGGTGCTGCTATGGTGGCCAGTGCGCTGAGATAAGGCGGAGCTTTACCTAGCAAAGACTTATAGATGACCTGGAGCCAGTGTGTTTGGCTACGAATATGAAGCGAGGGCCAGCCAACGAGCATACAGTTCGCAGTGGTGGGTAGTATATGGGGCTTTGGTGACAAAACGGATGGCACTGTGATAGACTGAATCCAATTTGCTGGTAAGTGTTGGAGGCTATTTTGTAAATGACATCGGAGGATCGGTTTATATAGTCAGTTTTACGAGGTATGTTTGGCAGCATGAGTGAAGGATGCTTTGTTGCGAACTAGGAAGCCGATTCAGATTTAATTTTGGATTGGAGATGCTTAATGTGAGTCTGGAAGGAGAGTTTACAGTCTAACCAGACACCTAGGTATTTGTAGTTGTCCACATATTCTAAGTCAGAATCGTCCAGAATAGTGATGCTGGACGGGCGGACAGGTGCGGGCAGCGATCGGTTGAAGAGCATGCATTTAGTTTTACTTGCATTTAATGGCAGTTGGAGGCCACAGAAGGAGAGTTGTATGGCATTGAAGCTCATCTGGAGGTTAGTTAACACAGTGTCCAAAGAAGGGCCAAGTATACAGAATAATGTTACGAACCGGCTCAAAGCCCGTAACAAAAGGAGACAAACGTGGAGATAAGGAGTAACAAAACATATATTTACTAAATAAACTAAACTATGTACAATATACAATGGTGTGTGTAATCAGTAGTGTAAGTGAGTGTTTTGCATGCATAAATGTGATAATGCAGGGTGTTGAAAGATGCCAAAGCAAACCAACCAAAAGCCACCAAGAAACACAACCAAATCTATAAAGGTGTCTGCATGGAGAGTCTCTTCCATGAATGGGGAAGTGGTGTATTTATCCTGGAGACACTGGGCCCAGAGTGTTTCCCATGCTTAATGACGGCCACTCCCAACTCCGCCCACGGCATCTAATAAGGAAACAAGAACAAGAGAATCGGCTTTCTAATCTCTGGGGATCTCAGACGATATGAAAGAGAGGTTGAACAGGCTAGTAATAGGGTTTGCAACCTATTTTAGAAAATCTCATTTTAGAAAGAGCGGGTCAGATTATCTAGCCCGGCTGATTTGTAGGGGTCAGATTTTGCGGCTCTTTCAGAACATCAGCTGTCTGGATTTGGGTGAAGGAGGAAATGGGGAGGCTTGCACAATTGTGGGGGTGCAGGGCTGTTGAACGGGGTAGGGGTAGCCAGGTGGAAAGCACAGCCAGCCGTGGAAAAATGCTTATTGAAGTTCTCACTTATCGGTTTATTGGTGGTGACAGTGTTTCCCTAGCCTCAGTGCAGTGGGCAGCTGGGAGGAGGTGCTCTTATTCTCCATGGACTTTTACAGTGTCCCAGAACTTTTTGGAGTTTGTGCTACAGGATGCAAATTTCTGTTTGAAAAAGCTAGCCTTTGCTTTCCTAACTGCCTGTGTATATTGGTTCCTAACTTCCCTGAAAAGTTGCATATCACTGGGGATATTCGTGCTAATGCAGAACCCACAGGATGTTGTGCTGGTCGAGGGCAGTCTGGTCTGGAGTGAACCAAGGGCTATCTCTTCTTAGTTCTACATTTTTTTGAGGCAGGGCATGCTTATTTCAGATGGTGAGGAAAGGACTTTTAAAGAATAACCAGGCATCCTCTACTGACGGAATGAGGTCAATATCCTTCCAGGATACCCGGGCCGGGACGATTAGAAAGGCCTGCTCACTGAAGTGTTTTAGAGAGCGTTTGACAGTGATGAGGGGTGGTCGTTCGACCACAGACAATGGGGTATTGTGTTCAGACTCATGAGGGGGAAAACTATTGAATCCATTTTAGAAAAAGACTAATGTAACAAAATGTTGAAAAAGTCAAGGGGTCTGAATACTTTCCAAATGCACTGTATCCTGGCAAATGAGAAATGTTCACTAACAGGGATGTAAACAAATTTGTGCAGAAATGTTTAGAGAAATAAGCTTTTTGTGCATATGGAACATTTCTAGAATCTTTTATTTCAGCTCATGAAACATGGGACCAACACTTTACATGTTACGTTTATATATATTTTTTATTCAGTAAATCTTAATGACTATGTGTACAGTACATACAATTTGTATAAAACCCATATGGGTGTGAGACAACATCCTCCCGTGGCTGAGAAGTGTATTTAAGGCTTATGTGTAATGTATGTATTATGTTAGTGTGTAATGTACAGTGTCTATTTTGTATACAGCAGAACTGTGTGTCGAAGACCATTTTCCCCTTGGGACATTAAAGTTCATCCTCTTCCTATACGCTGTATCTATAATTATATGACTATTTTAGGTTGACTATAATTTCATTACACAATTTCTGATACATCATGCCTTACTTTTATTTTCCTGCATCAGTAAAATCAGGAAGTGCATCATCTATGCCTCGACCGCCATTCAATCCAATCAGACAGCCCCATTCTGGAACTTTGAGGGACTATGACATGATACCTCTAGTGAATTTAATAGGATCTATATTGACTAATAGTGGACAGGGTGTCCCCAAAGACTTTTAATCTGTAGTGTAGTCTAGATACATTTCTGCGCAAATTTCTGTTTGAAAAGCTAGCCTTTGCTTAACTGACTGTGTATGGGTTGCTTCCCGACTTCCCTGAAAAGTTGCATATCGCGGGGACTATTCGAAGCTAGTGCAGTGCGCCACATGATGTTTCGTGCTGGTCAGGGGCAGTCAAGTCTGGAGTCACTGTATTATGTATCTGTTCTTAGTTCTGAATTTTTTGAAAGGGGTGTGCTTTATGATGGTGAGGAAAGCACTTTTGAAGAACAACCAGGCATCCTCTATTGACGGGGATATGTCAGTATCCTTCAGGATACCCGCCAGGTCGATTAGAAAGGCCTGCTCGCAGAAGTGTTTTAGAGCGTTTGACAGTGATGAGGGGTGGTCATTTGACCGCTGACCTATAACGGACGCAGGCAATGAGGCAGTGACTCCTGAGATCCTGGTTGAAAACAGCAGAGGTGTATTTAGAGGGCAAGTTGGTCAGATGATATCTATGAGGCTGCCAATGCTTACTGATTTGGAGTTGTAGCTGGTAGGTTCCTTGGATAATTTGTGTGAGATTTAGGGCATCTAGCTTAGATTGTAGGACAGCCGTGGGTGTTAAGCATATCCAAGTTTAGGTTACCTAACAAAGTTCTGAAGATAGATGGGGGCAATCAATAGTGAGAGACTTATTTCTGGAGAGATGGATTTCCTTTTCCTTGCATGGGCGACATGAAAGTAAAAATCTTGAAATGAAGCAGAACATGTGATAGCTTGCGCAAACAAGCTCAATAAAGATGGCAGTGTTGGGATTTGAACCCACCCCTCCTTAGAGACTGGAGCCTTAATCCAGCGCCTTAAACCGCTCGGCCACACTACCCAGCTCTGTCAAATTATTTGCACTTTCTCGTCAGTTACCTAGAGCGTCTGCACTTCCTTGTATTTTAGTCTTCTTTTTCATTTTCTTCTTTAAAATCTTTATGTATCTCACGTTGCTCTTGCGTCCTTCATCTTTTTTTGATTCTCTTTTTAAAAATCTGAATTTATCTGATGTTGCTCTTTCTTCCATCGTATAAACATAGAATTAGTTTCTGCTTTCTGTCTGAAGCAGATTGAATTAGAAAAACACGGCAGATAATTGCAATAACAGACTTGGGATTTAGGTTAAAGGCTGGATTCCCTTCATTTGTCCGGTGTCCTTGGTGGCCTTGTTTGAAATTACATTACAGTTTTCTGTTGAGAAAAACTTGCAGCGTTGGACTTCGAACCCACACCTCCGAAAGACTGGGTCCTTAAATCCAGTTCTCTGGACAGCTCGGCCACAGTACCCAATGTTAAAATGGACTGCTTGGTCGTCGCACAGACCATCACAAGTCTCCTTTTTTCCAATCAAGATTTGATGAACAACCACCGGTAGGAGGTGCTACTGCCACAAGGAGCACAGGGACTTGGTGGCTGGTTGGTTAAGGCGATGGACTACACTATTGAGTTGGAACCCATCCGTGACACACAACATTGCTTTTCCCTTGCATGGGCGACATGAAAGTAAAAATCTTGAAATGAAGCAGAACATGTGATAGCTTGCGCAAACAAGCTCAATAAAGATGGCAGTGGTGGGATTTGAACCCACGCCTCCTTAGAGACTGGAGCCTTAATCCAGCGCCTTAGACCGCTCGGCCACACTACCCAGCTCTGTCAAATTATTTGCACTTTCTCGTCAGTTACCTAGAGCGTCTGCACTTCCTTGTATTTTAGTCTTCTTTTTCATTTTCTTCTTTAAAATCTTTATGTATCTCACGTTGCTCTTGCGTCCTTCATCTTTTTTTGATTCTCTTTTTAAAATCTTAATGTATCTGATGTTGCTCTTTCTTCCATCGTATTTACTTAGAATTAGTTTCTGCTTTTATGTCTGAAGCAGATTGAATTAGAAAAACACGGCAGATAATTGCAAAAACAGACTTGGGATTTAGGGTAAAGGCTGGATTCCCTTTATTTGTCCGGTGTCCTTGGTGGCCTTGTTTGAAATTACATTACAGTTTTCTGTTGAGAAAAAGTTGCAGCGGTGGACTTTGAACCGAAAGACTGGGTTCTTAAATCCAGTTCTCTGGACAGCTCGGCCACAGTACCCACTGTTAAAATGGACTGCTTGGTCGTCGCACAGACCATCACAACTTTCCTTTTTTCCAATCAAGGATTTGATGTGAACAACCACCGGTAGGAGGTGCAACTGCCACCGCGGAGCACAGGGACTTGGTGGCTGGTTGGTTAAGGCGATGGACTACACTATTGAGTTGGAACACCATCCGTGACACACACATTGCTTATTTTCTCCCTTGCATGGGCGACATGAAAGTAAAAACCCTGAAATAAAGAAAAACATGTGATAGCTTGCGCAAACAAGCTCAATAAAGATGGCAGTGGTGGGATTTGAACCCACGCCTCCTTAGAGACTGGAGCCTAATCCAGCGCCTTAGACCGCCGGCCACACTACCCATCTATGGCAAATTATTTGCACTTTCTCGTCAGTTACCTAGAGCGTCTGCACTTCCTTGTATTTTAGTCTTCTTTTTCATTTTCTTCTTTAAAATCTTTATCTATCTCACGCTGCTCTTGCGTCCTTCATCTTTTTGATTCTTTAAAATGTTAATTAATCTGATGTTGCTCTTCTTCCATCGTATAAACTTAGAATTAGTTTCTGCTTTTCTGTCTGAAGCAGATTGAATTGGAAAACATGGCAGATAATTGCACAATAGACTGGATTTAGGTAAAGGCTGGATTCCCTTTATTTGTCCGTGTCCTTGTGGCCTTGTTTGAAATTACATTACAGTTTTCAAGTTGAGAAAACTTGCAGCGTGACTTGAACCCAAGAATGGGTTCTAACCAGCTCCTGACAGCCCACACAGTACCCACTGTTAAATGGACTGCTTGGTCGCCGCACAGACCATCACAAGTTTCCTTTTTCCAATCAAGGATTTAATGTGAACAACCACCGGTAGGAGCAGTAATCATCATGGAGCACATGACTTGGTGGCTGGTTGTTAAGGCGATGGACTACACTATTGAGTTGGAACCCCATCCGCGACACACAACATTGCTTATTTTCTCCTTGCATGGGCGACATGAAAGTAAAAACCTGAAATAAAGAAGAACATGTGATAGCTTAGCAAACAAGCTCAATAAAGATGGCAGTGGTGGGATTTGAAACCACGCCTCCTTAGAGACTGGAGCCTTAATCCAGCGCCTGAGACCGCTCGCCACACTACCCAGCTCTGGCAATGATTTGCACTTCTCGTCAGTTACCTAGAGCGTCTGCACTCCTTGTATTTAGTCTTCTTTTTCATTTTCTTCTTTAAAATCTTTATCTATCTCACGTTGCTCTTACGTCCTTCATCTTTTTTAATTCTCTTTTTAAAAATCTTAATTTATCTGATGTTGCGTCTTTCTTCCATCGTATAAACTTAGAATTAGTTTCTGCTTTTCTGTCTGAAGCAGATTGAATTAGAAAACATGGCAGATAATTGCAATAACAGACTCGGGATTTGTGGGTAAAGGCTGATTCCCTTTATTTGTCCGTGCCCTTGGTGGGCCTGTTTGAAATTACAATACAGTTTTCTGTTGAGAAAAAGTTGCATGTGGACTTTGAACCAAAGACGTCTAAATCCAGTTCTCTGGACAGCTCGCCACAGTACTGTAAAAATGGACTGCTTGGTCGTCTCACAGACCATCACAACTTTCCCCATTTTCCAATCATGATTTGACGTGAACAACCACCGGTAGGGAGGTGCAACTGCCACGCGGGAGCACAGGACTCGGTGGCTGGTTGGTTAAGGCGATGGACTACACTATTGAGTTGGTCCCCATCTGTGACACACAACATTGCTTCTTTCTCCTGCATGGGCAATGAAAGTAAAAATCTTGAAATGAACATGAACTTGTGATAGCTTGCGCAAAACATGCTCAAAAAGATGGCAGTGGTGGGATTTGAACCCACCCCTCCTTAGAGAATGGAGCCTTAATCCAGCACCTTAGACCCCACGGCCACACTACCCGGGTCTGTAAACTACTCACACTTTCGTCAGTTACCTAGAGCCGCCAGTAATTTCCTTGTATTTTAGTCTTCTTTTCATTTTCTTTAAAATCTTTATGTATTCATGTTGCTCTTGCGTCCTTCATCATTTTTTGATTCTCTTTTAAAAATCTTAATTTATCTGATGTTGCTCTTTCTTCCATCGGATAAACTTAGAATTAGTTTCTGATTTTATTTCTGAAGCAGATTGAATTAGAAAAACACGGTAGATAATTGCAGTAACAGATCGGGAATTAGGGTAAAGGCTGATTCTCTTTTGTCCGGGTGTCCTTGGTGGCCTTGTTTGAAATACATTGTTGTTTTCTGTTGAGAAAGTTGCAGCTGTGGACTTGAACTAACACCTCCGAAGACTGGGTCCTAACCAGTTCTCTGGACAGTCGGGCCACAGTACCACTGTTAAATGGACTGCTTGGTCGCCGCACAGACCATCACAACTTTCCATTTTTCAATCAAGTGATTTGACGAACAACCACCGGTAGGAGGTGCAATGTGACACCGCTGGGAACAGGACTTCTGGTGCCTGGTTGGTTAAGGCGATGGACTACACTATTGAAGAACCTCATCCCGTGACACACAACATTGCTTTTACTTCCATTGCATGGGCGACATGAAAGTAAAACCCTGAAATAAAGCAGAACATGTGATCGCTAGCCAAAACAAGCTCAATAAAATCTATGGCAGTGAGTGGATATTTGAACCCACGCCTCCTTAGAGACTGGAGCCTTAATCCAGCACCTTAGACCGCCGGTCACATCACCCAGGTCTGCAAATTTTCACACTTTTCTCATCAGTTACCTAGAGCTTGCTAGCCTCCTTGTATTTTAGTCTTCTTTTTCATTTTCTTCTTTAAAAATCTTTATGTATCTCACGTTGCACTTGGGTCCTTCATCTTTTTTGACTTTCTTTAAAATCTTGAATTACCTTGATGCTGTTTTTCTTCCATCGGATAAACTTAGAATAGTTTCTGCTGTACATTGGAAGCAGACTGAATTAGAAAAACACGGCAGATAATGCACAACAGATGTGGGAGTGAGGTAAAGGCTGGATTCCCTTATTTGTCCGGTGTCCCAGGCCTTGTTTGAAATTACATTACAGTTTTCTGTTGAGAAAATTTGCAGCGGTGGATCTTTGAACCGACACCTCCGCACAGACTGGGTCCGTTCAACCAGTTCTCTGACAACTCGCCACAGTGCCCACTGTTGAAAGTGGACTGCTGGTGGTCGCCGTGCATACCATCTGACAACCTTCCTTTCCAATCAAGGATTTGATGTGAACAACCACCGTAGAGGTAACTGCCAATCAGGTGGCACAGGATCGTGACAGGCTGTTGCGTTAAGGCAATGGACTACACTATTGAGTTGGAACCCCATCCGTGACACACAATATTGCTCTTTCTCCCTTGCATGAGGCATATGAAAGTAAAACCCTGAAATAAAGCAGAACATGTGATAGCTTGCGCAAATGCTCATAAAGATGGCAGTGGTGGGATTTGAACCCACACCTCCTTAGAGACTGGAGCCTTAAATCCAGCGCCTTAGACCACTCGGCCACACTACTCCAGCTCTGGGCAAACTATTCACACTTTCTCGTCAGTTACCTAGAGCGCCTACACCCTTGTATTTAGTCTGCTTTTTCATTTTCTTCTTGTTTAAAATATGTATCTCATGTTGCTTCTTGCGTCCTCATCTTTTGATTCTTTTTAAAAATCTTAATTTATCTGATGTTGTTTTTCTTCCATCGTATAAACTTAGAATTAGTTTCTGATTTTATGTCTGAAGCAGATTGAATTAAAAACACGGCAGATAATTGCAATAACAGATAAATTAGGGTAAAGGCTGGATTCCCTTTATTTGTCCGGTGTCCATGGTGGCCTTGTTTGAAATTACATTACAGTTTTCTGTTGAAAATGCAAAGTGGACTAACCAACACTCCGAAAGATTGGGTCCTGAATCCAGTTCTCTGGACAGCTCGGCCACAGTACCCACTACAAATGGACTGCTTGGTCGCACAGACCATCACAAGTTTCCTTTTTTCCAATCATGATTTGACTTGAACAACCACCGGTAGGATGTGCAACTGCCACCGCAGGGGGCACAGGACTTGGTGCCCGGGTTGGTTAAGGCAATGGACTACACTATTGAGTTGGAACCCCATCCGGGACACACAACATTGCTTCTTTTCCTGCATGGGCGACATAAAAAAGTAAAACACTGAAATAAAGCAGAACATGGGGATAGCTTGCAAACATGCTCAATAAAGATGGCAGGTGGATTTGAACCCACGCCTCCTTAGAGACTGAGCCTAAATCCAGCCTTAGACCACTCGTCACACCACCAACAAGCTTCCACAACTATTCACACTTCTGCACGTTACCTAGAGCGTCTGCAATTCCTTGTATTTTAGTCTTCTTTTCATTTTCTCCTTTAAAATCTTTATGTATCTAATGTTGCACTTGGGTCCTTCATCTTTGATTCTTTTTTAAAATCTGAATTTATCTGATGTTGCTCTTTTTCTTCCATCGGATAAACTTGAATTAGTTTCTGCTTTTATGTCTGAAGCAGATTGAATTCAAAAACACGGTGATAATTGCATAACAGATGTGGGAATTAGGGGTAAAGGCTGATTCCATTTATTTGTCCGGTGTCCTTGGTGGCCTTGTTTGAAATTACATTACAGTTTTCTGTTGAGAAAATTTGCAGCTGGGACTTTGAACCGACTCCGCAAGACTGGGTCCTTAAATCCAGTTCTCTGGACACCGGCCACAGTACCCACTGTTAAATGGACTGCTTGGTCGCCGCACAGACCATCACAATCTCTTCTTTTTCCAATCAAGGATTTGATGTGAACAACGCACCGGCAGGATAGTAGCCAGCCGCCATGGAGCACAGGACTTGGTGGCCCTGGTTGGTTAAG
>NC_060195.1:64940500-64943073 GCF_021184085.1 Oncorhynchus gorbuscha
GGATCGTCTTACATCTTATTTCTCGTGGATTTTTGTGGTTGTTTTTTTATTAAGTTGTACACACTAAATTGGTATTGAATACAGCACTGTTGGGTAGGGATTGCAACTTAAGCACTGTACTTGTTACCAATAAAATAAAATAAATATATATCTTTTTGCAAATACTGTAACCAATGGAACTTTCTGAACTAGAAATGTCTCAGATCTAATACACAGAGATACAAATAAGATGGAAGTTAAAAAAAGAAAATAAGAACAACACTCTGCTTACGGGAGCAAGAGCTGAGTGTCAGGGACTGGTACTGACCTAGAACCTGGTAATCCCACGGGGATGTTGTGTGTGTGCCTGAGTCTCCAGGAAGCCTTATTGTCAAGGGCTTAATCTGCTGAAGGAGACAGAGGCTTACAGAGACTTACTCTGTCCACTTCCACCTTCTCTCTAACAGCCGTTTAGATCATCTAGTGTATTGACTGACTGAATCTTCTGGCAGGACGCACAGACAGCCAGTCCTGCTGCATCGTCAGCTATCCTTCAGTTTCTTCTAGGGGCACTGGATCGGTCCTTAGTGATTTTACTGCCTTGACTCACCACATGAACCTTTAGATCAGGGATCCACCTGAAGCTCTGAAGCTTTGGGAACCGTCAAGGAGGACAAGAGACATATTTCAAATCAGGACAGGATATTGAACAGGACCCAAAGGAATCAGGTGGGACCCACCAGTGACTCGCGACCCAATCGGGTTTGGGAATCATTTGTTGACTGGACGTAAGGCAGGACCTTTTGGGCTGCCCAGTCCTGTCTCTTCTCCTCTCTCTTTCCTTCAGCCTGTGGAGTAACTGGGCTCCCTGGTGGATGGAGTGCATAAACACATTATAAAGAGCATGGTCTCTGACGGTTTGGGCATACATCAAGGGCTAAGTTGTAAACGCAACGGCTGCTGACGCCTGGTCATCGCCGCTGTTCGCCTGGCTGTGTGCTCGGATTCTCCCTCCGCAGCTTCAACCTCTCCACGCAGGTACGGAGGCGCGCGCACACACACACACACACACACACACACACACACACACACACACACACACACACACACACACACACACACACACACACACACACACACACACACACACACACACACACACACACACACACACACACACACAGCTATTGAGTCATGCAACAAGGTTTTGGCTCTAGTGGGCCTAAGGTTTATAGCACTCAGGCATCCTACAGGGAGCTTTGGGTCTTAGACAGGGTGGTAGTGTGCTGACACAGAAGGGCCTCTGGAGTCGTGGACAGGCGTGGGGATAGTGTTGACACAGAGGGCCTCTGGGTCTTAGACAGGGTGAGAGTGTTGACACAGGGGGCCTCTGGGTCTTAGACAAGGGGATAGTGGTGACACAGAGGGCCTCTGGGTCTTAGACAAGGGGAGAGTTGTTGACACAGAGGGCCTCTGGGTCTTAGACAGGGTGGTAGTGTGTGACACAGAGGGCCTTTGAGTGTCTTAGACGGGGGTAGTGTTAACACAGAGGGCTCTGGGTCTTAGACAGGGTGGTAGTGTTAACACAGAGGACTTTGGGTCTTAGACGTGGGGATATTGTTGACAAAGAGGGCCTTGGGTCTTAGACAGGGTGGTATTGTTGACAAAGAGGGCCTTGGGTCTTAGACGTGGGGATATTGTTGACAAAGAGGGCCTTGGGTCTTAGACAGGGTGATATTGTTGACAAAGAGGGCCTTGGGTCTTAGACAAGGGGATATTGTTGACAAAGAGGGCCTTGGGTCTTAGACAAGGGGATATTGTTGACAAAGAGGGCCTTGGGTCTTAGACAAGGGGATATTGTTGACAAAGAGGGCCTTGGGTCTTAGACAAGGGGATATTGTTGACAAAGAGGGCCTTGGGTCTTAGACAAGGGGATATTGTTGACAAAGAGGGCCTTGGGTCTTAGACAAGGGGATATTGTTGACAAAGAGGGCCTTGGGTCTTAGACAAGGGGATATTGTTGACAAAGAGGGCCTTGGGTCTTAGACAGGGTGATATTGTTGACAAAGAGGGCCTTGGGTCTTAGACAAGGGGATATTGTTGACAAAGAGGGCCTTGGGTCTTAGACAAGGGGATATTGTTGACAAAGAGGGCCTTGGGTCTTAGACAAGGGGATATTGTTGACAAAGAGGGCCTTGGGTCTTAGACAGGGTGATATTGTTGACAAAGAGGGCCTTGGGTCTTAGACAAGGGGATATTGTTGACAAAGAGGGCCTTGGGTCTTAGACAAGGGTGATATTGTTGACAAAGAGGGCCTTGGGTCTTAGACAAGGGGATATTGTTGACAAAGAGGGCCTTGGGTCTTAGACAAGGGGATATTGTTGACAAAGAGGGCCTTGGGTCTTAGACAAGGGGATATTGTTGACAAAGAGGGCCTTGGGTCTTAGACAAGGGGATATTGTTGACAAAGAGGGCCTTGGGTCTTAGACAAGGGGATATTGTTGACAAAGAGGGCCTTGGGTCTTAGACAAGGGGATATTGTTGACAAAGAGGGCCTTGGGTCTTAGACAAGGGGATATTGTTGACAAAGAGGG
>NC_060195.1:64950673-64961394 GCF_021184085.1 Oncorhynchus gorbuscha
CACACACACACACACAAACACCCCAAAGCCATGTCCATTCACCCAACTATTCAGCAAAATCTAGATAGCACAACGTGTGTGTGTGTGTGTGTGTGTGTGTGTGTGTGTGTGTGTGTGTGTGTGTGTGTGTGTGTGTGTGTGTGTGTGTGTGTGTGTGTGTGTGTGTGTGTGTGTGTGTGTGTGTGTGTGTGTGTGTGTGTGTGTGTGTGTGTGAATTCCAGAGGGGAGACCCTGTGACTGACTCCAGAACTGACCCAGGAACTAACAGGATATATCACAGGGTGACAGAGCAGCACCTTCATTACATAAAGGCATGATGTCAGATCTATTCATTACATTTCTATCTGGTACATTCTGTCTAAGTAGGAAGCCTTGTCCGAGCCGGAACAGCAGGAGCCTCTCTCCTATTGTGTAGGCAGCTTGATCAACACCCCTTGGACAGGACGCCACTGTATCCCTTGTCTCCCTCTAAACCTCAGAAACAGGCTTCTAACTAGACAGGGTTTTGGAAGGCTGGCCACGCAAGACTAGTTCAACCCCCAATCCATCTCCTTGGTTCATGCTGACTGCCAAGAAAAGAGGCATTGGGGTCCCATTTTTAGAGTCTTTGGTATGACTCAACGGGAAATCGAACCCCCCAACCTTCCAATCTCAGGTCGGACACTTGGGAGTCCACTCACCTGGTGTCCAAGGTCTAAAACCCTGATTAGGAGCGCAGGATGAACCCCCCCCAGGTCTGTGTTGAGAGAGGGCCTCTAGGGAAAGATGGGAGGGATATTCTCTGTCTGTTGCACATTATTTGAAGGCTACCTACAACTACATAACACATGTATAAACCATAACACTGTGTGGAGCAGTGTCAATGTCAACAAACTCGCTATTAAATGATCATGTGCTTATGTATGGTTATCAAGGTGTTATGGGATCCTTATGTATGGTTATCAAGGTGTTATGGGATCCTTATGTATGGTTATCAAGGTGTTATGGGATCCTTATGTATGGTTATCAAGGTGTTATGGGATCCTTATGTATGGTTATCAAGGTGTTATGGGATCCTTATGTATGGTTATCAAGGTGTTATGGGATCCTTATGTATGGTTATCAAGGTGTTATGGGATCCTTATGTATGGTTATCAAGGTGTTATGGGATCCTTATGTATGGTTATCAAGGTGTTATGGGATCCTTATGTATGGTTATCAAGGTGTTATGGGATCCTTATGTATGGTTATCAAAGTGTTATGGGATCCTTATGTATGGTTATCAAGGTGTTATGGGATCCTTATGTATGGTTATCAAGGTGTTATGGGATCCTTATGTATGGTTATCAAGGTGTTATGGGATCCTTATGTATGGTTATCAAGGTGTTATGGGATCCTTATGTATGGTTATCAAGGTGTTATGGGATCCTTATGTATGGTTATCAAGGTGTTATGGGATCCTTATGTATGGTTATCAAGGTGTTATGGGATCCTTATGTATGGTTATCAAGGTGTTATGGGATCCTTATGTATGGTTATCAAGGTGTTATGGGATCCTTATGTATGGTTATCAAGGTGTTATGGGATCCTTATGTATGGTTATCAAGGTGTTATGGGATCCTTATGTATGGTTATCAAGGTGTTATGGGATCCTTATGTATGGTTATCAAGGTGTTATGGGATCCTTATGTATGGTTATCAAGGTGTTATGGGATCCTTATGTAGGTGGCTAGGTGTCCTACCAGCTGTGTTACAAAATAGTCTAACATGGAAAAATATAAGCAACAGCTCAGATATTCAACTTCTGCCTGTATATTCAGGATATTCAACTTCTGCCTGTATATTCAGGATATTCAACTTCTGCCTGTATATTCAGGATATTCAACTTCTGCCTGTATATTCAGGATATTCAACTTCTGCCTGTATATTCAGGATATTCAACGTCTGCCTGTATATTCAGGATATTCAACTTCTGCCTGTATATTCAGGATATTCAACTTCTGCCTGTATATTCAGGATATTCAACTTCTGCCTGTATATTCAGGATATTCAACTTCTGCCTGTATATTCAGGATATTCAACTTCTGCCTGTATATTCAGGATATTCAACTTCTGCCTGTATATTCAGGATATTCAACTTCTGCCTGTATATTCAGGATATTCAACTTCTGCCTGTATATTCAGGATATTCAACTTCTGCCTGTATATTCAGGATATTCAACTTCTGCCTGTATATTCAGGATATTCAACTTCTGCCTGTATATTCAGGATATTCAACGTCTGCCTGTATATTCAGGATATTCAACGTCTGCCTGTATATTCAGGATATTCAACGTCTGCCTGTATATTCAGGATATTCAACGTCTGCCTGTATATTCAGGATATTCAACGTCTGCCTGTATATTCAGGGGCAACAAATGGGCACTTTGCTACATTCAGTAGAGAACGAGATATAGTCTACTGTCATGCAGATTAGAACAGAAACGAACATGTCTGTCATTATTGGACAAGTTCAGGTAGAAATCCGTTTCAAAACGTTTTAGTTCAGTAGAGGTAATCCCCCGCTCATCCCAACGCAAACCAATGATCCAGTACTATCAGAGTACACTCACACCCACACACCAACTCCAGTGGCTTTTCATGAGTAGCCTTTACAGCCAATGGAAGTATCCTAGCCTACAACCAACACTGCGACTCGACTCAACTATCAACAAAAACTTGCAAAACCCACACAAACACTTGAATAGCCTCTCGCGGTTCTCACACATTGCGATCAGAAAAACTCCGCTCGTACCGAAAAAAAATCGTAAATCAGATATAACGCAAACCGTATCCTACCTTTTCTTTTCTCCTTTCGGTCTTTAAAAAAAAATATTTCCCCTCGCGTCCTCCGTCACGACCGGTCGTTCAGCTCCACATATCATACGGGATAGATATAATCCTAAAGGGCTTTCGCTCTCCGGTTCCGCCAGAGAAGAACAGAACGTGACTTGGTGTTGTCGGTGGAGCGAGCTGAGCGTCAGCAGCGTCTCCACTGGGGCTCGAGCTGCACCTTGTGTGTGTGTGTGTGTGTGTGTGTGTGTGTGTGTGTGTGTGTGTGTGTGTGTGTGTGTGTGTGTGTGTGTGTGTGTGTGTGTGTGTGTGTGTGTGTGTGTGTGTGTGTGTGTGTGTGTGTGTGTGTGTGTGTGTGTGTGTGTGTGTGTGTGTGTGTGTGTGTGTGTGTGTGTGTGTGTGTGTGTGTGTGGTATTGTATGTCAGTGAGGGGGAGAGAGGGTGACAGCTCCTGGAGAGAATGAGCAGTGTGCGGGGGGTTCCCGTAAGCAAACGGTGGCGGGAATTTGTATGGAGTGAAACGCACGCACGCACGCATACACACATACACACGCATACACACATACACCCATTAAACCATTCAATATACATATTGAGCTGTCAGTGACTATCGATAAATCAAACCTCAGAGACTAGGGCAGGCTATATTCTTCTCGCAGTAGGCCAGCCTAAAGAAAATGTTTGTATGTGTGTAAATGTTTACTTATAGGCAGTGTGTGATGTGCTTTTGTGTTGTGTTATTGTCTTATTGAACTGTGTGTGTGTGTGTGTGTGTGTGTGTGTGTGTGTGTGTGTGTGTGTGTGTGTGTGTGTGTGTGTGTGTGTGTGTGTGTGTGTGTGTGTGTGTGTGTGTGTGTGTGTGTGTGTGTGTGTGTGTGTGTGTGTGTGTGTGTGTGTGTGTGTGTGTGTGTGTGTGTGTGTGTGTGTGTGTGTGTGTGTGTACAACTGTGGGGCTATACATGAGCTATGTACAGCCTCCTCTTTCTATTTAAATCTCTTATCATCTCAAACCTAGATTTGACTCTTATTATCCACCTGAAGTTAACACTTTTAACACCTGACAGGCCCAGCAATGTCTGTTGCTATGGGAACCAGCGAGGTATACACCTCTGTTACTATAGAAACTAGGGACCTCAAAGTTATAATCTATATAAGACAACAGCTATATCTCAACACACATCTCTGATACACACGCACACACCTTAGATCCTTCTCCAAATCTCTACTGGAATGTGGCTCCTATAACCACATCAGTGGTCACAAGGCGCATCACATGACACACAGGGTGTGTGTGCGATGTTACAGTTGTTTACAATTGCTTACACACTAAAATGGAACTTTTCCCACAATTAACAAAACCTTACACTCAAGGAGCAAAACACAAGGCTAGATTTGCACAACTTTACGCACATTGTCAGCTTCACACTATTCGCAAAACATTAGACACACACGTGTATGCATCAGACACAGAAGTATATCATGATGTCACTTCCTTGCAATTCCAAAGCACTGACTGTCAAATTACCACACCTATGAGTCAATCTGTTAAACACAGCCATCAGGTGCACAAACACATGATTGCTAAATTGTAGACACACCAATCAGGTTTAAGCACTATAAAAATGCAGCAGATAGGTTCACCTGCCTTCAACCAAAATGGAAGGAGTCAGAAGAAGAGTGAGGGTGAGAGGAGGAGTACACAGAGGAGGAGGAGGTAGAGGAAGAGGAAGAGGTAGAGGAAGATCTGAAGCAGGAGGAGAACGTGCACAAAGAAGAAGAGGACCAAACTTATCAAATGACATTCGTGCAACACTAGTGGACCGTGTTGTGAACCACGGATTGACGCTGAGGGAGGCTGGACTGAGAGTTCAGCCAAATCTTAGCAGATATACAGTGGCATCTGTCATAAGGACTTTTAGACAGGAAAACAGGTAGAAGATCTGTCTACAGTTACAGTAACCAGCTGCTTATTGTCTGCAGCATATCAGCACTTGTGATACCCCTTCCTGTGACATTGTACAGTAAGTTACATGTATTATTCTCTACATAGGATTTTAGGGTCGGGAACGACAAAGAGGAAGGGGGCCCATATTCACGGAAGAACAAGAGCGAGAGATAATAAACATGGTTTTGGCCAATAATGCTATCAGGCTCAGAGTACTACAAGCCAACATTATCGGTGACCATGCCATTTTCAATAATGTCCATCAGGCTCAGAGAACTACAAGCCAACATTATCTGTGACCATGCCATTTTCAATAATGTCCATCAGGCTCAGAGAACTACAAGCCAACATTATCTGTGACCATGCCATTTTCAATAATGTCCATCAGGCTCAGAGAACTACAAGCCAACATTATCTGTGACCATGCCATTTTCAATAATGTCCATCAGGCTCAGAGAACTACAAGCCAACATTATCGGTGACCATGCCATTTTCAATAATGTCCATCAGGCTCAGAGAACTACAAGCCAACATTATCGGTGACCATGCCATTTTCAATAATGTCCATCAGGCTCAGAGAACTACAAGCCAACATTATCGGTGACCATGCCATTTTCAATAATGTTCATCAGGCTCAGAGAACTACAAGCCAACATTATCTGTGACCATGCCATTTTCAATAATGTCCATCAGGCTCAGAGAACTACAAGCCAACATTATCGGTGACCATGCCATTTTCAATAATGTCCATCAGGCTCAGAGAACTACAAGCCAACATTATCGGTGACCATGCCATTTTCAATAATGTCCATCAGGCTCAGAGAACTACAAGCCAACATTATCGGTGACCATGCCATTTTCAATAATGTCCATCAGGCTCAGAGAACTACAAGCCAACATTATCGGTGACCATGCCATTTTCAATAATGTCCATCAGGCTCAGAGAACTACAAGCCAACATTATCGGTGACCATGCCATTTTCAATAATGTCCATCAGGCTCAGAGAACTACAAGCCAACATTATCGGTGACCATGCCATTTTCAATAATGTCCATCAGGCTCAGAGAACTACAAGCCAACATTATCGGTGACCATGCCATTTTCAATAATGTCCATCAGGCTCAGAGAACTACAAGCCAACATTATCTGTGACCATGCCATTTTCAATAATGTCCATCAGGCTCAGAGAACTACAAGCCAACATTATCTGTGACCATGCCATTTTCAATAATGTCCATCAGGCTCAGAGAACTACAAGCCAACATTATCGGTGACCATGCCATTTTCAATAATGTCCATCAGGCTCAGAGAACTACAAGCCAACATTATCGGTGACCATGCCATTTTCAATAATGTCCATCAGGCTCAGAGAACTACAAGCCAACATTATCTGTGACCATGCCATTTTCAATAATGTCCATCAGGCTCAGAGAACTACAAGCCAACATTATCTGTGACCATGCCATTTTCAATAATGTCCATCAGGCTCAGAGAACTACAAGCCAACATTATCGGTGACCATGCCATTTTCAATAATGTCCATCAGGCTCAGAGAACTACAAGCCAACATTATCGGTGACCATGCCATTTTCAATAATGTCCATCAGGCTCAGAGAACTACAAGCCAACATTATCTGTGACCATGCCATTTTCAATAATGTCCATCAGGCTCAGAGAACTACAAGCCAACATTATCTGTGACCATGCCATTTTCAATAATGTCCATCAGGCTCAGAGAACTACAAGCCAACATTATCGGTGACCATGCCATTTTCAATAATGTCCATCAGGCTCAGAGAACTACAAGCCAACATTATCGGTGACCATGCCATTTTCAATAATGTCCATCAGGCTCAGAGAACTACAAGCCAACATTATCTGTGACCATGCCATTTTCAATAATGTCCATCAGGCTCAGAGAACTACAAGCCAACATTATCTGTGACCATGCCATTTTCAATAATGTCCATCAGGCTCAGAGAACTACAAGCCAACATTATCGGTGACCATGCCATTTTCAATAATGTCCATCAGGCTCAGAGAACTACAAGCCAACATTATCGGTGACCATGCCATTTTCAATAATGTCCATCAGGCTCAGAGAACTACAAGCCAACATTATCGGTGACCATGCCATTTTCAATAATGTCCATCAGGCTCAGAGAACTACAAGCCAACATTATCTGTGACCATGCCATTTTCAATAATGTCCATCAGGCTCAGAGAACTACAAGCCAACATTATCTGTGACCATGCCATTTTCAATAATGTCCATCAGGCTCAGAGAACTACAAGCCAACATTATCGGTGACCATGCCATTTTCAATAATGTCCATCAGGCTCAGAGAACTACAAGCCAACATTATCGGTGACCGTGCCATTTTCAATAATGTCCATCAGGCTCAGAGAACTACAAGCCAACATTATCGGTGACCGTGCCATTTTCAATAATGTCCATCAGGCTCAGAGAACTACAAGCCAACATTATCTGTGACCATGCCATTTTCAATAATGTCCATCAGGCTCAGAGAACTACAAGCCAACATTATCGGTGACCATGCCATTTTCAATAATGTCCATCAGGCTCAGAGAACTACAAGCCAACATTATCAGTGACCATGCCATTTTCAATAATGTCCATCAGGCTCAGAGAACTACAAGCCAACATTATCTGTGACCATGCCATTTTCAATAATGTCCATCAGGCTCAGAGAACTACAAGCCAACATTATCGGTGACCATGCCATTTTCAATAATGTCCATCAGGCTCAGAGAACTACAAGCCAACATTATCTGTGACCATGCCATTTTCAATAATGTCCATCAGGCTCAGAGAACTACAAGCCAACATTATCTGTGACCATGCCATTTTCAATAATGTCCATCAGGCTCAGAGAACTACAAGCCAACATTATCGGTGACCATGCCATTTTCAATAATGTCCATCAGGCTCAGAGAACTACAAGCCAACATTATCGGTGACCATGCCATTTTCAATAATGTCCATCAGGCTCAGAGAACTACAAGCCAACATTATCTGTGACCATGCCATTTTCAATAATGTCCATCAGGCTCAGAGAACTACAAGCCAACATTATCTGTGACCATGCCATTTTCAATAATGTCCATCAGGCTCAGAGAACTACAAGCCAACATTATCGGTGACCATGCCATTTTCAATAATGTCCATCAGGCTCAGAGAACTACAAGCCAACATTATCGGTGACCATGCCATTTTCAATAATGTCCATCAGGCTCAGAGAACTACAAGCCAACATTATCGGTGACCATGCCATTTTCAATTTATTTTTTTTATTTTTTATTTAACCAGGTAGGCTAGTTGAGAACAAGTTCTCATTTGCAACTGCGACCTGGCCAAGATAAAGCATAGCAGTGTGAACAGACAACACAGAGTTACACATGGAGTAAACAATTAACAAGTCAATAACACAGTAGAAAAAAAGAAAGAAAAGAGAGTCTATATACAATGTGTGCAAAAGGCATGAGGAGGTAGGCGGATAATTACAATATTGCAGATTAACACTGGAGTGATAATTGATCAGATGGTCATGTACAGGTAGAGATATTGGTGTGCAAAAGAGCAGAAAAGTAAATGAATAAAAACAGTATGGGGATGAGGTAGGTGAAAATGGGTGGGCTATTTACCAATAGACTATGTATAGCTGCAGCGATCGGTTAGCTGCTCAGATAGCAGATGTTTGAAGTTGGTGAGGGAGATAAAAGCCTCCAACTTCAGCGATTTTTGCAATTCGTTCCAGTCACAGGCAGCAGAGTACTGGAACGAAAGGCGGCCAAATGAGGTGTTGGCTTTAGGGATGATCAGTGAGATACACCTGCTGGAGCGCGTGCTACGGATGGGTGCCATCATGACCAGTGAACTTAGATAAGGCGGAGCTTTACCTAGCATGGACCTGTAGATGACCTGGAGCCAGTGGGTCTGGTGACGAATATGTAGCGAGGGCCAGCCGACTAGAGCATACAAGTCGCAGTCGTTGGTGGTATAAGGTGCTTTAGTGACAAAACGGATGGCACTGTGATAAACTGCATCCAGTTTGCTGAGTAGAGTGTTGGAAGCAATTTTGTAGATGACATCGCCAAAGTCGAGGATCGGTAGGATAGTCAGTTTTACTAGGGTAAGTTTGGCGGCGTGAGTGAAGGAGGCTTTGTTGCGGAATAGAAAGCCAAATCTTGATTTGATTTTCGATTGGAGATGTTTGATATGAGTCTGGAAGGAGAGTTTACAGTCTAGCCAGACACGTAGGTACTTATAGATGTCCACATATTCAAGGTCGGAACCATCCAGGGTGGTGATGCTGGTCAGGCGTGCGGGTGCAGGCAGCGAACGGTTGAAAAGCATGCATTTGGTTTTACTACCGTTTAAGAGCAGTTTGAGGCCACGGAAGGAGTGTTGTAAGGCATTGAAGCTCGTTTGGAGGTTAGATAGCACAGTGTCCAAGGACGGGCCGGAAGTACATAGAATGGTGTCGTCTGCGTAGAGGTGGATCAGGGAATCGCCCGCAGCAAGAGCAACATCATTGATATATACAGAAAAAAGAGTCAGCCCGAGGATTGAACCCTGTGGCACCCCCATAGAGACTGCCAGAGGACCGGACAGCATGCCCTCCGATTTGACACACTGAACTCTGTCTGCAAAGTAATTGGTGAACCAGGCAAGGCAGTCATCCGAAAAACCGAGGCTACTGAGTCTGCCGATAAGGATATGGTGATTGACAGAGTCGAAAGCCTTGGCAAGGTCGATGAAGACGGCTGCACAGTACTGTCTTTTATCGATGGCGGTTATGATATCGTTTAGTACCTTGAGCGTGGCTGAGGTGCACGCGTGACCGGCTCGGAAACGAGATTGCACAGCGGAGAAGGTACGGTGGGATTCGAGATGGTCAGTAACCTGTTTGTTGACTTTGCTTTCGAAGACCTTAGATAGGCAGGGCATGATGGATTGCAATAATGTCCATCAGGCTCAGAGAACTACAAGCCAACATTATCGGTGACCATACCATTTTCAATAATGTCCATCAGGCTCAGAGAACTACAAGCCAACATTATCGGTGACCATACCATTTTCAATAATGTCCATCAGGCTCAGAGAACTACAAGCCAACATTATCGGTGACCATACCATTTTCAATAATGTCCATCAGGCTCAGAGAACTACAAGCCAACATTATCGGTGACCATGCCATTTTCAATAATGTCCATCAGGCTCAGAGAACTACAAGCCAACATTATCGGTGACCATACCATTTTCAATAATGTCCATCAGGCTCAGAGAACTACAAGCCAACATTATCGGTGACCATGCCATTTTCAACAATGTCCATCAGGTCTCTCAGTCAACACTGGCACACATCCTGAAAAGATATCAGGTTCAAATGAAACAACTTTATCGAGTTCCTTTTGAGGGGAATTCAGAGGGTCAAACGGCTGCGGCTTGAGTATGTGGAGGTTTGTATTGTTCACTTTAGCACTGTGATGGGACCTATCCTGACCTACAGTCTTGTCTTTCACTGTATTTCAGTGATGCTGAGGAAATCCTGCATGAATTCATATATATTGGTGAGGCAGGGTTCAACCTCACAAAAGCAAGAAGGCTATAATCAGGGCTATAATCAATGTCCCAGGGCAACGTGGGGGTAACATCACCCTTTGCGCTGCCATTTCACAGCATGGGGTTGTCCTCCATGCCAAAATGGGCCCTTACAACACACCTCACATTCTGACATGTTTGGACCGATTGCACCACATCATCACAGCAGGTAATGAAATGCACCAGATGCAATACACGGTCATCTGGGACAATGTGTCATTCCACCGCTCTGCTTTGGTCCAGAACTGGTTTCAACACCATCCACAGTTGACAGTACTATACCTTCCACAATACTCTCCGCTTCTCAACCTTATCGAAGAGTTTTTCTCTGCATGGAG
>NC_060195.1:64961494-64972865 GCF_021184085.1 Oncorhynchus gorbuscha
TGCGAAAGTATTCGGCCCCTTGAACTTTGCGACCTTTTGCCACATTTCAGGCTTCAAACATAAAGATATAAAACTGTATTTTTTTGTGAAGAATCAACAACAAGTGGGACACAATCATGAAGTGGAACAACATTTATTGGATATTTCAAACTTTTTTAACAAATCAAAAACTGAAAAATTGGGCGTGCAAAATTATTCAGCCCCCTTAAGTTAATACTTTGTAGCGCCACCTTTTGCTGCGATTACAGCTGTAAGTGTCATGCAGGTGAAAGAGGACCCAAAAGCGACTTAACAGAAACAGAGTTTATTCAAGTCCAAACAGGGAATAACAGAAATCCTCTAGTCTGTAGAGGAGAATAACAGGAGAAGCGGCCACAGACTGCAGGTCGCCGGGTAGGCGCAGGCCGAAGTTGACAGAGACACCTGCTCACACGCAGCATCTGATGAAGGCAAAAAACACGACAGGACAGGGCGAAAACACAATCAGCAGCAGGTGAATACTAAACAAGGAACCGACGGGACAGAACGGAACACAAAGGGAATAAATAGACTCTAATCAGGGAAAGGATCGAACAGTGTGGGAAGATTAAATGATGATTAGGGAATAGGGAACAGCTGGGAGTAGTAATCAGATGACAGAGAGAAGAGAGCGAGAGAGTGAGGGGAGGGAGAGAGAGGGATAGAAAGAGGGAAAGAACCCAATAAGACCAGCAGAGGGAAACGAACAGAATGGGGGAGCACAGGGACAAGACATGATAATAAATGAAACATGACAGTACCCCCACTCCTTGGCGCCTCTGCCGCGCACTCGGAAGAGGAATCCTATGCAACGGAGGAAATCATCGATAAGTGAACGGTCCAGCCTCGGAGCGGAACCCAACTCCTCTCCCTCAGGACCGTAACCTCCCAATCCACTAAGTATTGGTGACCCCGTCCCCCGAACGCATGTCCATGATCTTATGTACCTGTGTAAATAGGTGCCGCTCACGACAAGAGGACGGGAGGGGGGGAAGACGAACGGGGTGCGAAGAAAGGGCTTAACACAGACATGTGAAGACAGGATGGACGCGACTAAGATGTCGCGGAAGAAGCAGTCGCACAGCGACAGGATTGACGACCTGGGAGACACGGAACGGACCAATGAATCATGAGTCAACTTACGAGAAGTTGTCGTAAGAGGAAGGTTGCGAGTGGAAAGCCACACTCTCTGGCCGCAACGATACCTTGGACCTCTTAATCCTCACGTTTATTGGCGGCTCTCACATCTTCCCCGCAGACAAAGGCAGACCGGTAATGAAGCCTAAGGGATGAGACCATTCGAGAAGGAATGGGGAGCGGCCTGAGACGACCGGCAGGAGGAGAAGTTACCCGACTTAGTCTGCGCGCAGTCCGAACAAGCAGCCACGAAACGAGCGCGTGTCACGCTCCTGGAGTCGGCCACCAAAGCGCTTGGCGAATAGACGCAAGAGTGCCTCGAACACCGGATGACCAGCTAACTTGGCAGAGTGAGCCCACTGAAGAACAGCCAGACGAGTGGAAACAGGAACGAAAAGGAGGTTACTAGGGGACAAGCGCGCGGCGGCCTTGGTGTGCGTGAGTGCTTGCTTAACCTGTCTTTCAATTCCCAGACTGTTAACCCGACAACACGCCATAAGGAAGAATCCCCTCGGGATCAGTAGAAGCCACAGAAGAACTAAACAGACGGATAAGGCATCAGGTGGTGTTCGCTACCCGGACGGGTAAGAAATCACAAACTCGAAACGAGCGAAAAACACGCCCAACGAGCTTGACGGGCATTAAGTCGTTTGGCAGAACGGATGTACCAAGGTTCTTATGGTCTGTCCAAACGACAAAGGAACGGTCGCCCCCTCCCACCACTGTCGCCATTCGCCTAGGCTGCGGATGGCGAGCAGTTCACGGTTACCCACATCATAGTTGCGCTCAGATGGCGACAGGCTGATGAGAAAAAAATAAGCGCAAAGGATGAACCTATCAGACTGGAAGCGCTGGGATAGAATGGCTCCCACGCCTGGCCTCTGAAGCGCCGCTCAACCCTCGGGACAATGAATTGTCCAGTAGCGTCAGAGTACAGGAGGAGCGGACGTAAAACGTTCTTTAGAAGATCAAAGCTCCTGGTGAACCGGACTACTTAAAACACGTCTTGACAGAAGTAAGAGCTGTGAGAGGAGCAGCAGCTTGACCGAAATTCTGAATGAAACGCCGATAGAAATTAGCGAAACCTAAAAGCGCTGCAGCTCGACACGTGACCTTGAACGGGCCAATCACTGACAACTTGGACCTTAGCGGAATCCATCTGAATGCCTTCCAGCGGAAATAACGGAACCGAGAAAAGTAACGGAGGAGACATGAAAAGAGCACTTCTCAGCCTTTACGTAGAGACAATTCTCTAAAAGGCGCTGTAGAACAAATCGAACGTGCTGAACATGAATCTCGAAAGGGACGGAGAAAAAATCAGGATATCGTCAAGATAGACAAAAGATGTTCAGCATGTCTCTCAGAACATCATTAACTAATGCCTGAAAAACAGCAGGCGCATTGGCGAGGACCCAACGCAGAACCCGGTACTCAAAATGCCCTAACGGAGTGTTAAACGCCGTTTCCACTCGCCCCTCTCTGATGCGCACGAGATGGTAAGCGTTACGAAGGTCCAACTTAGTAAAGCACCTGGCTCCCTGCAGAATCTCGAAGGCTGATGACATAAGGGGAAGCGGATAACGATTCTTAACCGTTATGTCATTCAGCCCTCGATAATCCACGCAGGGGCAGAGTACCGTCCTTCTTCTTAACAAAAAGAACCCCGCCCCGGCCGGGAAGAAGAAGGCACTATGGTACCAGCGTCAAGAGACACAGACAAATAATCCTCGAGAGCCTTACGTTCGGGGAGCCGACAGAGAGTATAGTCTACCTCGAGGGAGGAGTGGTCCCCGAAGGAGATCAATACTACAATCATAATGACCGGTGAGGAGGAAGGAGCTGGCTCGGGACCGACTGAAGACCGTGCGCAGATCATGATATTCCTCCGGCACTCCTGTCAAATCGCCAGGTTCCTCCTGAGAAGTAGGGACAGAAGAAACGGGAGGGATGGCAGACATTAAACACTTCACATGACAAGAAACGTTCCAGGATAGGATAGAATTACTAGACCAATTAATAGAAGGATTATGACATACTAGCCAGGGATGACCCAAAACAACAGGTGTAAACGGTGAACGGAAAATCAAAAAAAGAAATAGTCTCACTGTGGTTACCAGATACTGTGAGAGTTAAAGGTAGTGTCTCAAATTTGATACTGGGAAGATGACTACCATCTAAGGCAAACATGGGCGTAGGGTTTGTCTAACGGTCTGAAAGGAATGTTATGTTCCGAACCCATGCTTCGTCCATGAAACAACCCTCAGCCCCAGAGTCAATCAAGGCACTGCATGTAGCACCAACCGGTCCAGCGTAGATGGACCGACATAGTAGTACAAGATCTAGATGAAGAGACCTGAGTAGTAGCGCTCACCAGTAGCCCTCCGCTTACTGATGGGCTCCTGGCCTCTTACTGGACATGAATTAACAAAATGTCCAGCAACTCCGCAATAGAGGCACAGGCGGTTGGTGATCCTCCGTTCCCCCTCTCCTTAGTCGAGATGCGAATCCCTCCCAGCTGCATGGGCTCAGTCTCAAAGCCAGAGGAGGGAGATGGTTGCGTGCGGAGCAGGGAAACACCGTTGATGCGAGCTCTCTTCCACGAGCCCGGTGACGAAGATCTACCCGTCGTTCTATGCGGATGGCGAGAGCAATCAAAGAGTCCACATCTGAAGGAACCTCCCGGGAGAGAATCTCATCCTTAACCACTGCGTGAGTCCCTCCAGAAAACGAGCGAGCAGCGCCGGCTCGTTCCACTCACTAGAGGCAGCAAGAGTGCGAAACTCAATAGAATAATCCGTTATGGACCGTTCACCTTGGCATAAGGAAGCCAGGGCCCTAGAAGCCTCCTACCAAAAACTGAACGGTCAAAAACCCGAATCATCCCCTCTTTTAAAGTTCTGGAACTTGTTAGAGCATCAGCCCTGCCTCCCAGATAGCTGTGCCCCATTCTCGAGCCCGGCCAGTAAGGAGTGAAATGACGTAAGCAACCCGAGCTCTCTAGAGTATGTGTTGGGTTGGAGAGAGAACACAATCTCACACTGCGTGAGAAAGGAGCGGCACTCAGTGGGCTGCCCGGAGTAGCAAGGTGGGTTATTAACCCTAGGTTCTGGGAGGCTCGGCAGGCCAGGAAGTAACAGGTGGCACGAGACGTAGACTCTGGAACTGTCCAGAGAGGTCGGAAAACCTGAGCGCCAGGTTCTCCACGGCATGGCGCAGCAGACAATTCCTGCTCGTGTCGGGCGAGCATGGCTCCTTGGATCTTGACGGCAGTAACGAGCGTCTGAAGTCGCTGGGTCCATTCCTTGGTCGGTTCCTTCTGTCATGCAGGTGAAAGAGGACCCAAAAGCGACTTAACAGAAACAGAGTTTATTCAAGTCCAAACAGGGAATAACAGAAATCCTCTAGTCTGTAGAGGAGAATAACAGGAGAAGCGGCCACAGACTGCAGGTCGCTCCGGGTAGGCGCAGGCCGTAGTTGACAGAGACACCTGCTCACACGCAGCATCTGATGAAGGCAAAAAACACGACAGGACAGGGCGAAACACAATCACAGCACGGTGAATACTAAACAAGGAACCGACGGGACAGGAACGGAACACAAAGGAATAAATAGGGACTCTAATCAGGGGAAAGGATCGGGAACAGGTGTGGGAAGACTAAATGATGATTAGGGGAATAGGAACAGCTGGGAGCAGGAACGGAACGACAGAGAGAAGAGAGAGCGAGAGAGTGAGAGGGGGAGGGGGAGAGAGAGGGATAGAAAGAGGGAAAGAACCCAATAAGACCAGCAGAGGGAAACGAACAGAATGGGGAGCACAGGGACAAGACATGATAATAAATGACAAACATGACAGTAAGTCACTTGGGGTATGTCTCTATCAGTTTTGCACATCGAGAGACTGACATTTTTTCCCATTCCTCCTTGCAAAACAGCTCGAGCTCAGTGAGGTTGGATGGAGAGTATTTGTGAACAGCAGTTTTCAGTTCTTTCCACAGATTCTCGATTGGATTCAGGTCTGGACTTTGACTTGGCCATTCTAACACCTGGATATGTTTATTTTTGAACCATTCCATTGTAGATTTTGCTTTATGTTTTGGATCATTGTTTTGTTGGAAGACAAATCAACGTCCCAGTCTCAGTCTCCAGTCTCCCAGTCTGCAGACTCCATCAGGTTTTCTTCCAGAATGGTCCTGTATTTGGCTCCATCCATCTTCCCATCAATTTTAACCATCTTCCCTGTCCCTGCTGAAGAAAAGCAGGCCCAAACCATGATGCTGCCACCACCATGTTTGACAGTGGGGATTGTGTGTTCAGGGTGATGAGCTGTGTTGCTTTTAACTTTAAACGACACTTTTTATGGATATCTTTAAGAAATAGCTTCTTGCCACTCTTCCATAAAGGCCAGATTTGTGCAATATACGACTGATTGTTGTCCTATGGACAGAGTCTCCCACCTCAGCTGTAGATCTCTGCAGTTCATCCAGAGTGATCATGGGCCTCTTGGCTGCATCTCTGATCAGTCTTCTCCTTATGAGCTGAAAGTTTAGAGGGACGGCCAGGTCTTGGTAGATTTGCAGTGGTCTGATACTCCTTCCATTTCAATATTATCGCTTGCACAGTGCTCCTTGGGATGTTTAAAGCTTGGGAAATCTTTTTGTATCCAAAACCGGCTTTAAACTTCTTCACAACAGTATCCTCGGACCTGCCTGGTGTGTTCCTTGTTCTTCATGATGTTCTCTGCGTTTAACGGACCTCTGAGACTATCACAGTGCAGGTGCATTTATACGGAGACTTGATTACACACAGGTGGATTGTATTTATCATCATTAGTCATTTAGTTCAACATTGGATCATTCAGAGATCCTCACTGAACTTCTGGAGAGAGTTTGCTGCACTGAAAGTAAAGGGGCTGAATAATTTTGCATGCCCAATTTTTCAGTTTTTAAATTTGTTAAAAAAGTTTGAAATATCCAATAAATATCATTCCACTTCATGATTGTGTCCCACTTGTTGTTGATTCTTCACAAAAAAATACAGTTTTATATCTTTATGTTTGAAGCCTGAAATGTGGCAAAAGGTCGCAAAGTTCAAGGGGGCCCGAATACTTTCGCAAGGTACTGTATATATATATATATATATATTATAAAAGTAGTGCACTGGGCCTTTAATAGTATTAGCAGACCAATACAGACATCTGTAACTTGGGGGAAAAAAATATTTCAGCATCTCTGCTTTGGCAAAAACGGTAGTTGTATAATTAAGAACAGTATCTTATAGGTTCTAATAGTTGGAATTGTAAGAGTCTTTGCCCTGTCCCTTTCTCTGCGATTGTTCTTCTAATGGCATCCAGAAAGGCAAAGGATGGCATCTTTGAAGAATCTCAAATATAAAATATACTTTGATTTGTTGAACACTTTTCTGGTTACTACATGATTCCATATGTTATCTTTCATAGTTTTGATAGTTTTGATGTCTCCGCTAGTATTCTACAACTCAAATACAGTACATGTTGTTTTTTTAAATCCACAAAAGCAAAAATTGTATTAAATAAATCGTAGCACCTCCACCCCCAAACTACTTCCCGCAGGCAGCTATGGAGAGGACAGAACATCAGGATCACATCAATGAGCAAAGAGGCTCATGGGAGACAAATTGGGCGTTGGCTATGGTGAGAAGAAGTGAGATGTCAAAACAAACAGAAGAAGATGTGTGTGTGTGTGTGTGTGTGTGTGTGTGTGTGTGTGTGTGTGTGTGTGTGTGTGTGTGTGTGTGTGTGTGTGTGTGTGTGTGTGTGTGTGTGTGTGTGTGTGTGTGTGTGTGTGTGTGTGTGTGTGTGTGTGTGTGTGTGTGTGTGTGTGTGTGTGTGTGTGTGTGTGTGTGTGTGTGTGTGTGTGTGTGTGACCACCAATAGAACAGTAGAAGACAGCCTTCTTTGTGTTTCAAAGTTCAGGGCTAAGATTCTGACTCACAGAAAGCAGCTCTCTGACCTCTGACCGTTGACGCCTAACCCAAACCTCTCTCTTCCAGCCTGATTTCTCTCCTAGTATCCTAGTAGCCTGCCCTATTCCCTCCCTACCCCTTCCCTCTGGCCCTAACCATGTTTGAAAGTCTGTAAATGTGGAAGAAATATAATGAAAGCCTTACATTATCACTACACTGTTTGTGAGTTTGAGTAGGTTTCTTTTCAATGTTTGAACGTTGACTCAGATTTGCAAACAGGTGTGTGGATGAGCGTGGCTTTGTCTTTCTGCCCCAAGCACATTATTACAAGATCATTACAGAGTTATACTGTAGTAATGTGTGTGTGTGTGTGTGTGTGTGTGTGTGTGTGTGTGTGTGTGTGTGTGTGTGTGTGTGTGTGTGTGTGTGTGTGTGTGTGTGTGTGTGTGTGTGCGTGCGTGCGTGCGTGCGTGCGTGCGTGCGTGCGTGCGTGCGTGAGTGCGTGCGTGTTTGTAGATGGTGATTGTCACCCATGTCTTCCTAATGGCCGTCGAGACTCGAGACACACTAACTTTCTTCCCTCTCCCCATTTCCCTTCCTCTCCTTCTTTCATTCCCTCCTCCCTCTCTTGTACTGTCGTCTCTTGGTATTGGGTGGGTGGGTGTGTGGGTGGGTGTGAGGCATTGGGGGCAGACTGACTGCCTCGGGCTGACAGGAGTTACAGTAAATTGTTAACATGAGTAAATGACACATTTTTCCATTTGAGCTTTTCTCTCTGTCACACACACTGAGGTGCTGGATACAGAAATCTAGCAGGAATAAATGCATGAGACAGAAGTGCATTTCCATTTCAGTCGGTCTCTGGCTCACAACTCAACACTTTGGTCCGCCACAGAAGACAGGGAAGCTAGCCTCCGGGTTGGGAACAAGACACACACACACACACACACACACACACACACACACACACACACACACACACACACACACACACACACACACACACACACACACACACACACACACACACACACACACACACACACACACACACACACACACACACACACACACAAGTTCACGCTTCTGGGAGAGAAAGAAAACACACCCATCTTTCCAATCACCCAATCTGACACAGTCTAGTGCTGCTGGTCTACACACACACATAGTTGTGTTTTGGAAAATGAGGGGCAGAGTTCAGATCTAAAATTCAAATCTGTTGTTTGTTTACGTTTCCAGGAGGGTCTCCAAGGGATGAGATACAGCGTGGGAAGAGAGAGAGAGAGAGAGAGAGAGAATGGAGGGAGGGATAGAATTGAGAGAGAGAGAGAGGCAGAGAGAGAGAGAGAGAGAGAGAGAGAGAGAGAGAGAGAGAGAGAGAGAGAGAGAGAGAGAGAGAGAGAGAGAGAGAGAGAGAGAGAGAGAGAGAGAGAGAGTGAAACCATTACAATACTATTAGGGAGGGTATAGTTCTGATCGAATCAAATCAAAGTATATTGGTCGCATACACAGATTTGCAGGTGTTATAGCAGGTGCAGCAAAATGCGTACGTTTGTAGCTCCAACTGTGCAGTAGAATGTTTCACAATACAATACAAATACACAAATAATACATAAATCGATATAAGAAATCAAGAAACGACCGAATGGGTCCAATCAACAATCCAGAGTTGATATATCAGAGTGAGCAGAATCCAGAATATTAATATGTGGTGTGTGTATAGACAGTATATCATTTAAAAAGACAATGGTATGTACAGTAGGATAGGTATATTACAGTAGATACATACATGGTGAGTAAACAACAGTATATTAACAGAATATGAGGGGGACAGCGTTCAATGACTCTATCTATACACATGGGGCATTAGTCTCAAGGTGCAGGGCAGAGTACTGGGCGAGTAGCCGGCTAGTGATAGTGTCTAAGGTGCAGGCCAGTGCCGGCTAGTGATGGCTTTCAACAGTCTGATGGCCTGGAGATAGAGGCTTTTTTAAAAGTTGGTCAGGCCTCAGGACTCATGGTAAGTAAAACCCCTAGCTGTAGCTGTCTTGTGATTCAGTGGCCGAATGTTATTTTGGCCACTGACGACCCCTGCTGTCCTAAACCTAACGGTGCCAGTACAGACCACATCACGTTTTCAATCTGAGACCAATAGCGTCACCTACTGGTCATACTAGTTAACTGCGTCCCGACCAAAAAACATAGTTTCCCATACTTCCATTCGCTGTAGGCTTCCACACACTGGGGTAGTTAAGGGACCTTGGAGTGCAGTATTCTTAGCTTTATGATTAGGACTTTGCCAGGATTACAGTACCAGTCAAAAGTTTGGACATACCTACTCATTCAAGGGTTTTTCTTTATTTTTACTATTTTCTACGTTGTAGAATAATAGTGAAGACATCAAAACTATGAAATAACACATATGGAATCAAGCAGTTACCCCAAAAGTGTTAAACAAATCAAAATATATTTTATATTTGAGATTCTTCAAAGTTTCCACCCTTTGCCTTGATGACTGCTTTGCACACTCTTGGCATTCTCTCAACCAGCTTCATGAGGAATACATTTAAATTAACAGGTGTACCTTGTTAAAAGTTCATTTGTAGAATTTCTTTCCTTCTTAATGCGTTTGAGCCAATCAGTTGTGTTGTGACAAGGTAGGGGTGGTATACAGAAAATAGCCCTATTTGGTAAAAGACCAAGTCCATATTATGGCAAGAACAGCTCAAATAAGCAAAGAGAAACGACAGTCCATCATTATTTTAAAACATGAGGTCAGTCTATCCGGAAAAGTTCAAGAAAGGTTTCTTCAAGTGCAGTCTAAAAACCATCAAGCGCTACGATGAAAGGAAAGGAAGACCCAGAGTTACCTCTGCTGCAGAGGATAAGTCCGTTTTAGAGTACCAGCCTCAGACTGCAGTCTAAATAAATGCTTCACAGAGTTCCGTAGACACATCTCCTTCAACTGTTCCAGAGGAGCATCGTGAAATCAGGCCTACATGGTCAAATTGCTGCAAAAACCACTACTAAAGGACACCAATAAGAAAAAGAGACTTGCTTGGGCCAAGAAACATGAGCAATGGACATTGGGCCCGGAGCATGGAGGAGGTGTGATGGTGTGGGGTTGCTTTGCTGGTGACACTGGCTGTGATCTATGTAGAATTCAAGGCACACTTAACCAGCATGGCTGCATTCTGCAGCGATACTGTCACGCCCTGACCATAGAGAGCCTTTTTATTCTCTATTTTGGTTAGGTCGGGGTGTGACTAGGGTGGGTGATCTAGTGCATTTATTTCTTTGTTGGCCTGGTATGGTTCCCAATCAGAGGCAACTACGGGAACTTCTATGTCCTCAAGAGTCCATTTTGGGGATTTTAGAAGGAAAAAAAATGTTTTTATTCCTTATTTGTTAAGTTCAAACTACAATCACCCCATATTTTTTTCAACACATCACTATCAAGTATTTTAGCTTCTCATCAGATGCATTTTATACCTCAATTTCACTGTTCTGTCCTTGTCCCTGACCCAGACTTTTGAGCTTCTGCTATGTTTTTCTATGAGAAAACATTCATAATTTCACATTATGTAATGTTATATTCTAGAGAAAGAGTCAATTAAATAAACCAACATATCAACATTTATTGTGAGTATGGCCTTTATATTGTTATTTACACAAAATATACCTGTCCTTTGGTAGTGGTGTCATTTCCACCACTGAGTGCAAATTCCTCAATATAAAGTTTTGTCAATAGAATGTTAACTTAGTTACCATAATAACATATAGTGACACTGAAGGACATGGCTGCAGAGGAAAGTTGTTCCAGATGTGATGTCCAGAAGTTGAAGAAAAATCGAGGTAAATATTGCCTGTGAGAATATTTGAATTGTCAGTCATTTCCAAACAGGCTACAACTTCTTTCATTTGTGGTAGAGAATTGAGATTTTCTTAAATATATTTGATGTATTTAGTTTAGTGTAAACCATATGCTAGCTGTAATACTGGCCAAAAGCATGCTAAGCAATCTGTCATTTTCTCCAAAAACAGCAGAAGTGTCATTTCCATCACAAACGTAACTGTGATGGAAATGACAGAACATGGTGAAATGACAAAAATCCATTGTTATTACTTTTTTACTTTATTTTTTAAAATGTAGGCTCATTTAATCATGTTTTAAATGACTTTAATCTACAAAATGCTCTACGATTGTGCACAATTAGAAACTTAAGTAGTATTTTTTCTTTGTTTTGAAAGATGCCACATAAATTAGCACAGAGGT
>NC_060195.1:64972965-64988637 GCF_021184085.1 Oncorhynchus gorbuscha
CCATTCTGCTTGCAGTTCTTATCAATATATAATGACATTTTTCCGTCATGTATTTTTTGTGTGCGAAGCCGTGTGTCCCGTGTGTGTGGGTTTGTGTGTGTGTGTGTGTACCCTTAGAGCTGATAAAATATCCAGAAATAGAACATACTGAATTATTTCTCTCTCTTTTCATCGTTCCCCCTCTCTCTGTTTTCATCGTTCCCCCTCTCTCTGTTTTCATCGTTCCCCCTCTCTCTGTTTTCATCGTTCTCTCTCTCTCTCTCTCTCTCTCTCTCTCTCTCTCTCTCTCTCTCTCTCTCTCTCTCTCTCTCTCTCTCTCTCTCTCTCTCTCTCTCTCTCTCCATCGTTCCCCCTCTCTCTTTTCATCGTTCTCCCCTTCTCTCTTTTCATCGTTCTCCCTCTCTCTCTTTCATCGTTCCCCCTCTCTCTCTTTTCAACGTTCCCCCTCTCTCTCTTTTCATCGTTTCCCCCTCTCTCTCTTTTCAGCGTTCCCCCTCTCTCTCTTTTCATCGTTCCCCTCTCTCTCTTTTCATCATTCCCCTCTCTCTCTTTTATCGTTCCCCCTCTCTCTCTTTCATCGTTCCCCCTCTCTTTCTTTTCAACGTTCCCCCTCTCTCTCTTTTCATCGTTCCCTCTCTCTCTTTCATCGTTCCCCCTCTCTCTCTTTCATCGTTCCCCCTCTCTCTTCAACGTTCCCTCTCTCTCTTTTCAACGTTCCTCCTCTATCTCTTCTCATCGTTCCCTCTCTCTCTCTTTTCATCGCTCTCCCCCTCTCTCTCTTCATTCTTCTCCCCCTCTCTCTTTTCATCGTTCTCCCTCTCTCTCTCTTTTCATCGTTCTCCCTCTCTCTCTCTTTTCATCGTTCTCCCTCTCTCTCTTTTCATCGCTCTCCCCCTCTCTCTTTTCATCGTTCTCCCTCGCTCTCTCTTTTCATCGTTCTCCCTTTCTCTCTCTTTTCATCGCTCTCCCCCTGTCTCTCTTCATCGTTCCCCTCTCTCTCTTCATCGTTCTTCTTCGTTCCCCCGCTGACTGCCTAAGGTGAGACCCGGTCGGGCACAGAGAGCACTACTGTAAACTCTGACTGCTAAGGAGGACCCGGTCGGGCACAGAGAACACTACTGTAAGCTCTGACTGCCTAAGGGAGGGCCAGGTCGGGCACAGAGAACACTACTGTAAACTCTGACTACCTAAGGAGAGACCCGGTCGGGCACAGAGGAACACTACTGTAAGCTCTGACTGCCCCTAAGGAGAGACCCGGTCGGGCACAGAACACTACTGTAAACTCTGACTGCCTAAGGTGAGACCCGGTCGGGCACAGGAGAACACTACTGTAAACTCTGACTGCCTAAGAAGAGAGACCCGGTCGGACACAGAGAACACTACTGCCAAGCTCTGACTGCCTAAGGAAGACCCGATCGGGCACAGAGAACACTACTTTAAACTCTGACTGCCGAAGGAGGACCCGGTCGGGCACAGAGAGAACACTACTTTAAACTCTGACTGCCGAGAAGGAGAGACCCGGTCGGGCACAGAGAGAACACTACTTTAAACTCTGACTGCTAAAGAGTGAGACCCGGTCGGGCACAGAGAACACTACTGTAAACTCTGACTGCCTATGGGAGACCCGGTCGGGCACAGGGAACACTACTGTAAACTCTGACTGCCGAAGGAGAGACCCGGACGGGCACAGAGAACACTACTGTAAACTCTGACTGCGAAGGAGGAGACCCGGTCGGGCACAGAGAACACTACTGTAAACTCTGACTGCCTATGGAGAAACCCGTCGGGCACAGAGAACACTACTGTAAACTCTGACTGCCTATGGAGAGACCCGGTGGGGCACAGAGAACACTACTGTAAACTCTGACTGCCTATGGAGAGACCCGGTCGGGCACAGAGAACACTATTGGTGGATTGATGTGCTGATTGACCATGGCACTTTGTGTCAATACCACTATTTAAAAACAGAAGACACACAACACTTTAGGTAGGATTCACACGCGTAGAGTGTGTACAGTGTACAGTATGTGTACAGTGTGTACAGTATGTAGTACAGTGTGTACAGTATGTCAGTACAGTATGTAGTACAGTGTGTACAGTATGTAGTACAGTGTGTACAGTATGTAGTACAGTGTGTACAGTGTGTAGTACAGTATGTAGTACAGTGTGTACAGTGTGTACAGTATGTTGTACAGTGTGTACAGTATGTAGTACAGTATGTAGTACAGTGTGTACAGTATGTAGTACAGTGTGTACAGTATGTAGTACAGTGTGTACAGTTATGTAGTACAGTATGTAGTACAGTGTGTACAGTATGTAGTACAGTGTGCGCAGTATGTAGTACAGTGTGTACAGTATGTAGTACAGTATGTAGTACAGTGTGTACAGTGTGTACAGTATGTTTGTACAGTGTGTGTACAGTATGTAGTACAGTATGTAGTACAGTGTACAGTATGTAGTACAGTGTGTACAGTATGTAGTACAGTGTGTACAGTATGTAGTACAGTGTGTACAGTGTGTACAGTATGTTGTACAGTGTGTACAGTATGTAGTACAGTATGTGGTACAGTGTGTACAGTATGTAGTACAGTGTGTACAGTATGTAGTACAGTGTGTGTACAGTATGTAGTACAGTGTGTACAGTATGTAGTACAGTATGTAGTACAGTGTGTACAGTATGTAGTACAGTGTGTACAGTATGTAGTACAGTGTGTTCATGTATGTATTGTACAGTATGTGTACATGACGTGCTTGTGGTCTGTGCGTCTCTGATGATCATCGGTCAACTAGAAAAAGGAAAGTGGAAACTGTTATTAGGGAAAGGTGCAGGTCTTAATCAAACAGAGATTCGATTGGGATTTTGAGCTGGGAAAGAACACCTCTCCTTTTAACTAATCTCACCTGTTTTTGTACTGCTTTCTTTCCCCTCTCTCTCCCACCCTCCCCTCTCTCTCCCACCCTCCCCTCTCTCTCCCACCCTCCCTTCTCTCTCCACCCTCCCCTCTCTCTCCCACTCTCCCTTCTCTCTCCCCACCCTCCCCCTCTCTCCCACCCTCCCCTCTCTCTCTCCTCCCCCTTCCTTTTCTGTGGAAAAACTTTAAAGATAGTTATCTCTTCACCTACCATGAGTCATGATGCTGAGGACACACACACACAAGCTGGCACGCACACACACCTGGCAGTGTGTTCATTAGGCCCTCCTCCCCGAGGCTACACACTCCACTTACCCACAATGCACCGCTCACCCTGACCTCACTGGGTCAATTAGCCTGATATCAATAATAGCTTCAGTGTGAGAGAGACAGGATTATGTCAATAATGATATGCCTCTCCTCTCCTTAGCCTCCTTTCCTTAGCCCTCTCTCCTCTCCTTAGCCTCCTGTCCTTAGCCCTCTCTCCTCTCCTTAGCCTCCTGTCCTTAGCCCTCTCTCCTCTCCTTAGCCTCCTGTCCTTAGCCCTCTCATCTACTTAGCCTCCTGTCCTTAGCCCTCTCTCCTCTCCTTAGCCTCCTGTCCTTAGCCTCCTGTCCTTAGCCTCCTGTCCTTAGCCCTCTCTCCTCTCCTTAGCCACTGTCCTTAGTCCTCTCTCCTCTCCTTAGCCACTGTCCTTAGCCCTCTCTCTCCTCTCCTTAGCCACTGTCCTTAGTCCTCTCTCCTCTCCTTAGCCTCCTGTCCTTAGCCTCCTGTCCTTAGCCCCTCTCTCCTCTCCTTAGCCACTGTCCTTAGTCCCTCTCTCCTCTCCTTAGCCACTGTCCTTAGCCCTCTCTCCTCTCCTTAGCCTCCTGTCCTTAGCCCCTCTCTCCTCTCCTTAGCCACTGTCCTTAGTCCTCTCTCCTCTCCTTAGCCTCCTGTCCTTAGTCCTCTCTCCTCTCCTTAGCCACTGTCCTTAGCCCTCTCTCCTCTCCTTAACCTCCTGTCCTTAGCCCTCTCTCCTCTCCTTAGCCACTGTCCTTAGTCCTCTCTCCTCTCCTTAGCCTCCTGTCCTTAGTCCTCTCCTCTCCTTAGCCTCCTGTCCTTAGTCCTCTCCCCTCCTTAGCCTACTCCCCTCCCCTCTCCTCTCCCCTCTCCTCTCCTCTCCTTAGCCTCCTGTCCTTAGCCCTCTCTCCTCCTTAGCCTCCTGTCCTTAGCCCTCTCTCATCTCCCTTAGCCTCCTGTCCTTAGCCCTCTCTCCTCTCCTTAGCCTCCTGTCCTTAGTCCTCTCTCCTCTTAGCCACTGTCCTTAGTCCTCTCTCCTCTCCTTAGCCACTGTCCTTAGTCCTCTCTCCTCTCCTTAGCCTCCTGTCCTTAGCCTCCTGTCCTTAGTCCTCTCTCCTCTCCTTAGCCACTGTCCTTAGTCTCTCTCCTCTCCTTAGCCACTGTCCTTAGTCCTCTCTCCTCTCCTTAGCCTCCTGTCCTTAGCCCTCTCTCCTCTCCTTATCCTCCTGTCCTTAGTCCTCTCTCCTCCTTAGCCTCCTGTCCTTATCTCCTCCTGTCCTTAGCCTCCTGTCCTTAGCCTCCTGTCCTTAGTCCCTCCCTCTCCTTAGCCACCGTCCTTAGTCCTAGCCTCCTCTCCTTAGCCTCCTGTCCTTAGTCCTCTCTCCTCTCCTTAGCCTCCTGTCCTTAGTCCTCTCTCCTCTCCTTAGCCACTGTCCTTAGTCCTCTCCTCTCCTTAGCCACTGTCCTTAGTCCTCTCTCTCCTCTCCTTAGCCTGTCCTTAGCCTCCTTCCTTAGTCCTCTCTCCTCTCCTTAGCCACTGTCCTTAGTCCTCTCTCCTCTCCTTAGCCTCCTGTCCTTAGCCTCCTCTCCTTAGCCACTGTCCTTAGTCCTCTCCCTCTCCTTAGCCACTGTCCTTAGTCCTCTCCTCTCCTTAGCCACTGTCCTTAGTCCTCTCCTCTCTTAGCCACTGTCCTTAGTCCTCTCTCCCTCTCCTTAGCCACTGTCCTTAGTCCTCTCTCCTTTCCTTAGCCACTGTCCTTAGTCCTCTCTCCTCTCCTTAGCCACTGTCCTTAGTCCTCTCTCCTCTCCTTAGCCACTGTCCTTAGTCCTCTCTACTCTCCTTAGCCACTGTCCTTAGTCCTCTCTCCTCTCCTTAGCCACTGTCCTTAGTCCTCTCTCATCTCCTTGCCCACTGTCCTTAGTCCTCTCTCCTCTCCTTAGCCTCCTGTCCTTAGTCCTCTCTCTCTCCTTAGCCTCCTGTCCTTAGTCCTCTCTCCTCTCCTTCTCCTAACCCCTGTCCTTAGTCTCTCTCCTCTCCTTAGCCACTGTCCTCCTCCTCCTCTCCTTAGCCTCCTGTCCTTAGTCTCTCTCTCTCCTTAGCCTCCTGTCCTTAGTCCCCTCTCCCCCTCCTTAGCCTACCCCCTCCCTCTCCTCTCCCTCTCCCTCCTCTCCTTTGCCTCCTGTCCCCTCTCCTCTCCTTAGCCTCCTGTCCTTAGCCCTCTCTCATCTCCTAGCCTCATGTCCTTAGCCAGCCTCTGTCCTTCTCTCTCCTCTCCTTAGCCTCCTGTCCTTAGCCCTCTCTCTCCTCTCCTTAGCCTCCTGTCCTTAGTCCTCTCTCCTCTCCTTAGCCTCCTGTCCTTAGTCCTCTCCTCTCCTTACCTCCTGTCCTTAGTCCCCTCTCCCTCCTTAGCCTACTCCCCTCCCCTCTCTCTCCCTCTCCTCTCTCTCCTTAGCCTCCTGTCCTGGCCTCTCTCCTCTCCTTAGCCTCCTGTCCTTAGCCCTCTCTCATCTCCTTAGCCTCCTGTCCTTAGCCCTCTCTCCTCTCCTTAGCCTCCTGTCCTTAGTCCTCTCTCCTCTCCTTAGCCACTGTCCTTAGTCCTCTCTCCTCTCCTTAGCCACTGTCCTTAGTCCTCTCTCCTCTCCTTAGCCTCCTGTCCTTAGCCTCCTGTCCTTAGTCCTCTCTCCTCTCCTTAGCCTCCTGTCCTTAGCCTCCTGTCCTTAGTCCTCTCTCCTCTCCTTAGCCACTGTCCTTAGTCCTCTCTCCTCTCCTTAGCCACTGTCCTTAGTCCTCTCTCCTCTCCTTAGCCTCCTGTCCTTAGCCCTCTCTCCTCTCCTTAGCCTCCTGTCCTTGGTCCTCTCTCCTCTCCTTAGCCTCCTGTCCTTATCCCCTGTCCTTAGTCCTCTCCTCTCCTCAGCCTCCTGTCCTTAGCCCCTCTCTCCTCTCCTTAGCCTCCTGTCCTTAGCCTCCTGTCCTTAGTCCTCTCTCCTCTCCTTAGCCACTGTCCTTAGTCCTCTCTCCTCTCCTTAGCCTCCTGTCCTTAGCCCTCTCTCCTCTCCTTAGCCTCCTGTCCTTAGTCCTCTCTCCTCTCCTTAGCCACTGTCGTTAGTCCTCTCTCCTCTCCTTAGCCACTGTCGTTAGTCTTCTCCTCTCCTTAGCCTCCTGTCCTTAGCCTCCTGTCCTTAGTCCTCTCTCCTCTCCTTAGCCACTGTCCTTAGTCCTCTCTCCTCTCCTTAGCCTCCTGTCCTTAGTCCTCTCTCCTCTCTTAGCCACTGTCCTTAGTCCTCTCTCCTCTCCTTGGCCACTGTCCTTAGTCCTCTCTCCTTTCCTTAGCCACTGTCCTTAGTCCTCTCTCCTCTCCTTAGCCACTGTCCTTAGTCCTCTCTCCTCTCCTTAGCCACTGTCCTTAGTCTCTCTCCTCTCCTTAGCCACTGTCCTTAGTCCTCTCTCTCCTCTCCTTAGCCACTGTCCTTAGTCCTCTCTCCTCTCCTTAGCCACTGTCCTTAGTCCTCTCTCCTCTCCTTAGCCACTGTCCTTAGTCCTCTCTCCTCTCCTTAGCCACTGTCCTTAGTCCTCTCTCACTCTCCCTTAGCCACTGTCCTTAGTCCTCTCTCATCTCCTTAGCCTCCTGTCCTTAGTCCTCCTCCTCTCCTTAGTCCTTAGTCCTCTCTCCTCTCCTTAGCCACTGTCCTTAGTCCTCTCTCATCTCCTTAGCCCTGTCCTTAGTCCTCTCTCTCCTCTCCTTAGCCACTGTCCTTAGTCCTCTCTCCTCTCCTTAGCCACTGTCCTTCCTCCTCCTCTCCTTAGGCCACTGTCCTTAGCCTCCTCTCCTTGGCCACTGTCCTTAGTCCTCTCTCCTCTCCTTAGCCACTGTCCTTAGTCCTCTCTCCTCTCCTTAGCCCTGTCCTTAGTCTCTCTCTCCTCTCCTTAGCCACTGTCCTTAGTCCTCTCCTCTCCTTAGCCTCCTGTCCTTAGTCCTCCTCTCCTTAGCCACTGTCCTTAGCTCTCTCCTCTCCTTAGCCACTGTCCTTAGTCCCTCTCTCCTCTCTTAGCCTCCTGTCCTTAGTCCTCTCTCTCTCCTTAGCCACTGTCCTTAGCCCTCTCTCCTCTCCTTAGCCTCCTGTCCTTAGTCCTCTCCTCTCCTTAGCCACTGTCCTTAGTCCTCTCTCTCCTCTCCTTAGCCACTGTCCTTAGTCTCTCTCCTCTCCTTGGCCTCCTGTCCTTAGTCCTCCTGTCTCCTTGGCTCCTGTCCCTTAGCCCTCTCTCTCCAGCTCTCCCTGTCCTTAGTCCCCTCTCCTCTCCTTAGCCACTGTCCTTAGTCCTCTCCCTCCTTAGCCTCCTGTCCTTAGTCCTCTCTCCTCTCCTTAGCCACTGTCCTTAGTCCTCTCTCCTCTCCTTAGCCTCCTGTCCTTAGTCCCTCTCCTCTCCTTAGCCTCCTGTCCTTCCTCTCTCCTCTCCTTGGCCTCCCTGTCCTTAGTCCTCTCTCTCTCCTTAGCCTCCTGTCCTTAGTCCTCTCCTCCTTAGGCCTCCTGTCCTTAGTCCTCTCTCTACTCCTAGCCTCCTGTCCTTAGTCCTCTCCTCTCCTTAGCCACTGTCCTTAGTCCTCTCTCCTCTCCTTAGCCTCCTGTCCTTAGTCCCTCTCTGCCTCTCCCAGTACCTGTCCTTAGCCCTCTCTCCTCTCCTTAGCCACTGTCCTTAGTCCCTCTCATCTCCTAGCCTCCTGTCCTTAGCCCTCTCTCCTCTCCTTAGCCACTGTCCTTAGTCCTCTCCTCTCCTTAACCTCCTGTCCTCAGTCCTCTCTCCTCTCTCTTAGCCACTGTCCTTAGCCCTCTCTCCTCCTCCTAGCCTCCTGTCCTTAGTCCTCTTCTCCTGTCCTTAGCCTCCTCCTTAGTCCCTCTCTCCTCCTTAGCCACTCCCTCCCCTCTCTCTCCTCTCTCTCCTCTCCTTAGCCTCCTGTCCTTAGCCCTCTCTCCTCTCCTTAGCCTCCTGTCCTTAGCCCTCTCTCTCTCCCCTTAGCCTCCTGTCCTTAGCCCCTCTCCTCTCCTTAGCCTCCTGTCCTTGAGTCCTCTCTCCTCTCCTTGGCCTCCTGTCCTTAGCCTCTGTCCTCTTATCCTCTCTCCTCTCTTAGCCACTGTCCTTAGTCCTCTCTCCTCTCCTTGGCCTCCTGTCCTTAGTCCCCTCCTCTCCCTCAGCCACTGTCCTTGTCCTCCTCCTCCCCTCCCCTCAGTCCTCTCTCCTCTCCTTAGCCTCCTGTCCTTAGTCCTCTCTCCTCTCCTCAGCCTCCTGTCCTTAGCCCTCTCTCTCTCCTTAGCCTCCCTAGTCCTTAGCCTCCTCTGTCCTTAGCCACTGTCCTTAGTCCTCTCTCTCTCAGCCTAGCCACTGTCCTTAGTCCTCCTCCTCTCCTTAGCCACTGTCCTTAGCCCTCTCTCCTCTCCTTAGCCTCCTGTCCTTAGTCCTCTCTCCTCTCCTTAGCCACTGTCCTTAGTCCTCTCTCCTCTCCTTAGCCACTGTCCTTAGTCCTCTCTCCTCTCCTTAGCCTCCTGTCCTTAGCCTCCTGTCCTTGGCCCTCTCTCCTCTCCTTAGCCACTGTCCTTAGTCCTCTCTCTCTCTCTCAGCCACTGTCCTTAGTCCTCTCTCCTGTCCTGGCCACTGTCCTTAGTCCTCTCTCCTCTCCTTAGCCACTGTCCTTAGTCCTCTCTCCTCTCCTTAGCCACTGTCCTTAGTCCCTCTCCTCTCCTTAGCCTCCTGTCCTTAGCCTCCTGTCCTTAGTCTCCCTCTCTCCTTAGCCACTGTCCTTAGTCCTCTCTCCTCTCCTTAGCCACTGTCCTTAGTCCTCTCTCCTCTCCTTAGCCACTGTCCTTAGTCCTCTCCTCTCATAGCCTCCTGTCCTTAGCCTCCTGTCCTGTCCTTAGTCCTCTCTCCTCTCCTTAGCCACTGTCCTTAGTCCTCTCTCCTCTCCAGCCACTGTCCTTAGTCCTCTCTCTCTCCTTAGCCTCCTGTCCTTAGTCCTCTCTCCTCTCCTTAGCCTCCTGTCCTTAGTCCCCTCCCACCTCCTTAGCCTACTCCCCTCCTCTCCTCTCCCTCTCTCTCTCCTTAGCCACTGTCCTTAGTCCTCTCTCTCCTCTCCTTAGCCTCCTGTCCTTAGCCCTCTCTCATCTCCTAGCCTCACTGTCCTTAGTCCCTCTCTCCTCTCCTTCGCTCTGTCCTTAGCCTAGCCCTGTCCTTAGTCCCTCTCTCCTCCTTAGCCACTGTCCTTAGTCCTCTCTCTCTCCAGCTCTCCTGTCCTTGGTCCTCCTCTATCCTTAGCCACTGTCCTTAGTCCTCTCCTTAGCCTCTCCTCCCTCCTCCTCTCTCTCCTCTAGCCTCCTGTCCTTAGCCTCCTGTCCTTCTCTCTCCTCTCCTTAGCCTCCTGTCCTTAGCCCTCTCTCCTCTCCTTAGCCTCCTGTCCTTAGCCCTCTCTCCTCTCCTTAGCCTGTCCTTAGTCCTCTCTCTCTCCTTAGCCTCCTGTCCTTAGTCCCCTCTCCCTCCTAGCCTCCTGTCCTTCCCCCTCTCTCCCTCTCCTTAGCCACTCCCTCCTCCTCTCCTAGCCTCTCTCTCCTTAGCCTCCTGTCCTTAGCCCTCTCTCATCTCCTCCAGCCTCCTGTCCTAGCCCTCTCTCCTCTCCTTAGCCTCCTGTCCTTAGTCCCTCTCTCCTCTCCTTAGCCTCCTGTCCTTAGTCCTCTCTCCTCTCCTTAGCCACTGTCCTTAGTCCCCTCCTCCTCTCCTCTCCTCTCCTTAGCCTCCTGTCCTTGTCCTCTCTCCTCTCTTGGCCTCCTGTCCTTAGCCTCCTGTCCTTAGTCCTCTCTCCTCTCCTTAGCCTCCTGTCCTTAGTCCCTCTCCCTCAGCCTGGTCCTCTCCCTCTAGCCTCCTGTCCTTAGCCCTCTCTCCCTTCAGCCTCCTGTCCTTAGTCCTCTCCTCTCCTTAGCCTCCTGTCCTCCTCCTGTCCTTAAGTCCTCCTCCTCTCCTTAGCCACTGTCCTTAGCCCTCTCTCCTCTCCTTAGCCTCCTGTCCTTAGCCTCCTGTCCTTAGTCCTCTCTCCTCTCCTTAGCCACTGTCTTAGTCCTCTCTCCTCTCCTTAGCCTCCTGTCCTTAGTCCTCTCTCCTCTCCTTAGCCTCCTGTCCTTAGTCCTCTCTCCTCTCCTTAGCCACTGTCCTTAGTCCCTCTCCTCTCCTTAGCCCACTGTCCTTAGTCCTCTCTCCTCTCCTTAGCCTCCTGTCCTTAGCCTCCTGTCCTTAGTCCTCTCTCCTCTCCTTAGCACTGTCCTTAGTCCTCTCTCCTCTCCTTTACCTCCTGTCCTTAGTCCTCTCTCCTCTCCTTAGCCACTGTCCTTAGTCCTCTCTCCTCTCCTTAGCCACTGTCCTTAGTCCTCTCTCCTTTCCTTAGCCACTGTCCTTAGTCCTCTCTCTCTCTCCTTAGCCACTGTCCTTAGTCCTCTCTCCTCTCCTTAGCCACTGTCCTTAGTCCTCTCTCCTCTCCTTAGCCACTGTCCTTAGTCCCTCTCTCTCTTAGCCACTGTCCCTTAGCCTCTCCTCTCCTTAGCCACTGTCCTCTCTCTCCTCTCCTTAGCCACTGTCCTTAGTCCTCTCTCTCTCTCCTTAGCCACTGTCCTTAGTCCTCTCTGCTCTCCTTAGCCACTGTCCTTAGTCTCTCTCATCTCCTTAGCCACTGTCCTTAGTCCTCTCTCCTCTCCTTAGCCACTGTCCTTAGTCCTCTCTCCTCTCCTTAGCCACTGTCCTTAGTCCTCTCTCCTCTCCTTAGCCACTGTCCTTAGTCCTCTCTCCTCTCCTTAGCCACTGTCCTTAGTCCTCTCTCCTCTCCTTAGCCACTGTCCTTAGTCCTCTCTCCTCTCCTTAGCCTCCTGTCCTTAGCCTCCTGTCCTTAGCCCTCTCTCCTCTCCTTAGCCACTGTCCTTAGTCCTCTCTCCTCTCTCCTTAGCCACTGTCCTTAGCCCCTCTCTCTCTCCTTAGCCACTGTCCTTAGTCCTCTCTCTCCTCTCCTTAGCCACTGTCCTTAGTCCTCTCTCCTCTCCTTAGCCACTGTCCTTAGCCCTCTCTCCTCTCCTTAGCCACTGTCCTTAGCCTCTCTCTCCTCTCCTTAGCCACTGTCCTTAGTCCTCTCTCCCTCCTTAGCCACTGTCCTTAGTCCTCTCTCTCTCCTTAGCCTCCTGTCCTTAGTCCCCTCTCCCCCTGTCATGTAGCCCTCCCTCCCTCTCCTCTCCCCTCTCCTCTCCTCTCCTTAGCCTCCTGTCCTTAGCCCTCTCTCCTCTCCTTAGCCTCCTGTCCTTAGCCCTCTCTCATCTCCTTAGCCTCCTGTCCTTAGCCCCCTCTCCTCTCCTTAGCCTCCTGTCCTTAGTCCTCTCTCCTCTCCTTAGCCTCCTGTCCTTAGTCCTCTCTCCTCTCCTTAGCCACTGTCCTTAGTCCTCTCTCCTCTCCTTAGCCTCCTGTCCTTAGCCCCTCTCCCCTCCTTGCCTACTCCCTCCCTCTCCTCTCCCCTCTCCTCTCCTCTCCTTAGCCTCCTGTCCTTAGCCCTCTCTCCTCTCCTTAGCCTCCTGTCCTTAGCCCTCTCTCCTCTCCTTAGCCTCCTGTCCTTGTCCTCTCTCCTCCCAGCCTCCTCTCCTTAGCCTCCTGTCCTTAGTCCTCTCTCCTCTCCTTAGCCTCCTGTCCTTAGTCCTCTCTCCTCTCCTTAGCCTCCTGTCCTTAGTCCTCTCTCCTCTCCTTAACCTCTGTCCTTAGTCCCTCTCTCCTCTCTCCTCTCCCTCCCTCTCTCCTCTCCTTAGCCTCTGTCCTTAGCCCTCTCTCTCTCCTTAGCCTCCTGTCCTTAGCCCTCCTCCTCTCCTTAGCCTCCTGTCCTTAGTCCTCTCTCCTCTCCTTAGCCTCCTGTCCTTAGTCCTCTCTCCTCTCCTTAGCCTCCTGTCCTTAGTCCTCTCTCCTCTCCTTAGCCACTCTTAGTCCTCTCTCCTCTCCTTAACCTCCTGTCCTTAGTCCTCCTCCTCTCTAGCCTCCTGTAGTCCCTCTCCTCTCCTCTCCTTAGCCTCCTGTCCTTAGTCCTCTCTCCTCTCCTTAGCCTCCTGTCCTTAGTCCTCTCTCCTCTCCTTAGCCTCCTGTCCTTAGCCTCCTGTCCTTAGTCCTCTCTCTCTCCTTAGCCACTGTCCTTAGTCCTCTCTCTCCTTAGCCTCCTGCCCTTAGCCCTCTCTCCTCTCCTTAGCCTCCTGTCCTTAGTCCTCTCTCCTCTCCTTAGCTCCTTAGCCACTGTCCTTAGTCTCTCTCTCCTTAGCCTCCTGTCCTTAGCCTCCTGTCCTTAGTCCTCTCTCCTCTCCTTAGCCACTGTCCTTAGTCCTCCTCCTCTCCTTAGCCTCCTGTCCTTAGTCCTCTCTCCTCTCTCCTTAGCCACTGTCCTTAGTCCTCTCTCCTCTCCTTAGCCACTGTCCTTAGTCCTCTCTCCTCCTCCTTAGCCACTGTCCTTAGTCCTCTCTCCTCTCCTTAGCCACTGTCCTTAGTCCTCTCCCTCTCCTTAGCACTGTCCCTTAGTCCTCTCTCCTCTCCTTAGCCACTGTCCTTAGTCCTCTCTCCTCTCCATAGCCACTGTCCTTAGTCCTCTCTCCCTCAGCCACTGTCCTTAGTCCTCTCCTCTCTTGGCCACTGTCCTTAGTCCTCTCTCGCTCTCCTTAGCCACTGTCCTTAGTCCTCTCTCCTCTCCATGGCCACTGTCCTTGGTCCTCTCTCATCTCCTTGGCCTCCTGTCCTTGAGTCCCTCCTCTCCTTAGCCTGCCCTCTCTCCTCTCCTTGCCACTGTCCTTAGTCCTCTCTCTCTCTCTTAGCCACTGTCCTTAGTCCTCTCTCTACTCTCTTGGCCACTGTCCTTAGTCCTCTCTCCTCTCCTTAGCCTCCCTGTCCTTAGTCCTCTCTCTCTCCTTAGCCTCCTGTCCTTAGCCTCCTGTGGCCCTCTCTCCTCTCCTTAGCCTCCTGTCCTTAGTCTCTCTCTCCTCTCCTTAGCCACTGTCCTTGGCCCTCTCTCCTCTCCTTAGCCACTGTCCTTGGTCCTCTCCTCTCCTTGGCCTCCCTGTCCTTAGTCCTCTCTATCCTCTTAGCCATCCCTGTAGCCCTCTCTCCTCTCCTTAACCTCCTGTCCTTGGCCTCTCTCTCCTCTCCTTGGCCTGTCCTTAGTCCTCTCTCCTCCTTAGCCTCCTGTCCTTAGTCCTCTCTCTCTCTCCTTAGCCTCCTGTCCAGTCCCTCTCTCCTCCTTGGCCCTCCTCCTCTCCTCTCCTCTCCTCTCCTGTCCTTTGTCCTGTCCTTAGCCCTCTCTCCTCTCTTAGCCTCCTGTCCTTTAGTCCTCTCTCATCTCCATAGCCTCCTGTCCTTAGTCCTCTCTCTCCTTAGCCTCCTGTCCTTAGTCCTCTCTCCTCTCCGCCAGCCTCCTGTCCTTAGTCCTCTCTCCTCTCCTTAGCCACTGTCCTTGGTCCCTCTCCTCTCCTTAGCCTCCTGTCTTAGTCGTCCCTCTCCTTAGCCTCTGTCCTTAGTAAATATCCTAGTATCCTCTCCTCTCCTAAATGTCCTGAGCATCCTGTCGTCCCCTCATCCTCCTGTGGCCTCCTTGTTGTTAGCCCTCTCTCCTCTCCTTAGCCTCCTGTCCTTAGTCCTCTCTCCTCTCCTTAGCCTCCTGTCCTTAGTCCTCTCTCCTCTCCTTAGCCTCCTGTCCTGAGTCCCCTCTCCCTCCTTAGCCTACTCCCCCTCCCCTCTCCCCTCTCCCTCTCCTCTCCTTAGCCTCCTGTCCTTAGTCCTCTCTCCTCTCCTTAGCCTCCTGTCCTTAGTCCTCTCTCCTCTCCTTAGCCTCCTGTCCTTAGCTCCTCTCTCCTCTCCTTAGCCTCCTGTCCTTAGTCCTCTCTCCTCTCCTTAGCCACTGTCCTTAGTCCTCTCTCCTCTCCTTAGCCTCCTGTCCTTAGCCCTCTCTCCTCTCCTTAGCCTCCTGTCCTTAGCCCTGTCTCTCCTCTCTCCTTAGCCTCCTGTCCTTAGCCTCCTGTCCTTAGCTCTCTCTCCTCCTCTCCTTAGCCACTGTCCTTAGTCCTCTCTCCTCTCCTTAGCCTCCTGTCCTTAGCCCTCTCTCCTCTCCTTAGCCTCCTGTCCTTAGTCCTCTCTCCTCTCCTTAGCCTCCTGTCCTTAGTCCTCTCTCTCCTCTCCTTAGCCTCCTGTCCTTAGTCCTCTCTCTCTCCTTAGCCTCCTGTCCTTAGCCTCCTGTCCTTAGCCTCTCTCCTCTCCTTAGCCTCTGTCCTTAGTCCTCTCTCCTCTCCTTAGCCTCCTGTCCTTAGCCCTCTCTCCTCTCCTTACCCCTGTCCTTAGTCCTCCCTCCTCTCCTTAGCCACCGTCCTTAGTCCTCTCTCCTCTCCTTAGCCACCTGTCCTTAGTCCTCTCTCCTCTCCTTAGCCTCCTGTCCTTAGCCCTCTCCTCCTCTCCTTAGCCACTGTCCTTAGTCCTCTCTCCTCTCCTTAGCCCTGTCCTTAGTCCTCTCTCTCCTCCTTAGCCACTGTCCTTAGTCCTCTCTCTCTCCTTAGCCACTGTCCTTAGTCCTCTCTCCCTCTCCTTAGCCACTGTCCCTCGCCTCTCCTTAGCCGCTGTCCTTAGTCCTCTCTCTCTCCTTAGCCACTGTCCTTAGTCCTCTCTCATCTCCTAGCCTCCTGTCCTTAGTCCTCTCCCTCTCCTCAGCCACTGTCCTTAGTCCTCTCTCCTCTCCTTAGCCACTGTCCTTAGTCCTCTCTCTCTCCTTAGCCACTGTCCTTAGTCCTCTCTCTACTCTCCTTAGCCACTGTCCTTAGTCCTCTCCTCTCCTCTAGCCACTGTCCTTAGTCCTCTCTCCCTCTCCTTAGCCTCTGTCCTTAGCCTCCCGTCTCACGCTCCCCTCTCCTTAGCCACTGTCCTTAGTCCCTCTCTCTCCTCTCCTTAGCCACTGTCCTTAGCCCTCTCTCTCTCCTTAGCCACTGTCCTTAGTCCTCTCTCCTCTCCTTAGCCTCCTGTCCTTAGTCCTCTCTCTCTCTCCTTAGCCACTGTCCTTAGCCCTCTCTCCTCTCCTTAGCCTCCTGTCCCTTAGCCCTCTCTCCTCTCCTTAGCCACTGTCCTTAGTCCCTCTCTCCTCTCCTTAGCCTCCTGTCCTTGAGTCCTCTCTCCTCTCCTTAGCCTCCTGTCCTTAGTCCCCTCTCCTCCTTAGCCTACTCAGCCTCCCTCTCTCTCCGCCCTCTCCTCTCCTCCCTAGCCTCCTGTCCTTAGCCCTCTCTCCTCTCCTTAGCCTCCTGTCCTTAGCTCCTCTCATCTCCTTAGCCTCCTGTCCTTAGCCCTCTCTCCTCTCCTTAGCCTCCTGTCCTTAGTCCTCTCTCTCTCCTTAGCCTCCTGTCCTTAGTCCTCTCTCCTCTCCTTAGCCACTGTCCTTAGCCTCTCTCTCCTCTCCTTAGCCTC
>NC_060195.1:64988737-64993893 GCF_021184085.1 Oncorhynchus gorbuscha
TTGCTAAGATAAGACAAATCAAACTTCAGATATAATGAAAAAGTTAAAAGTTATACTACCCGTTGGAGCGACGTGCAGATGCGTGCAGATGCGACCACTAGCTCCAACCGGAACCGGAACAGGTAACTTGATGTGTTAGGTCACTTCTCCTCCTGAGAGATCTCATGTGTTAGGTCACTAATCCTCCTGGGAGATCTGATGTGTTAGGTCACTTCTCCTCCTGAGAGATCTCATGTGTTAGGTCACTAATCCTCCTGGGAGATCTGATGTGTTAGGTCACTTCTCCTCCTGAGAGATCTGATGTGTTAGGTCACTAATCCTCCTGAGAGATCTGATGTGTTAAGTCTCTTCTCCTCCTGAGAGATCTGATGTGTTAGGTCACTAATCCTCCTGAGAGATCTGATGTGTTAGGTCACTTCTCCTCCTGAGAGATCTGATGTGTTAGGTCACTTCTCCTCCTGGGAGATCTGATGTGTTAGGTCACTTCTCCTCCTGAGAGATCTGATGTGTGAGGTCACTTCTCCTGAGAGATCTGATGTGTTAGGTCACTAATCCTCCCGAGAGATCTGATGTGTTAGGTCACTTCTCCTCCTGAGAGATCTGATGTGTTAGGTCACTAAATCCTCCTGAGAGATCTGATGTGTTAGGTCACTTCTCCTCCTGATGTGTTAGGTCACTCCTCCTGATCTGATGTTAGGTCACTTCTCCTCCTGAGAGATCTGATGTGTTAGGTCACTAATCCTCCTGAGAGATCTGATGTGTTAGGTCACTTCTCCTCCTGGGAGATCTGATGTGTTAGGTCACTAAATCCTCCTGAGAGATCTGATGTGTTAGGTCACTTCTCCTCCTGAGAGATCTCATGTGTTAGGTCACTAATCCTCCTGAGAGATCTGATGTGTTAGGTCACTTCTCCTCCTGGGAGATCTGATGTGTTAGGTCACTTCTCCTCCTTGGAGATCTGATGTGTTAGGTCACTTCTCCTCCTGAGAGATCTGATGTGTTAGGTCTCTAATCCTCCTGAGAGATCTGATGTGTTAAGTCTCTTCTCCTCCTGAGAGATATGATTTGTTAGGTCACTTCTCCTCCTGGGAGATCTGATGTGTTAGGTCACTAATCCTCCTGAGAGATCTGATGTGTTAGGTAACTTCTCTTCCTGAGAGATCTGATGTGTTAGGTCACTAATCCTCCTGAGAGATCTGATGTGTTAGGTAACTTCTCTTCCTGAGAGATCTGATGTGTTAGGTCACTCTGATGTGTTAGGTCACTTCTCCTCCTGAGAGATCTGATGTGTTAGGTCACTAATCCTCCTGAGAGATCTGATGTGTTAGGTCACTTCTCCTCCTGAGAGATCTGATGTGTTAGGTCACTAATCCTCCTGAGAGATCTGATGTGTTAGGTAACTTCTCTTCCTGAGAGATCTGATGTGTTAGGTCACTTCTCCTCCTGAGAGATCTGATGTGTTAGGTCACTAATCCTCCTGAGAGATCTGATGTGTTAGGTCACTTCTCCTCCTGAGAGATCTGATGTGTTAGGTCACTTCTCCTCCTGGGAGATCTGATGTGTTAGGTCACTTCTCCTCCTGGGAGATCTGATGTGTTAGGTCACTTCTCCTCCTGAGAAATCTGATGTGTTAGGTCACTAATCCTCCTGAGAGATCTGATGTGTTAGGTCACTTCTCCTCCTGAGAGATCTCATGTGTTAGGTCACTAATCCTCCTGGGAGATCTGATGTGTTAGGTCACTTCTCCTCCTGAGAGATCTGATGTGTTAGGTCACTAATCCTCCTGAGAGATCTGATGTGTTAGGTCACTTCTCCTCCTGAGAGATCTGATGTGTTAGGTCACTTCTCCTCCTGAGAGATCTGATGTGTTAGGTCACTTCTCCTCCTGAGAGATCTGATGTGTTAGGTCACTAATCCTCCTGAGAGATCTGATGTGTTAGGTCACTTCTCCTCCTGAGAGATCTGATGTGTTAGGTCACTTCTCCTCCTGGGAGATCTGATGTGTTAGGTCACTTCTCCTCCTGAGAGATCTGATGTGTGAGGTCACTTCTCCTGAGAGATCTGATGTGTTAGGTCACTAATCCTCCCGAGAGATCTGATGTGTTAGGTCACTTCTCCTCCTGAGAGATCTGATGTGTTAGGTCACTAAATCCTCCTGAGAGATCTGATGTGTTAGGTCACTTCTCCTCCTGAGAGATCTGATGTGTTAGGTCACTTCTCCTCCTGAGAGATCTGATGTGTTAGGTCACTAATCCTCCTGGGAGATCTGATGTGTTAGGTCACTTCTCCTCCTGGGAGATCTGATGTGTTAGGTCACTAAATCCTCCTGAGAGATCTGATGTGTTAGGTAACTTCTCTTCCTGAGAGATCTCATGTGTTAGGTCACTAATCCTCCTGAGAGATCTGATGTGTTAGGTCACTTCTCCTCCTGGGAGATCTGATGTGTTAGGTCACTTCTCCTCCTGAGAGATCTGATGTGTTAGGTCACTAATCCTCCTGAGAGATCTGATGTGTTAGGTCACTTCTCCTCCTGAGAGATCTCATGTGTTAGGTCACTAATCCTCCTGAGAGATCTGATGTGTTAGGTCACTTCTCCTCCTTGGAGATCTGATGTGTTAGGTCACTAATCCTCCTGAGAGATCTGATGTGTTAGGTCACTAATCCTCCTGAGAGATCTGATGTGTTAGGTCACTAATCCTCCTGGGAGATCTGATGTGTTAGGTCACTTCTCCTCCTGGGAGATGTGATGTGTTAGGTCACTTCTCCTCCTGAGAGATCTCATGTGTTAGGTCACTAATCCTCCTGAGAGATCTGATGTGTTAGGTCACTTCTCCTCCTGAGAGATCTGATGTGTTAGGTCACTTCTCCTCCTGGGAGATCTGATGTGTTAGGTCACTTCTCCTCCTGGGAGATCTGATGTGTTAGGTCACTTCTCCTCCTGAGAGATCTGATGTGTTAGGTCACTTCTCCTCCTCGGAGATCTGATGTGTTAGGTCACTTCTCCTCCTGAGAGATCTGATGTGTTAGGTCAGTAAATCCTCCTGAGAGATCTGATGTGTTAGGCCACTCTAACCGACTGGTGTGTGTGTGTTCTTCTGCAGATGAGACAGAATATGAGTACAGCGGGAGTGAAGAGGAGGAAGAGGAGCGAGACGTGGGGGAGCCAAGGTAACACACACACACACACACACACACACACATCCAACAAACACAATCTGTCATTGGTCCATTTTCCACTCAAACTCTCTTCTGAATGGTCCTTCCCCAGCTCCATCATCAACATCCCCGGTGAGTCGACATTAAGGCGGGACTTCCTGCGTCTGCAGCTGGCCAATAAGGAACGCTCTGAGGCTCTGAGGCGCCAGCAGTTGGAACAACAGCAGAACGAGGAACACAAGCGCCTCCTACTGGCCGAACGACAGAAACGCATAGAGGAGCAGAAAGAACAGAGGAGGAGACTGGAGGAGGTAGGACACACACACACACACACACACACACACACACACACACACACACACACACACACACACACACACACACACACACACACACACACACACACACACACACACACACACACACACACACACACACACACACACACACACACACACACATGTTTACCTCTTGTTTTCTGTCCAACAGCAACAGCGTAGGGAGCGTGAGTTGAGGAAGCAGCAGGAGAGAGAACAGAGGAGGCACTATGAGGAGATGGAACAACTACGGAGAGATGAGGAGAGGAGGCACGCGGAGAGAGAACAGGTACACACTGACTTCCTCCTGAAGTCCTCTTGTTCTCTCTCTTCCTGCTGCTACGGTGTATAGGAGTACATTTGTCTCTTGTTCTCTCTCTTCCTGCTGCTACGGTGTATAGGAGTATATCTGTCTCTTGTTCTCTCTCTTCCTGCTGCTACGGTGTATAGGAGTATATCTGTCTCTTGTTCTCTCTCTTCCTGCTGCTATGGTGTATAGGAGTATATCTGTCTCTTGTTCTCTCTCTTCCTGCTGCTATGGTGTATAGGAGTATATCTGTCTCTTGTTCTCTCTGTTCCTGCTGCTATGGTGTATAGGAGTATATCTGTCTCTTGTTCTCTCTGTTTCCTGTTCTCAGGCTGCATTAGGAGAACATCTCTGTCTGACTCTCTCTCTGTTTCCTGTTCTCTCCTTCCCTCCAGGCTGCATTAGGAGAACATCTCTGTCTGACTCTCTCTCTCTGTTTCCTGTTCTCTCCTTCCCTCCAGGCTGCATTAGGAGAACATCTCTGTCTGACTCTCTCTCTGTTTCCTGTTCTCTCCTTCCCTCCAGGCTGCATTAGGAGAACATCTCTGTCTGACTCTCTCTCTGTTTCCTGTTCTCTCCTTCCCTCCAGGCTGCATTAGGAGAACATCTCTGTCTGACTCTCTCTCTCTGTTTCCTGTTCTCTCCTTCCCTCCAGGCTGCATTAGGAGAACATCTCTGTCTGACTCTCTCTCTCTGTTTCCTGTTCTCTCCTTCCCTCCATGCTGCGTTGTGATAGGAGTATATCCGTAGACAGCTGGAGGAGGAACAGAGACAGTTAGAGATCCTACAGCAACAGCTTCTACAGGAGCAGGCTCTACTGCTGGTAACACTGTTACCCCTGCATGTCTATATATATATATACCCCTGACCTCTCACCCCTGACCCCTCAATAACTTCTACAGGAGCAGGCTCTACTGCTGGTAACACTGTTACCCCTGCATGTCTATGTATATATACCCCTGACCTCTCACCCCTGACCCCTCAATAACTTCTACAGGAGCATGCCCATTGTATACCTGCATGTGTACATCTACCTACCCCCCTCCTCTGAAGTCTGACCCCTCAACCCTGTGAAACTACAGCTCCAGAGCCTGTGGTGTAAACCTGTACCTTGTCCCTGTGTCCAGTGTTTGTTGTTCCTCGTTCCTCTCTGCAAGTCCTTACCCTGCAAGGAACCCCCCTCCCCAGCCCCATCAAATCACATCACATGTTATTTGTCACATGCGCCAAATACAACAGGTGTAAACTTTACCGTGAAATGCTTACTGACAAGCCCTTAACCAACAATGCAGTTCAAGAAGAGTTAAGAAAATATTTACAAAATAAACTAAAGTAAAAAAATAAAAAGTAAATGACATAAAAATAATGAGGCTATA
>NC_060195.1:64993993-64997693 GCF_021184085.1 Oncorhynchus gorbuscha
AGTGATTCGTTTCATATCTTTACAGATGGAGTGATTAGTTCCATATCTTTACAGATGGAGTCATTAGTTCCATATCTTTACAGATGGAGTGATTAGTTCCATATCTTTACAAGACGGAGTGATTAGTGTCATATCTTTACAGACGGAGTGATTAGTTCCATATCTTTACAGACGGAGTGATTCGTTTCATATCTTTACAGACGGCGTGATTAGTTTCATATCTTTACAGACGGAGTGATTAGTTCCATTATCTTTACAGACGGAGTGATTAGTTCCATATCTTTACAGACGGAGTGATTAGTTCCATATCTTTACAGACGGAGTGATTAGTTCCATATCTTTACAGACGGAGTGATTAGTTCCATATCTTTACAGACGGAGTGATTAGTTCCATATCTTTACAGACGGAGTGATTAGTTCCATATCTTTACAGACGGAGTGATTAGTTCCATATCTTTACAGACGGAGTGATTAGTTCCATATCTTTACAGACGGAGTGATTAGTTCCATATCTTTACAGACGGAGTGATTAGTTCCATATCTTTACAGATGGAGTGATTAGTTCCATATCTTTACAGACAGAGTGATTAGTTCCATATCTTTACAGATGGAGTGATTAGTTCCATATCTTTACAGACAGAGTGATTAGTTCCATATCTTTACAGATGGAGTGATTAGTTCCATATCTTTACAGACGGAGTGATTAGTTCCATATCTTTACAGACGGAGTGATTAGTTTCATATCTTTACAGACGGAGTGATTAGTTCCATATCTTTACAGACGGAGTGATTAGTTCCATATCTTTACAGACGGAGTGATTAGTTCCATATCTTTACAGACGGAGTGATTAGTTCCATATCTTTACAGACGGAGTGATTAGTTCCATATCTTTACAGACGGAGTGATTAGTTCCATATCTTTACAGACGGAGTGATTAGTTCCATATCTTTACAGATGGAGTGATTAGTTTCATATCTTTACAGATGGAGTGATTAGTTCCATATCTTTACAGACGGAGTGATTAGTTCCATATCTTTACAGACGGAGTGATTAGTTTCATATCTTTACAGATGGAGTGATTAGTTCCATATCTTTACAGACAGAGTGATTAGTTTCATATCTTTACAGACAGAGTGATTAGTTTCATATCTTTACAGATGGAGTGATTAGTTTCATATCTTTACAGATGGAGTGATTTGTAAGGGGTGCGAATTGGCGGCAGAGAAGTCAGACGCAGGAGAGAAATAACTGTGTTTTCAACGGCGCAGTTTATTAACAAAACCCACAGGAAAACAGAATAACAAAATACATGGGTACATAACCCAACACACACCAGGACAGACGAGCACAAGTGCTTATAATAAACAATCACCCACAAGGACATGAGGGGGAACTGAGGGTTAAATACACAACATGTAATTGATGGGATTGGAACCTGGTGTGATGGAGACCCCCGATGTCCAGAGGGGACGGAGTGGACCAGCCACCACCGGCCTGAGGAGAGACACATGGAACGAGGGGTTAACACGGTAATCGGGGGGAAGCTGTAACCTGTAACACACCTCGTTCACTCTCCTCAGGACTTTAAATGGCCCCACAAACCGCGGACCCAGCTTCCGGCAGGGCAGGCGGAGGGGCAGGCTGGAAGGGATAGAGGTTAGTGGAGGAGTGGCGGAGCAAGTTCTGTGCCATCTCGGCCCAGGGCACGAACGCTGCCCACTCCCCCAGCTGGGCCTGACCGCAGAAACATGCCAATATCCTGGTTAACTCTCTCCACCTGCCCATTACTCTCGGGGTGAAACCCTGAAGTAAGGCTGATCGAGACCCCCAGACGTTCCATGATTGCTTTCCAGACCCTAGACGTGAACTGGGGACGCCGATCAAACACTATATCCTCAGGCAATCAGTAGTGCCAGAAGACGTGTGTAAACAAGGCCTGTAGGGCCATAGGGAGACTCGGCAGTGGGAGGAGAGGACAGGACGTAGAGAAACGATCCACAATGACCAGGATCGCGGTGTTACCCTGTGAGAGTGGAAGATCAGTCAGATAATCCACCGACTGGTGCGACCAAAACCTCTGCGGAACAAGTAAGGGGTGTAGGAGTGGGATCCATGGGACGCTCCTCTGTGTCATACAGCCGGGACAATGCGTCTGCCTTCGCGTTCTGGGAACCTGGTCTGTAGTAAGAGTAAACACAAAACGGGTGAAAAACATGGCCCACCTTGCCTGACGTGGGTTCAGTCTCTTCGCTGCCCGGATGTTCTCCAGATTGCGGTGGTCAGTTCAGATGAGAAAAGGGTGTCTAGCCCCCTCAAGCTAATGTCTCCACGCCTTCAAGGCCTTTACACAGCCAACAGCTCCCGGTCCCCTCATAGTTTTGCTCCGCCGAGCTGAGCTTCTTTGAGAAGAAGGCACAGGGGAGGAGCTTCGGTGGCTTACCCGAGCGTTGAGAGAGCACAGCTCCTATCCCAGCCTCAGACGCGTCCACCTCCACTATTAACGCCAAAGAGGGATCCGGATGGGCCAGCAAGGAGCCGAGGTAAATAGAGCCCTCAGGTAACTAAAGCCCTGTCCGCCTCAGCTGACCACGGCAAGCGTACCGGGGCCCCCTTCAGCAGTGAGGTAATGGGAGCCGCTACCTGACCAATACTCCAGATAACCTGCCGCTCTACCCACGGGCAGGTGGTCGAAGACTGCCCGGAAGCGGCGAGTGAACTCCTCAAACTGGTACAACGCTGCATCTTCCCCTCTCCACACAGCGTTGGCCCACGCCAGGGCTTTCCCGATGGGCACGGGAGACGAGGGCGGACACCCTCTGATGGCCCGACGGAGCCGGGTGGACGCTCGCCAGGTATAGGGGTGGCAGGGTAGCCTAGTGGTTAGAGTGTTGGACTAGTAACCGAAAGGTTGCATGTTCAAATCCCCGAGCTGACAAGGTACAAATCTGTCATTCTGCCCCTGAACAGGCAGTTAACCCACTGTTCCTAGGCCGTCATTGAAAATAAGAATTTGTTCTTAACTGACTTGCCTAGTTAAATAAAGGTAAAATAAAATAAAAAAATAGATATAATTGTAGATGGAACCCCTGGCAGTTCACAGCCTTCACGTCGTACTCTGGGGCAGGAGACGAATCCCACTGGGACCAGGCGGAAAAAGGGGCGTTCAGGGAGTCCCCGTTTGTGCTGTGGAGGTGCTGAAAGAACTCCCTGTCTCTCCCAGCGGTCCATTGTCTGGACAACGCGGTCCATGGCGGTGCCAAGATGGTGAAGCATTGGTGCATGCTCCTGGACTCGCTCCTCCACCCGTATACCCGGGGTACCTGCTCCTGCTGACTCCATAAGTTTGGGTCAGTGATTCTGTAAGGGGTGCGAACTGGCGGCAGAGAAGTCAGACGCAGGAGAGAAATAACTGTGTTTTCAACGGCGCAGTTTATTAACAAAACCCACCGGAAAACAGAATAATAAAATACATGGGTACATAACCCAACACACACCAGGACAGACGAACACAAGTACTTATAATAAACAATCATTCGTTTCATACCTTTACAGACGGAGTGATTAGTTCCATATCTTTACAGACGGAGTGATTAGTTACATATCTTTACAGACGGAGTGATTAGTTACATATCTTTACAGACGGAGTGATTAGTTACATATCTTTACAGACGGAGTGATTAGTTACATATCTTTACAGAC
>NC_060195.1:64997793-65002793 GCF_021184085.1 Oncorhynchus gorbuscha
TCTGACATTGTGGTCCTGTAGCTCAGTTGGTAGAGCATGGCGCTTGTAACGCCAGGGTAGTGGATTCGATCCCCGGGACCACCCATACGTAGAATGTATGCACACATGACTGTAAGTCGCTTTGGATAAAAGCGTCTGCTAAATGGCATATATTATATTATTATTATTATAGATAGAGCCAGAGTTCTGTCTGACATCGTTACATAGATAGAGCCAGGGTTGTTTGTGACATCTTTACCTAGATAGAACCAGTGTTCTGTCTGACAGCTTTACCTAGATAGAGCCAGTGTTGTTTGTGACACCTTTACCTAGATAGAGCCAGTGTTCTGTCTGACATCTTTACTTAGATAGAACCAGTGTTCTGTCTGACATCTTTACATAGATAGAGCCAGTATTGTTTGTGACATCTTTACCTAGATAGAGCCAATGCTGTTTGTGACATCTTTACATAGATAGAGCCAGTGTTGTTTGTGACATCTTTACCTAGATAGAGCCAGTGTTGTTTGTGACATCTTTACCTAGATAGAGCCAGTGTTGTTTGTGACATCTTTACCTAGATAGAGCCAGTGTTGTTTGTGACATCTTTACCTAGATAGAGCCAGTGTTGTTTGTGACATCTTTACCTAGATAGAGCCAGTGTTGTTTGTGACATCTTTACCTAGATAGAGCCAATGCTGTTTGTGACACCTTTACCTAGATAGAGCCAGTGTTCTGTCTGACATCTTTACTTAGATAGAACCAGTGTTCTGTCTGACATCTTTACATAGATAGAGCCAGTGTTGTTTGTGACATCTTTACCTAGATAGAGCCAGTGTTGTTTGTGACATCTTTACCTAGATAGAGCCAGTGTTGTTTGTGACATCTTTACCTAGATAGAGCCAGTATTGTTTGTGACATCTTTACCTAGATAGAGCCAATGCTGTTTGTGACATCTTTACCTAGATAGAACCAATGCTGTTTGTGACATCTTTACCTAGATAGAGCCAATGCTGTTTGTGACATCTTTACCTAGATAGAGCCAATGCTGTTTGTGACATCTTTACCTAGATAGAGCCAATGCTGTTTGTGACATCTTTACCTAGATAGAGCCAGTGTTGTTTGTGACATCTTTACCTAGATAGAACCAGTGTTGTTTGTGACATCTTTACCTAGATAGAGCCAGTGTTGTTTGTGACATCTTTACCTAGATAGAGCCAGTGTTGTTTGTGACATCTTTACCTAGATAGAGCCAGTGTTGTTTGTGACATCTTTACCTAGATAGAGCCAGTGTTGTTTGTGACATCTTTACCTAGATAGAGCCAGTGTTGTTTGTGACATCTTTACCTAGATAGAGCCAGTGTTGTTTGTGACATCTTTACCTAGATAGAGCCAGTGTTGTTTGTGACATCTTTACCTAGATAGAGCCAGTGTTGTTTGTGACATCTTTACCTAGATAGAACCAGTGTTGTTTGTGACATCTTTACCTAGATAGAGCCAGTGTTGTTTGTGACATCTTTACCTAGATAGAGCCAGTGTTGTTTGTGACATCTTTACCTAGATAGAGCCAGTGTTGTTTGTGACATCTTTACCTAGATAGAGCCAGTGTTGTTTGTGACATCTTTACCTAGATAGAGCCAGTGTTGTTTGTGACATCTTTACCTAGATAGAGCCAGTGTTGTCTGTGACATCTTTACATAGATAGAACCAGTGTTCTGTCTGACATCTTTACATAGATAGAGCCAGTGTTGTTTGTGACATCTTTACCTAGATAGAGCCAGTGTTGTTTGTGACATCTTTACCTAGATAGAGCCAGTGTTGTTTGTGACATCTTTACCTAGATAGAGCCAGTGTTGTTTGTGACATCTTTACCTAGATAGAGCCAGTGTTGTTTGTGACATCTTTACCTAGATAGAGCCAGTGTTCTGTCTGACATCTTTACCTAGATAGAGCCAGTGTTGTTTGTGACATCTTTACATAGATAGAACCAGTGTTCTGTCTGACATCTTTACATAGATAGAGCCAGTGTTGTTTGTGACATCTTTACCTAGATAGAGCCAGTGTTCTGTCTGACATCTTTACCTAGATAGAGCCAGTGTTCTGTCTGACATCTTTACCTAGATAGAGCCAGTGTTCTGTCTGACATCTTTACATAGATAGAGCCAGTGTTCTGTCTGACAGCTTTACATAGATAGAACCTGTGTTCTGTCTGACATCTTTACATAGATAGAACCAGTGTTATGTCTGACAGCTTTACATAGATAGAACCAGTGTTATGTCTGACAGCTTTACATAGATAGAACCAGTGTTATGTCTGACAGCTTTACATAGATAGAACCAGTGTTCTGTCTGACATCTTTACATAGATAGAGCCAGTGTTGTTTGTGACATCTTTACCTAGATAGAACCAGTGTTGTTTGTGACATCTTTACATAGATAGAGCCAGTGTTGTTTGTGACATCTTTACATATATAGAGCCAGTGTTGTTCGTGACATCTTTACATATATAGAGCCAGTGTTGTTTGTGACATCTTTACATAGATAGAGCCAGTGTTGTTCGTGACATCTTTACATATATAGAGCCAGTGTTGTTTGTGACATCTTTACCTAGATAGAGCCAGTGTTGTTCGTGACATCTTTACATATATAGAGCCAGTGTTGTTTGTGACATCTTTACATAGATAGAGCCAGTGTTGTTTGTGACATCTTTACATATATAGAGCCAGTGTTGTTCGTGACATCTTTACATATATAGAGCCAGTGTTGTTTGTGACATCTTTACATAGATAGAGCCAGTGTTGTTCGTGACATCTTTACATATATAGAGCCAGTGTTGTTTGTGACATCTTTACCTAGATAGAGCCAGTGTTGTTTGTGACATCTTTACCTAGATAGAGCCAGTGTTGTTCGTGACATCTTTACCTAGATAGAGCCAGTGTTGTTTGTGACATCTTTACCTAGATAGAGCCAGTGTTGTTCGTGACATCTTTACCTAGATAGAGCCAGTGTTGTTTGTGACATCTTTACCTAGATAGAGCCAGTGTTGTTCGTGACATCTTTACCTAGATAGAGCCAGTGTTGTTTGTGACATCTTTACCTAGATAGAGCCAGTGTTGTTCGTGACATCTTTACCTAGATAGAGCCAGTGTTGTTTGTGACATCTTTACCTAGATAGAGCCAGTGTTGTTCGTGACATCTTTACCTAGATAGAGCCAGTGTTGTTTGTGACATCTTTTTAGATAGAGCCAGTGTGTTGTTTGTGACATCTTTACCTAGATAGAGCCAGTGTTGTTTGTGACATCTTTACCTAGATAGAGCCAGTGTTTGTTTGTGACATCTTTACATAGATAGAACCAGTGTTCTGTCTGACATCTTTACTAGATAGAGCCAGTGTTGTTTGTGACATCTTTACCTAGATAGAGCCAGTGTTGTTTGTGACATCTTTACACAAGATAGAGCAGTGTTCTGTCTGACATCTTTACCTAGATAGAGCCAGTGTTCTGTCTGACATCTTTACCTAGATAGAGCCAGTGTTCTGTCTGACATCTTTACATAGATAGAGCCAGTGTTCTGTCTGACAGCTACATAAATGAACCTGTGTTCTGTCTGACATCTTTACATAGATAGAACCAGTGTTATGTGACGGCTTTACATAGATAGAGGCCAGTGTTCTGTCTGACAGCTTTACATAGATAGAACCAATGTTCTGTCTGACAGCTTTACATAGATAGAACCTGTGTTCTGTCTGACATCTTTACATAGATAGAACCAGTGTTCTGTCTGACAGCTTTACATAGATAGAGCCAGTGTTCTGTCTGACAGCTTTACATAGATAGAGCCAGTGTTCTGTCTGACAGCTTTACATAGATAGAGCCAGTGTTCTGTCTGACAGCTTTACCTAGACAGAGCCTATTCCCCTACAACACTTCTACCCACATTATGGAGTGGGGTGAAAGAGGAGAAGGAGAGGAAGGAGAGAGGAGGAGAGGAAAGGAGAGAGGAGACAGAGAGGAAGGAGAGGAAAGGAGAGAGGAGGAGACGAAAGGAGAGAGGAGGAGAGGAACGGAGTGAGGAGACGAGGAACGGAGTGAGTAAAGTAGTGAGGAGGAGAGAGAAGGAGAGAGGAGGAGAGGAAAGGAGAGAGGAGGAGAGGAAAGGAGAGAGGAGGAGAGGAAAGGAGCGAGGAGACGAGGAACGGAGTGAGTAACGTGGAGAGAGGGGAAGAGGAAAGGAGAGAGGAGAAGATGAGGAGAGGAAAGGAGAGAGCAGGAGAGGAACGGAGAGAGGAGGAGAGGAAAGGAGAGAGGAGGAGAGGAAAGGAGAGAGGAGGAGAGGAATGGAGAGAGGAGGAGAGGAAAGGAGAGAGGAGGAGAGGAACGGAGTGAGGAGAAGACGAGGAGAGGAAAGGAGAGAGGAGGAGAGGAAAGGAGAGAGAAGGAGAGGAAAGGAGAGAGGAGGAGAGGAACGGAGTGAGGAGACGAGGAACGGAGTGAGGAGACGAGGAACGGAGTGAGTAAAGTAGAGAGGAGGACAGGAAAGGAGAGAGGAGGAGAGGAAAGGAGAGAGGAGCAGAGGAATGGAGTGAGTAAAGGAGAGAGGAGGAGAGGAAAGGAGAGAGGAGCAGAGGAATGGAGTGAGTAAAGGAGAGAGGAGGAGAGGGAAGGAGAGAAGAGGAGAGGAACGGAGTGAGGAGACAAGGAACAGAGTGAATAAAGGAGAGAGGGGGAGAGGGAAGGAGAGGAGAAGATAAGGAGAGGAAAGGGAAAAGGAGGAGAGGAGATAAAACAGGGTGTTGTTATCTAAGTAGAGATCGACCATACAGCTCTTCAATAGACACAGCTGCCAAATCAACTGAAGAGAGAGAAACAAGAAGGACAGAGATAGAGAGAGAGAGAGCAAGAAGGACAGAGAGATAGAGAGGGGGGTCTGTAACCAGTCTGACATCTGATGAGTCAGTTGGGCTGTAAACAGGACACACACTCTATAGGTACATTAATCATTTAAGTTTTTATGATGGAGATGAA
>NC_060195.1:65007793-65010494 GCF_021184085.1 Oncorhynchus gorbuscha
ACCGTCTATGAGTGGAACAGCCCCTTTGGTGAGAAAACTAAAATACCATTTATGGCCTGTCATGTTATTAGTCTGTGACCTAAATCTCAGTGGATACTGCTATGACTCATCTACACACACAGCTGTGGGTGGTTGGGACCTTTACACACACACACACACACGCACACGCACGCACAAACACACACACACACACATTTCCATTTCCATTTAAGTCATTTAGCAGACGCTCTTATCCAGAGCGACTTACAAATTGGTGCACACACACACACACACACACACACACACACACACACACACACACACACACACACACACACACACACACACACACACACACACACACACACACACACACACACACACACACACACACACACACACACACACACACACAGCTGACTCCAGTGTTGTGTTGATCCAGGTATGACTCCTCATGGCAGGAACAGACTCAGAGTGTTCTCCTACTCCTCAGCCCTCAACCTCTGCTACGCCATCCTGTTTGGACGCACTGTCGCTACTAAGGTACTGTGGGAGGGAGGAGGGAGGAATAATGGGAGGGAGGAGGGGGAGGTTTGAATAAACAAATGAACCAAATATGTCTTCTCTCTCTGTCTCTCTCCATCCTTCCCTCCCTCTTTCTCTCTCTCCCCCTCCCTCCATCTACCTCTCTTCTCTCTCTCTCTCTCTCTCTCTCTCTCTCTCTCTCCATCCTTCCCTCCCTCTTTCTCTCTCTCCCCCTCCCTCCATCTACCTCTCTCTCTCTCTCTCTCTCTCTCTCTCTCTCTCTCTCTCTCTCTCTCTCTCTCTCTATCTCTCTCTCTACCTATCTATCTTTCTCTCTCTCTCTCTCTCTCTCTCTCTCTCTCTCTCTCTCTCTCTCTCTCTCTCTCTCTCTCTCTCTCTCTATCTCTCTCTCTACCTATCTATCTTTCTCTCTCTCTCTCTCTCTCTCTCTCTCTCTCTCTCTCTCTCTCTCTCTCTCTCTCTCTCTCTCTCTCTCTCTCTCTCTCTCTCTCTACCTATCTATCTCTCTACTCTTTCTCTCTCTCCCTCCTTCTCTCTCTCCATCCTTCCTTCCTTCCCTCCCTCTTTATCTCTCTCCCCCTCCTCTCTCTCCCTCCTCTCCAGACTCCTAAGTGTTGGACCAGTAGGTTTCTGATGAACCTGTGGGCCATCTTCTGCCTGCTGGTGTTGTCCAGTTATACAGCTAACCTGGCTGCTGTCATGGTGGGGGAGAAAACCTTTGAACAGGTCTCTGGAATACATGACGAGAAGGTATACACACACACACACACGGCGGTGCGCACACACACAGTTAGGCATGTACGCACACATACATACGTACACACACATGCACGCACTTACATGCAAACACACACACACAAACACGAGTTACAATGTGGAAATGAACATGACTGAATATGGCATAACAGACTAGATCAGGGGTAGTTACAGTAGCTGATAGGATTCAGACAATGAGTTAAATGTGTTCTCCTTGTGAATAAAAAAGAGAGAGGCCCGTACACAGAATATTGCTTCTCCCACCAGTGGTTTACCCCTGAAACCAAAAATACAATGTTTTAGCTTTGATACCTGTCAGACATGACGAAGACTGTTGGAGTTGAAATATTGTAACATTCTCCCACTGGGGAGAAGCAATATTCTGTGTACGGGCCTCTCATTTCTTTATGTGGAATACTTTTAGCCCTGTACCAGTGTTCTCAATTTACGGCTATGCATATCACCCTCCTTTTCTTAATGTATTCTCCTTACATTGAAAGAATCCCCCTCTTCCTCTCTCCCCTCCCCCTCTCCCCCTCCCCCTGTCCCCCCCAGCTGCACCACCCATCCCGTGGGTTCAGGTTTGGGACAGTCAGAGAGAGCTCTGCAGAGGACTACATGAGGAAGAGTTTCTCTGCTATGCATGACTACATGAGACGTTACAACCAACCCACCACACCAGACGGAGTGGACATGTTAAAGTAAGAGCCACACGCCGTCTGTTGGCGAACCAACCAGTTACCCTGGTGTTGTGTTATGCAAATATATTTCATTTACTCTTAATTCCCCCACGTCTCCAGGCGTTTACAGTTTTTCTCAATCGCTTTGGCTCAATTCTCAAATTAGAATCATTTTTTTCAAAACAACAAGTTCGATTTGAATTTCTTATTCATTTAAGCAAATTCCACGTGTTTTGGGACATGCAAAAGAGGAAGTACAATTGTCTACAATTTGCACGATAACTACATGCACATGGCTTGCTGATAAAGCTGAGTTGATTCTCAGGGAAATTGTCTTCACAACTTCTAACCATTCTGTCATCGTGTGAGCCGTCACAGTCAAAATGATCCATTCAATGATCAAAATCAGTCAGACGTTCATGTTTATTCCATAAATATCTATGACATGGAATGGTTGTGATGTCTGCGAAATGGGCAAATGACCTGCCAGGTGACATAGTGATGCAATAGGAATCACAATCTTACCAATCAACCACTCAAGTTTGGAAGCATATATATGGAGCTTGCCCACAACACAATCACTAGCATTTATGAACATGGAGGAACGTCACAACCCTGAACAGCAGCTACATGCTCGTGGAAGAGAAATAAGAAGATGTGTAAGAATGTGTGGTAGTAGTGTTAGGGGAAGACATAATAGAGGAAGAATAAGAGTCCCTGATGAAATCAGAGCCATTGTG
>NC_060195.1:65010594-65013094 GCF_021184085.1 Oncorhynchus gorbuscha
TTTGTGACATCTTTACATATATAGAGCCAGTGTTGTTCGTGACATCTTTACATATATAGAGCCAGTGTTGTTTGTGACATCTTACATAGATAGAGCCAGTGTTGTTCGTGACATCTTTACATATATAGAGCCAGTGTTGTTTGTGACATCTTTACCTAGATAGAGCCAGTGTTGTTCGTGACATCTTTACATATAGAGCCAGTGTTGTTTGTGACATCTTTACATAGATAGAGCCAGTGTTGTTTGTGACATCTTTACATATATAGAGCCAGTGTTGTCTAGTGACATCTTACATATATAGAGCCAGTGTTGTTTGTGACATCTTTACATAGATAGAGCCAGTGTTGTTCGTGACATCTTTACATTATACATATACCTAGATAGAGCCAGTGTTGTTTGTGACATCTTTACCTAGATAGAGCCAGTGTTGTTTGTGACATCTTTACCTAGATAGAGCCAGTGTTGTTCGTGACATCTTTACCTAGATAGAGCCAGTGTTGTTTGTGACATCTTTACCTAGATAGAGCCAGTGTTGTTCGTGACATCTTTTACCTTTACCTAGATAGAGCCAGTGTTGTTCGTGACATCTTTACTAGATAGAGCCAGTGTTGTTTGTGACATCTTTACCTAGATAGAGCCAGTGTTGTTCGTGACATCTTTACCTAGATAGAGCCAGTGTTGTTTGTGACATCTTTACCTAGATAGAGCCAGTGTTGTTCGTGACATCTTTACCTAGATAGAGCCAGTGTTGTTTGTGACATCTTTACATAGATAGAGCCAGTGTTGTTTGTGACATCTTTACCTAGATAGAGCCAGTGTTGTTCGTGACATCTTTACCTAGATAGAGCCAGTGTTGTTTGTGACATCTTTACCTAGATAGAGCCAGTGTTGTTTGTGACATCTTTACCTAGATAGAGCCAGTGTTGTTTGTGACATCTTTACCTAGATAGAGCCAGTGTTGTTTGTGACATCTTTACATAGATAGAACCAGTGTTCTGTCTGACATCTTTACCTAGATAGAGCCAGTGTTGTTTGTGACATCTTTACCTAGATAGAGCCAGTGTTGTTTGTGACATCTTTACCTAGATAGAGCCAGTGTTCTGTCTGACATCTTTACCTAGATAGAGCCAGTGTTCTGTCTGACATCTTTACCTAGATAGAGCCAGTGTTCTGTCTGACATCTTTACATAGATAGAGCCAGTGTTCTGTCTGACAGCTTTACATAGATAGAACCTGTGTTCTGTCTGACATCTTTACATAGATAGAACCAGTGTTATGTCTGACAGCTTTACATAGATAGAGCCAGTGTTCTGTCTGACAGCTTTACATAGATAGAACCAATGTTCTGTCTGACAGCTTTACATAGATAGAACCTGTGTTCTGTCTGACATCTTTACATAGATAGAACCAGTGTTCTGTCTGACAGCTTTACATAGATAGAGCCAGTGTTCTGTCTGACAGCTTTACATAGATAGAGCCAGTGTTCTGTCTGACAGCTTTACATAGATAGAGCCAGTGTTCTGTCTGACAGCTTTACCTAGACAGAGCCTATTCCCCTCACAACACTTCTACCCACATTATGGAGTGGGGTGAAAGAGGAGAAGGAGAGGAAGGAGAGAGGAGGAGAGGAAAGGAGAGAGGAGACAGAGAGGAAGGAGAGGAAAGGAGAGAGGAGGAGACGAAAGGAGAGAGGAGGAGAGGAACGGAGGAGAGACGAGAACGAGTGAGTAAAGTAGTGAGGAGGAGAGAGAAGGAGAGAGGAGGAGAGGAAAGGAGAGAGGAGGAGAGGAAAGGAGAGAGGAGGAGAGGAAAGGAGCGAGGAGACGAGAACGGAGTGAGTAACGTGGAGAGAGGGGAAGAGGAAAGGAGAGAGGAGAAGATGAGGAGAGGAAAGGAGAGAGCAGGAGAGGAACGGAGAGAGGAGGAGAGGAAAGGAGAGAGGAGGAGAGGAAAGGAGAGAGGAGGAGGGAATGGAGAGAGGGAGGAGAGGAAAGGAGAGAGGAGGAGAGGAACGGAGTGAGGAGAAGACGAGGAGAGGAAAGGAGAGAGGAGGAGAGGAAAGGAGAGAGAAGGAGAGGAAAGGAGAGAGGAGGAGAGGAACGGAGTGAGGAGACGAGGAACGGAGGAGGAGACGAGGAACGGAGTGAGTAAAGTAGAGAGGAGGACAGGAAAGGAGAGAGGAGGAGGGAAAGGAGAGAGGAGCAGAGGAATGGAGTGAGTAAAGGAGAGAGGAGGAGAGGAAAGGAGAGAGGAGCAGAGGAATGGAGTGAGTAAAGGAGAGAGGAGGAGAGGGAAGGAGAGAAGAGGAGAGGAACGGAGTGAGGAGACAAGGAACAGAGTGAATAAAGGAGAGAGGGGAGAGGAAAGGGAGAGAGGAGAAGATAAGGAGGGGAAAGGGGAAAGGAGGAGAGGAGATAAAACAGGGTGTTGTTATCTAAGTGAGATCGACCATACAGCTCTTCAATAGACACAGCTGCCAAATCAACTGAAGAGAGAGAGA
>NC_060195.1:65018094-65022038 GCF_021184085.1 Oncorhynchus gorbuscha
GTGTGTGTGTGTGTGTGTGTGTGTGTGTGTGTGTGTGTGTGTGTGTGTGTGTGTGCCTGCGTGCCTGTGTGCGTGCGTGCGTGCATGCCTGTGTGCCTGTGTACCTACAGCGTGTATATGTGTGTGTGTGTGTGGACATACAGTTTATAATGTGTGTGAATGTGTGTGTTGACTACAAGGTGCGTAGCCAAGACACATCAGCTCCTATTGGGGCCTTCATGTGGCCTCTCCATTGGTCCATGTGGGTGGGCATCTTCGTCACTCTTCATCTTACCGCACTTTTCCTCACCGTCTATGAGTGGAACAGCCCCTTTGGTGAGAAAACTAAAATACCATTTATGGCCTGTCATGTTATTAGTCTGTGACCTAAATCTCAGTGGATACTGCTATGACTCATCTACACACACAGCTGTGGGTGGTTGGGACCTTTACAACTCTTTTTGTTATATACACACGCACGCACGCACACACACACGCACGCACACGCACGCACAAACACACACACACACACATTTCCATTTCCATTTAAGTCATTTAGCAGACGCTCTTATCCAGAGCGACTTAAAAATTGGTGCACACACACACACACACACACACACACACACACACACACACACACACACACACACACACACACACACACACACACACACACACACACACACACACACACACACACACACACACACACACACACAGCTGACTCCAGTGTTGTGTTGATCCAGGTATGACTCCTCATGGCAGGAACAGACTCAGAGTGTTCTCCTACTCCTCAGCCCTCAACCTCTGCTACGCCATCCTGTTTGGACGCACTGTCGCTACTAAGGTACTGTGGGAGGGAGGAGGGAGGAATAATGGGAGGGAGGAGGGGGAAGGATGGAGGGGGAGGTTTGAATAAACAAATGAACCAAATATGTCTTCTCTCTCTCTCTCTCCATCCTTCCCTCCCTCTTTCTCTCTCTCCCCCTCCCTCCATCTACCTCTCTTCTCTCTCTCTCTCTCTCTCTCTCTCTCTCTCTCTCTCTCTCTCTCTCTCTCTCTCTCTCTCTTCTCTCCCTCTCTCTACCTCTCTTCTCTCTCTCTCTCTCTCTCTCTACCTCTCTATCTCTCTCTCTCTCTCTCTCTCTCTCCTCTCTCTCTACCTCCCATCTTTCTCTCTCTCTCTCTCTCTCTCCATCTCTCTCTCTACCACTCTCTCTCTCTCTCTCTCTCTCTCTCTCTCTCTCTCTATCTCTCTCTCTACCTATCTATCTTTCTCTCTCTCTCTCTCTCTCTCTCTCTCTCTCTCTCTCTCTCTCTCTCTCTCTCTCTCTCTCTCTATCTCTCTCTCTCTCTCTCTCTACCTATCTATCTCTCTACTCTTTCTCTCTCCCCCTCCTTCTCTCTCTCCATCCTTCCTTCCTTCCCTCCTCTTTATCTCTCTCCTCCCTCTCTCCCTCCTCTCCAGACTCCTAAGTGTTGGACCAGTAGGTTTCTGATGAACCTGTGGGCCATCTTCTGCCTGCTGGTGTTGTCCAGTTATACAGCTAACCTGGCTGCTGTCATGGTGGGGGAGAAAACCTTTGAACAGGTCTCTGGAATACATGACGAGAAGGTATACACACACACACACGGCGGTGCGCACACACACAGTTAGGCATGTACGCACACATACATACGTACACACACACATGCACGCACTTACATGCAAACACACACACACAAACACGAGTTACAATGTGGAAATGAACATGACTGAATATGGCATAACAGACTAGATCAGGGGTAGTTACAGTAGCTGATAGGATTCAGACAATGAGTTAAATGTGTTCTCCTTGTGAATAAAAAAGAGAGAGGCCCGTACACAGAATATTGCTTCTCCCACCAGTGGTTTACCCCTGAAACCAAAAATACAATGTTTTAGCTTTGATACCTGTCAGACATGACGAAGACTGAGTTGAAATATTGTAACATTCTCCCACTGGGGAGAAGCAATATTCTGTGTACCGGGCCTCTCATTTCTTTATGTGAATACTTTTTAGCCCTGTACCAGTGTTCTCAATTTACGGCTATGCATATCACCCTCCCTTTTCTTAATGTATTCCTCCTTACATTGAAAGAATCCCCTCTTCCTCTCTCCCCTCCCCCTCTCCTCCCCCCTGTCCCCCCCAGCTGCACCACACCCATCCCGTGGTTCAGGTTTGGGACAGTCAGAGAGAGCTCTGCAGAGGACTACATGAGGAAGAGTTTCTCTGCTATGCATGACTACATGAGACGTTACAACCAACTCCACCACACCAGACGGAGGGACATGTTAAAGTAAGAGCCACACGCAGTCTGTTGGCGAACCAACCAGTTACCCTGGTGTTGTGTTATGCAAATATATTTCATTTACTCTTAATTCCCCACGTCTCCAGGCGTTTACAGTTTTTCTCAATCGCTGGCTCAATTCTCAAATTAGAATCATTTTTTTCAAAACAACAAGTTCGATTTGAATTTCTTATTCATTTAAGCAAATTCCACGTGTTTTGGGACATGCAAAAGAGGAAGTACAATTGTCTACAATTTGCACGATAACTACATGCACATGGCTTGCTGATAAAGCTGAGTTGATTCTCAGGGAAATTGTCTTCACAACTTCTAACCATTCTGTCATCGTGTGAGTCACAGTCAAAATGATCCATTCAATGATCAAAATCATCAGACGTTCATGTTTATTCCATAAATATCTATGACATGGAATGGTTGTGATGTCTGCGAAAATGGGCAAATGACCTGCCAGGTGACATAGTGATGCAATAGGAATCACAATCTTACCAATCAACCACTCAAGTTTGGAAGCATATATATGGAGCTTGCCCACAACACAATCACTAGCATTTATGAACATGGAGGAACGTCACAACCCTGAACAGCAGCTACATGCTCGTGGAAGAGAAATAAGAAGATGTGTAAGAATGTGTGGTAGTAGTGTTAGGGAAGACATAATAGAGGAAGAATAAGAGTCCCTGATGAAATCAGAGCCATTGTGGACCATGTCATAAACCATGGTGTTACAATGGAAGAGGCTGGTCGGAGAGTACAGCCTAATGTAAACAGGTCCACAGTGTCATAAACCATGGTGTTACAATGGAAGAGGCTGGTTTGAGAGTACAGCCTAATGTAAAACAAGTCCACAGTGTCATAAACCATGGTGTTACAATGGAAGAGACTGGTCGGAGAGTACAGCCTAATGTAAACAGGTCCACAGTGTTATAAACCATGGTGTTATAATGGAAGAGACTGGTCAGAGAGTACAGCCTAATGTAAACAGGTCCACAGTGTTATAAAACATGGTGTTATAATGGAAGAGACTGGTCAGAGAGTACAGCCTAATGTAAACAGGTCCACAGTGTTATAAACCATGGTGTTATAATGGAAGAGGCTGGTCGGAGAGTACAGCCTAATGTAAACAGATCCACAGTGTTATAAACCATGGTGTTACAATGGAAGAGGCTGGTCGGAGAGTGCAGCCTAATGTAAACAGGTCCACAGTGTTATAAACCATGGTGTTACAATGGAAGAGGCTGGTCGGAGAGTACAGCCTAATGTAAACAGGTCCACAGTGTTATAAACCATGGTGTTATAATGGAAGAGACTGGTCAGAGAGTACAGCCTAATGTAAACAGGTCCACAGTGTTATAAACCATGGTGTTATAATGGAAGAGACTGGTCAGAGAGTACAGCCTAATGTAAACAGGTCCACAGTGTTATAAACCATGGTGTTATAATGGAAGAGGCTGGTCGGAGAGTACAGCCTAATGTAAACAGATCCACAGTGTTATAAACCATGGTGTTACAATGGAAGAGGCTGGTCGGAGAGTGCAGCCTAATGTAAACAGGTCCACAGTGTTATAAACCATGGTGTTACAATGGAAGAGGCTGGTCGGAGAGTACAGCCTAATGTAAACAGGTCCACAGTGTTA
>NC_060195.1:65022138-65032327 GCF_021184085.1 Oncorhynchus gorbuscha
TCTTTCTGTAACTCTCTCTCCCCACCTTCTCTCTTTCTGTAACTCTCTCCCCACCTTTTCTCTTTCTGCAACTCTCTCCCATCTTCTCTCTTTCTGCAATCCCTCTCCCCACCTTCTTTCTGCAACTCTCTCCCCACCTTTCTTTCTTTTCTGTAACTCTCTCCCCCACCTTCTCTCTTCTGTAACTCTCTCTCCACCTTCGCTCTTGCAACTCTTCTCCCCACCTTGTCTCTTATGTAACTCTCTCCCACCTTTTCTATTTCTGCAACTCTCTCCCATCTTCTCTTTCAACTCTCCCACCTTCTCTCTTCTGTAACTATCTCTCCCATCTTTTCTTTCTGTAACTCTCTCCCCCACCTTCTCTCATTCTGTAACTCTCTCCCCCACCTTCTCTTTTCTGTAACTCTCTCTCCCCACCTTCTCTCTTTCTGTAACTCTCTCTCCCCACCTTCTCTCTTTCTGCAACTCTCTCCCCACCTTCTTTCATTCTGTAACTCTCTTCCACCTTCTCTCTTTCCGTAACTCTCTCCCCACCTTGTCTCTTTCTGCTTTCTCTCCACACCTTCTCTCTTTCTTGTAACTCTCTCCCCACCTCTCTTTCTAGCCAACTCTCTCTCACCTTCTCTCTTTCTGTAACTCTCTCTCCCCACCTTCTCTTTCTGTAACTCTCTCTCCACCTTCTGTCTTTCTGTAACTCTCTCTCCCCACCTTCTCTCTTTCTGTAACTATCTCCCACCTTCTCTTTCTGTAACTCTCTCCCCCACCTTCTGTCTTTCTGTAACTCTCTGCGCCCCACCTTCACTCTTTCTGTTCTCCTAACCTTCTCTCTTTCTGTAACTCTCTCCCACCTTCTCTCTTTCTGTAACTTTCCCCACCTCTTCTTTCTGTAACTCTCTCCTCCCACCTTCTCTCTTTCTGTAACTCTCTCCCCCACCTTCTCTCTTTCTTTAACTCTACTTCTTTCTTGCACCTTCTTCTCTCTTTCTGTAACTCTCTCCCCAACTTATCTCTTTTAACTGCCCACTCTCTCAACTTATCTCTTTCTGCAACTCTCTCCCCCCACCTTCCGTCTTTCTGTAACTCTCTCGCCCAACCTTCTCTCTTTCTGTAACTCTCTCTCCCCACCTTTTCTCTTTCTGCAACTCTCTCCATCTTCTCTCTTTCTGTAACTCTCTCCCCACCTTCTCTCATTCTGCAACTCTCTCCCACCTTCTCTCTTTCTGTAACTCTCTCCCACCTTCTCTCTTTCTGTAACCCCCACCTTCTCTTTCTCTGTGAACTCTCTCACCTTCTCTCTTTCTGCTCTGTAACTCCTTTCTCTTTATTTTTCTCTCTAACTCTCTCTCTGTCTTTCTCTCTACTAATTTTCTCTGCACCCTTCACCTGTCACTGTGACTTAATGTCTCCTTCCTCCCTCTCCCATACCTGTCACTTGCACCCTTCACCTGTCACTGTGACTTAATCTCTCCTTCCTTCCCTCCCTTCCACCCTATACCTGTCCTGTGACTTCCTCTCTCTCTCCTTCCTTACCTCCCTCCACCTATACCTGCTCTCTTCTCCCTTCTCCTCCACCCCCTATACCTGTCACTGTGACTTCTCTCTCTCCTCCTTCCCTATACCTCCCCTCCACCCCCCTCCACCCTACCTGTCTCTGTGACTTCCTGTCTCTCTCCTTCCCTCCCTCCACCCTATACCTGTCTCTGTGACTTCCTCTCTCTATCCTTCCCTCCCTCCCTCCACTCCTATACTCTGTCTCTGTGACTTCCTGTCTCTCTCCTTCCTTCCCTCCCTCCACCCTATACCTGTGACTCCCCCCTCTCTCTTCTCTCCTCTCTCTCTCTCTCTCCCCTTCTCCTTCCTTCCTGTCTCTTCCACCCTATCTCCTTCCCTACTCCCTTGACCCTATACCTGTTACTTTTCCTCTTTCTCTCCTTCCTTCCCTCCCCTCCACCCTATACCTGTCTCTGTGACTTCCTCTATCCTTCCCTCCCTCCCTCCACCCCTATACCTGTTACTTTGACTTCCTCTTTCTCTCCTTCCCTTCCCTCCCCTCCACCTATACCTGTCTCTGTGACTTCCTCTCTCTCTCCTTCCTTCAATCCCCCTCCACCCTATACCTGTCTCTGTGACTTCTCTCTCTATCCTTCCCTCCCTCCCCTCCACCTACCTGTCTCTGTGACTTCCCTCCTTCCTTCTCTCTCCTTCCCCTTCCCCTCCCGCTCCACCCTATACCTGTCTCTGACTCCCTCTTTCTCTCTCTCTCTCTCTCCTGTCTCTGTGACTTCCTCTCTCCTTCCTTCCCTCAATCCTTCCACCCTATACCTGTTACTTTGACTTCCTCTTTCTCTCCTTCCTTCCCTCCCCTCCACCCTATACCTGTCTCTGTGACTTCCTCTCTCTCTCCTTCCTTCAATCCCTCTGCCCCCTATACCTGTCACTGTGACTTCCTCCCTCTCTCCCCTCTAACCCTTCCCTCCTTCCCTCCCCCTCCACCCTATACCTGTCACGGTGACTCCCTCTCTCTCCTTCCCTCCCTCCCTCTGCCCTATACCTGTCTCTGTGACTTCCTCTCTCTCTCCTTCCTCTCCTCTCTCTCCACCCTATACTGTCTCTGTGACTTCTCCCTCTCTCTCTCTCTCTATACCTGTCACTCTCTCTCTGTCTCTCTCTCTCCTTCCTCTTCCACCCTATACCTGTCACGGTGACTTCCTCTCCTTCCTTCACTCCCTTCCCCCTATACCTGTCACTGTGACTCTGTCCTCCTTCATCCCCTCCAACCTATCCTGTCACTCCTCTCCTCCCCTCCCCTCTCCCCTATACCTGTCACTGTGACTTCCTCTCTCTCTCCTTCCCTCCCTCCCTCCCTCCCCTCCACCCTATACCTGTCTTTGTGACTTCCTCTTTCTCCTTCCCCTCCCTCCCTCCACCCCTATACCTGTCTCTGTGACTTCATCTCTCTCTCCTTCCCTCCCTCCCCTCCTCCTCTCTCTGTGACTTCCTCTCTCTCTCCTTCCCTCCCTCCCCTCCAACCTATACATGTAACTTTACTTCCTCTCTCTCTCCTTCCCTCCCCTCCACCCTATACCTGTCTCTGTGACTTCATCTCTCTCCTTCCTCCTCCCTCCACCTCCCTCTGTGACCCTCTCACCATATACCTGTAACCTATACATGTAACTTCCTCTCTCTCTCCTTCCCTCCCCTCCACCCTATACCTGTCTCTGTGACTTCCTCTCTCTCCCTTCCCTCCCTCCCCTCCACCCTATATACCTCTATGACTTCCTCTCTCTCTTCCTTCCCTCCCCTCCCTCCACCCTATACCTGTCTCTGTGACTTCCTCTCTCTCTCCTTCCCTCCCTCCCCTCCACCCTATTACCTGTCTCTGTGACTTCATCTCTCTCTCCTTCCTTCCCTCCCTCCACCCTATACCTCTTCCTCTCTCTCTCCTTCCCTCCCTCCCTCCACCCTATACCTGTCTCTGTGACTTCCTCTCTCTCTCCTTCCCTCCCCTCCCTCCACCCTCCGCCACCTGTAACTATGACTTCCTCTCTCTCTGACTCCTGCCCTCCCTCCCCTCCGCCACCCTATACTTGTCTCTGTGACTTCCTCTCTCTCCTTCCCTCCCCCCTCCACCCTATACCTGTCACTGTGACTTCCTCTCTCTCTCTCTTCCTTCCCTCCCTCCCTCCACCCTATACCTCTAACTCTGACTTCCTCTCTCTCTCTCTTCCTCCCTCCTCCAACCTATACATGTAACTTTGAATTCCTCTCTCTCCATCCCTCCCTCCCCTCCAACCTATACATGTAACTTTGAATTCCTCTCTCTTCCCTCCCCTTCCACCCTCCCTCTCCCCTCCACCTTCCTACCCTATACCTGTCTCTGTGACTTCCTCTCTCTCTCCTTCCTCCCTCCCCTCCACCCTATACCTGTCTCTGTGACTTCCTCTCTCTCTCTTCCCTCCCTCCCCTCCACCCTATACCTGTCTCTGTGACTTCCTCTCTCTCCTTCCCTCCCCTCCCCTCCACCCTATACCTCTCTCTGTGACTTCCCTCTCTCTCCTTCCTCCCCTCCCCTCCACCCTATACCTGTCACTGTGACTTTCCTCTCCTCTCTCTCCCCTTATACCCTCCCTCCTCCTCCCTCCCTCCCTCCACCTATACCTTCTTTGACTTCCTCTCTCTCTCCTCCTTCCCTCCCTCCCCTCCAATCTGTACATGTAACTTTGAATTCCTCTCTCTCTCCTTCCTCCCCCCTCCCACCCATATACTTGTCTCTGTGACTTGCTCTCTCTCTCTCCTTCCTCCCCTCCAACCCTATACCTGTCACTGTGACTTCCTCTCTCCTTTCATCCCCTCCAACCTATACCTGTCACTGTGACTTCCTCTCTCTTCTTCTTCAAACCCCCTCCACTCTATACCTCTCCTCCTCTCTCTCCTTCCCTCCCTCCCCTCCAACCTATACATGTAACTTTGAATTCCTCTCTCTCTCCTCCCTCCCTCCCCTCCACCCCTATCCTGTCCTGTGACTTCATCTCTCTCTCCCTTCCTTCCCTCCCCTCCACCCTATACCTGTCTCTGTGACTTCCTCTCTCTCCTTCCCTCCCTCCCCTCCCTCCACCCTATACCTGTCTTTGTGACTTCCTCTTTCTCCTTCCCTCCCTCCCCTCCACCCTATACCTGTCTCTGTGACTTCCTCTCTCTCCTTTCCCTCCCTCCCCTCCACCCTATACCTCTCTCTGTGACTTCCTCTCTCTCCTTCCATCCCTCCCCTCCAACCTATACATGTAACTTTGAATTCCTCTCTGTGACCTCTCTCTCTCTCAACTATACATGTCACTGTGGGCTTCCCTCTCTTCTCTCCCTCCTCCCTCCCCCCTCCATGTCTCTTGAATTCCTCTCTCTCTCCTCCCCTCCAACCTCCCTCCCCTTCCTCCCTCCCCTCCACCCTATACCTGTCTCTGTGACTTCTCTCTCTCCTTCCCTCCCCTCCCTCCACCCTATACCTGTCACTGTGACATCTCCCTCCTTCCTCCCTCCCCTCCACCCTATACCTGTCTCTGTGACTTCATCTCTCTCTCCTTCCTTCCCTCCCCTCACCCTATACCTCTCTCTGTGACTTCCTCTCTCTCTCCTTCCTCCCTCCCCTCCACCCTATACCTGTCTCTGTGACTTCCTCTCTCTCTCCTTCCCTCCCCTCCCCTCCACCCTATACCTGTCACTGTGACTTCCTCTCTCTCTCCTTCCCTCCCTCCCTCCACCCTATACCTGTCTCTGTGACTTCCTCTCTCTCTCTCCTCCCCCCCTCCACCCTATACCTGTCTGTGACTTCCTCTCTCTCTCTCCCTCCCCTCCACCCACCCTATACCTGTCACTGTGACTTCCTCTCTCTCTCATTCCCCCCTCCCCCTCCACCCTATACATGTCTCTGTGACTTCCCCCTCTCTCTCTCTCTCTCTCTCTGTGACTTCTTCCTTCCTTCCCTCCCCTATACCACCCTGTGACCCCTCTCTGTCTCTGTGACTTCTCTCTCTCTCTCTCTCTCTCTCTCTCTCTCTCTCTCTCTCTCTCTCTCTCTCTCTCTCTCTCTCTCTTTCTCTCTCTCTCTCTCCCTCTCTCTCCTTCTTCCTTCACTCCCTTCCACCTAATTGTCACTGCGACTTCCTTTCTCTCTCCTTCCTTCCCTCCCTTCCACCCTATACCTGTCACTGTGACATCCTCTCTCTCCTTCCACCCTCCCCTCCAACCTATACCTGCCACTGTGACTTCCTCTCTCTCTCCTTACCTCCTCCCTCCACCCTATACCTGCTAACTGTGACTTCCTCTCTCTCCTTCCCTCCCTCCCCTCCGCCATATACTTGTCTCTGTGACTTGCTCTCTCTCTCCTTCCCTCCCCTCCCCTCCACCCTATACCTGTCACTGTGACTTCCTCTCTCTCTCCTTCCCTCCCTCCCCTCCACCCTATACCTGTCTCTGTGACTTCCTCTCTCTCCCTCCTCCCTCCCCTCCACCCTGCCACACATCTCTTTACTCAATCCCACCCAGCTGATCACCCTGGATCATTCTCACAAAGACAAGGAGGTCCAAGCTGCAGGTAACAGAGAGTTCCATCCATTATGGAAATGGACTTACAGGGTAGAGAGTCTTTAAATCGGAGGTGCGCTGTAACAGAGTGGGGGGACATCTCCAACAATGGGGCATAGCCTACCTTTCCTGAGAGTCCAGATATTAGCATTCTGTTGGTATATTTTCACTACAGAGAAAGGCTCTGTTGTTATTTAGCGATGGAGGATATTCAGATGGGGTGGGGGGGGACAGGAAGACAAGAGGCAGCAGACGAGAGAGAGAGAGCGAGAGAGAGAGAGAGAGAGAGAGAGAGAGAGAGAGAGAGAGAGAGAGAAGAGAGAGAGAGAGAGAGAGAGAGAGAGAGAGAAGAGAGAGAGAGAGGAGAGAGAGAGAGGCGTTATCAATCAATGGTCCGCTCTATTAATTTCATCAATGCCCCAGCGCCCGCTGACATTAAATGACACGTGGGTCCGGGCCACCGCTGGCTGTCTCCTGGCTGTCCCTGAGGTGGCAACATCGCTGCCACGCTTTTGAAATGCAAATGAGGCTTTAACCTTAAAACAGAGGCGCCCCAGAATTATCTCTCTGCCTTCAAGTTGTGGCGGCGCTCCTTCAACCTCGCACCCCTGCCACCCTTCTCACTCCTCCACCTTCCCCTTATCCACCTTCCATCTCCACCACTAGTCTGACCCCTGAGGTAGATGGAGAGAGAGAGCATTCTAAGAAAAGACTGATAAAGTCGATTTGGCGGCAGACTAGAGGAAGAGAGGTGGAGGAAGAGAGGATGAGAGGAGGAGGAGGAGGAGGATGAGAAGAGGGGCTGTCTGCCTAACTCCAGCAGTGCTGACACCAGTGTTTCTGTCCTGATGAAGGAGCAAAGAGCAGAGAGGAGAGGACGGCCAGGATGAAGACGTCTCAAGGACGTGGCCCAGCTCAGGAGGGGGTCCTCTCCCCCATTCTCCCTGTCTTTATGACCTCTCTCCCCTAGCTTCCCCCACTTCTGCTCTCTCTCCCATCTCTTCCCCAGCTCAATGTTTCATCTCTCTTCTCTCTCCCCCTCCCTCTCTTCCCTCCTCCCCTCTCTAGTTCCTCTCTCCTGGTGGCTAGTCCCTCCCCAGCTCCCTCCCTCTCTAATTACCTGACAGTGTGGAAGGTGACTGGAAGGGGGACAGATGCGGTGGGCCAACAGGTCTCCTCCCTGTACCCCCTCGCTCCTCTGGAGAGGTCAACATACCAGCACTAGAACAACCACCAGTCAGCAGCATGTGGGCCTCTAACATTGAGCACTTTTTAGATGTTTATTTGATCTTATTCTAGTTGTAGATGTTTATTAGATCTTATTCTAGTTGTAGATGTTTATTAGATCTTATTCTAGTTGTAGATGTTTATTAGATCTTATTCTAGTTGTAGATGTTTATTAGATCTTATTCTAGTTGTAGATGTTTATTAGATCTTATTCTAGTTGTAGATGTTTATTAGATCTTATTCTAGTTGTAGATGTTTATTAGATCTTATTCTAGTTGTAGATGTTTATTAGATCTTATTCTAGTTGTGTTTATTAGATGTTTATTAGATCTTATTCTAGTTGTAGACGACGTGGTGATGCTTTATGAACTTCTGGTTCATTCCTTCCCCACCAACTGTTTTCTTTACCTTGATCAAACAGACACACACATGCACACAACCCCCCCCCCCACAAACCCCGGCCACATATCAGTGTTCTGTGATGTCGATACCTGACATGGAGGATAACACATAGAAACCATCACTGTGACTCTTCTTCTCTCTCCTGTTGTGAACAGCCGTCTGAAATCTGTTTACATTTAAATATGCACACCAGTTCTCAAGGCTTAGCCTTCCCACAAAGGACCTGCTCTGAAACACAGTACTGTGCTATTAGAGCTGTCAATATAGCAAGGCGTTAGCATAGGCACAGACCAGGGATCAGTTACCAAAACGAAAGAGGTGCCATTGTTCCTCGAAATATTTTCTCCTTTCTTCTTTATCTAAGCAGACTGAACACATTCATTTGAATTGAGACATCAGAGCAGGGAAACAGAGAGCTCTGCATTGGACAGGCAGTGGAGACGTAGGAAAAACAGCCAGACCACCATTATTTCAATCCGGGAAACAGAAAGGAGTGGAGACGGGGAGGGAGAGCGGTCCCCAAGGCAACGCATACCCAAACAAACAGACCACACTCACATGGACCTCAGTTCTCTTTCCATCCCTTTATCTCTGTCACCGTCAGGCTCTCTCTCTATTTATCTTTCAGACACACAACAACTAAAAACAAACTTGGTCAAACTAGACTTCTATACAGGCCATACCCATATGTATCCCATAAGTTAGTGTGCACAGAGGTTGTGTGTGTGTGTGTGTGTGTGTGTGTGTGTGTGTGTGTGTGTGTGTGTGTGTGTGTGTGTGTGTGTGTGTGTGTGTGTGTGTGTGTGTGTGTGTGTGTGTGTGTGTGTGTGTGTGTGTGTGTGTGTGTGTGTGTGTGTGTGTGTGTGTGTGTGTGTTGTGTGTGTGTGTGTGTGTGTGTGTGTGTGTGTGTGTGTGTGTGTGTGCGCGTGTGTGCGCGTGTGCGCGTGTGCGCGTGTGCGTGTGTCCGTGTGCGTGTGTGTGTGCGTGTGTGTGTGTGCGTGCGTTACACAGAGACTGACAAGCAGACAGGACAAGAGAGAAAAGCCCTGTATGCTAACCATGGGAAGACACCTGGTATCCACCCATAAGTGCTTCCTTCAAGTATCATCAACACCAGATTCAAAGCATTGAGGGGAAAGGGGGAGGAGGGGGGAAGGAAGGAAGGAAGTAGACAGGGAGAGAGGGGGGGGGAGTGAGTGATCAAAACAAGACGAGGAAGAGAAAATAGCGAGAGGGGGAGGTAGGGCAGAGAGGAAGGGGGAGGAGAGGGGAGAGACAGGGAAGGCAGCAGATGTCTGAAGACATGACAACAGTCAGAAGAATGAATAGTTTACAGTAACTACGTCTCACTGCCAGAGACATTATTATGAGGATTGTTTTTTGGGATGACTATCACAAGTATCCCTTTATTTTGAGAACAGCATTAGATCATGATTGGTGCCATATGGGAAAGGACCGATTAAAAACACAATGAACAAAAGAGCCAAAACATCAACTGTCAGATCATCTGTTTCTCTCAACCTCCCCCATCTCTCCCGGCTGATTACTGGACAACAAGCAGAAGGGTTCAGATTGCTACGCCTCAGAGACATGCTTGTCAAGGGATTCTCCTTTCAGTACAACAAATTCCAAACTAATGTCCAGCATATAGGAGGGAGGCCCATCTGAACAACCAGATATGTAATGCAATCCACCGTGGGGGCTACCACTGGCCTCTAACTCTGGTTTGGGGCTGGGAGTTGGAATCAGGAATCTCTGTTTTCTCTGATTGCAGAAGGTAACTAGGTGGTAGCTATGGTTCTTTTAGCTTTTCCCATTTGCAGCCACTCAGACGAATGGTTATTATTACCGTCATCAGTGGAGGCCGAAATCAAGCACTGACAGGCAATCTCTCTCTAGTCGATGCACTTGTGTGTATCCTAGTCATATTGACAGGACGAGGCTCGCAAGCAGCACACGCCAGCCCACTACAAGCTTAATAGCATTTCAAGTGTTTCTCAGACTGTTGTTGAAGCTCCCAACTGAATAACACCATCATCAACATCAAGCAACAGCAGTAAAGGAGCAGTACAAGAATAACAGAAGAGGAGCAGTAAGAGGGGTAAAGAGGAGAGAGAGCAGTAAGAGAGAGCAGTACAGAGGATAACAGTAAAGAGGAGAGAGGAGAGATCAGTACAAGAGAGCAGAGCAGTACAAGAGGAGTAAAGAGCAGTAAAGAGGAGAGAGCAGTACAGAGGAAGAGAGGAGAGAGCAGTAAGAGGAAGAGAGCAGACAGAGAGAGCAGTAAAGAGGAGAGAGCAGTAAAGAGGAGAGAGCAGTAAAGAGGAAGAGCAGTACAGAGGAGAGCAGTAGCAGTAAGGAGAACAGTACAGAGGAGAGCAGTAGAGGAGAGAGCAGTACAGAGGAGAGCAGTAAAGAGGAGAGAGCAGTAAAGAGGAGAGAGCAGTACAGAGGAGAGAGCAGTAAAGAGGAGAGAGCAGTA
>NC_060195.1:65032427-65052427 GCF_021184085.1 Oncorhynchus gorbuscha
CCTATACCTGTCACTGTGACTTCCTCTCTCTCTCCTTCCCTCCCTCCCCTCCACCCTATACCTGTCTCTGTGACTTCCCTCTCTCTCTCTCTCTCTCTCTCTCTCTCTCTCTCTCTCTCTCCTCTCCCTTCCACCCTATACCTCTCTCTCTCTCCTTCCCTCTCTCCTCTCTCTCTCTCTCTCTCTGTCTCTCTCTCTCTCTTCCTTCCTCCCTTCCACCCTATACCTGTCCTTCCCTGTGACTTCCTCTCTCTCCTTCCTTCAATCCCCTCCACCCTATACCTGTCACGGTGACTTCATCTCTCCCTTCCTTCCCTCCCCTCCACCCTATACCTGTCACTGTGACTTCCTCTCTCCTTTCATCCCCTCCAACCTATACCTGTCACTGTGACTTCCTCTCTCCTCCCCTCCCTCCCCTCCACCCTATACCTGTCACTGTGACTTCCTCTCTCTCTCCTTCCCTCCCTCCCCTCCCCTCCACCCTATACCTGTCTTTGTGACTTCCTCTCTCTCTCCTTCCCTCCCCTCCCCTCCACCCTATACCTGTCACTGTGACATCCTCTCTCTCTCCTTCCCTCCCTCCCCCTCCTCCACCCTATTACCTGTCTCTGTGACTTCATCTCTCTCTCCTTCCTTCCCTCCCCTCCACCCTATACCTCTCTCTGTGACTTCCTCTCTCTCTCCTTCCCTCCCTCCCCTCCACCCTATACCTGTCTCTGTGACTTCCTCTCTCTCTCCTTCCCTCCCCTCCCCTCCACCCTATACCTGTAACTATGACTTCCTCTCTCTCTCCTTCCCTCCCTCCCCTCCGCCATATACTTGTCTCTGTGACTTGCTCTCTCTCTCCTTCCCTCCCCTCCCCTCCACCCTATACCTGTCACTGTGACTTCCTCTCTCTCTCTCCTTCCCTCCCTCCCCTCCACCCTATACCTCTCTCTGTGACTTCCTCTCTCTCTCCTTCCCTCCCTCCCCTCCAACCTATACATGTAACTTTGAATTCCTCTCTCTCTCCATCCCTCCCTCCCCTCCACCCTATACCTGTCACTGTGACATCCTCTCTCTCTCCTTCCCTCCCTCCCCTCCACCCTATACCTGTCTCTGTGACTTCATCCTCTCTCTCCTTCCTTCCCTCCCTCCCTCCACCCTATACCTGTCTCTGTGACTTCCTCTCTCTCTCCTTCCCTCCCTCCCCTCCACCCTATACCTGTCTCTGTGACTTCCTCTCTCTCTCCTTCCCTCCCTCCCCTCCACCCTATACCTGTCTCTGTGACTTCCTCTCTCCTCTCCACCCTATACCTTCCCTCCCTCCCCTCCCTCCCTCCCTCCACCCTATACCTCTCTCTGTGACTTCCTCTCTCTCTCCTTCCCTCCCTCCCCTCCAATCTGTACATGTAACTTTGAATTCCTCTCTCTCTCCTTCCCTCCCTCCCCTCCGCCATATACTTGTCTCTGTGACTTGCTCTCTCTCTCTCTTCCCTCCCCTCCCCTCCACCCTATACCTGTCACTGTGACTTCTTCTCTCTCTCCTTCCTCCCTCCCTCCACCTATACCTGTCTCTGTGACTTCCTCTCTCTCTCCTTCCTTCAAACCCCTCCACTCTATACCTCTCTCTGTGACTTCCTCTCTCTCTCCTTCCCTCCCTCCCCTCCAACCTATACATGTAACTTTGAATTCCTCTCTCTCCTCCTCCCTCCCTCCCCTCCCTCCACCCTATACCTGTCTTTGTGACTTCCTCTTTCTCCTTCCCTCCTCCCCCTCCACCCTATACCTGTCTCTGTGACTTCATCTCTCTCTTCATCTTCCTTCCCCTCCCCTCCACCCTATACCTCTCTCTGTGACTTCCTCTCTCTCTCTTCCATCCCTCCCCTCCAACCTATACATGTAACTTTGAATTCCTCTCTCTCCCATCCCTCCCTCCCCTCCAACCTATACATGTAACTTTGAATTCCTCTCTCTCTCCTTCCCTCCCTCCCCTCCACCCTATACCTGTCTCTGTGACTTCCTCTCTCTCTCCTTCCCTCCCCTCCCCTCCACCCTATACCTGTCACTGTGACATCCTCTCTCTCTCCTTCCCTCCCTCCCCTCCACCCTATACCTGTCTCTGTGACTTCATCTCTCTCTCCTTCCTTCCCTCCCCTCCACCCTATACCTCTCTCTGTGACTTCCTCTCTCTCTCCTTCCCTCCCTCCCCTCCACCCTATACCTGTCTCTGTGACTTCCTCTCTCTCTCCTTCCCTCCCCTCCCCTCCACCCTATACCTGTCACTGTGACTTCCCCTCTAACTCCTTCCCTCCCTCCCCTCCACTCTATACCTGTCACGGTGACTTCGCTCTCCTTCCCTCCCTCCCCTCTGCCCTATACCTGTCACTGTGACTTCCTCTCTCTCTCTCCTTCCCTCCACCCTATACCTGTCACTGTGACTTCCTCTCTCTCTCATTCCCTCCCTCCCCTCCACCCTATACATGTCTCTGTGACTTCCCCCCTCTCTCTCTCTCTCTCTCTCTCCTTCCTTCCCTCCCCTCCACCCTATACCTGTCTCTGTGACTTCCCTCTCTCTCTCTCTCTCTCTCTCTCTCTCTCTCTCTCTCTCTCTCTCTCTCTCTCTCTCTCTCTCTCTCTCTCTCTCTCTCTCTCTCTCTCTCTCTCTCTCCCTCTCTCTCTCCTTCCTTCACTCCCTTCCACCCTATACCTGTCACTGCGACTTCCTTTCTCTCTCCTTCCTTCCCTCCCTTCCACCCTATACCTGTCACTGTGACATCCTCTCTCTCCTTCCCTCCCTCCCCTCCAACCTATACCTGTCACTGTGACTTCCTCTCTCTCTCTCCTTACCTCCCTCCCTCCACCCTATACCTGTAACTGTGACTTCCTCTCTCTCTCCTTCCCTCCCTCCCCTCCGCCATATACTTGTCTCTGTGACTTGCTCTCTCTCTCCTTCCCTCCCCTCCCCTCCACCCTATACCTGTCACTGTGACTTCCTCTCTCTCTCTCCTTCCCTCCCTCCCCTCCACCCTATACCTGTCTCTGTGACTTCCTCTCTCTCTCCTCCCCTCCCTCCCCTCCACCCTGCCACACATCTCTTTACTCAATCCCACCCAGCTGATCACCCTGGATCATTCTCACAAAGACAAGGAGGTCCAAGCTGCAGGTAACAGAGAGTTCCATCCATTATGGAAATGGACTTACAGGGTAGAGAGTCTTTAAATCGGAGGTGCGCTGTAACAGAGTGGGGGGACATCTCCAACAATGGGGCATAGCCTACCTTTCCTGAGAGTCCAGATATTAGCATTCTGTTGGTATATTTTCACTACAGAGAAAGGCTCTGTTGTTATTTAGCGATGGAGGATATTCAGATGGGGTGGGGGGACAGGAAGACAAGAGGCAGCAGACGAGAGAGAGAGAGCGAGAGAGAGAGAGAGAGAGAGAGAGAGAGAGAGAGAGAGAGAGAGAGAGAGAGAGAGAGAGAGAGAGAGAGAGAGAGAGAGAGAGAGAGAGAGAGAGAGAGAGAGGCGTTATCAATCACGGGTCCGCTCTATTAATTTCATCAATGCCCCAGCGCCCGCTGACATTAAATGACACGTGGGTCCGGGCCACCGCTGGCTGTCTCCTGGCTGTCCCTGAGGTGGCAACATCGCTGCCACGCTTTTGAAATGCAAATGAGGCTTTAACCTTAAACAGAGGCGCCCCAGAATTATCTCTCTGCCTTCAAGTTGTGGCGGCGCTCCTTCAACCCTCGCACCCCCTGCCACCCTTCTCACTCCTCCACCTTCCCCTTATCCACCTTCCATCTCCACCACTAGTCTGACCCCTGAGGTAGATGGAGAGAGAGAGCATTCTAAGAAAAGACTGATAAAGTCGATTTGGCGGCAGACTAGAGGAAGAGAGGTGGAGGAAGAGAGGATGAGAGGAGGAGGAGGAGGAGGATGAGAAGAGGGCTGTCTGCCTAACTCCAGCAGTGCTGACACCAGTGTTTCTGTCCTGATGAAGGAGCAAAGAGCAGAGAGGAGAGGACGGCCAGGATGAAGACGTCTCAAGGACGTGGCCCAGCTCAGGAGGGGGGTCCTCTCCCCCCATTCTCCCCTGTCTTTATGACCTCTCTCCCCTAGCTTCCCCCACTTCTGCTCTCTCTCCCATCTCTTCCCCAGCTCAATGTTTCATCTCTCTTCTCTCTCCCCCTTCCCCTCTCTTCCCCTCCTCCCCCTCTCTAGTTCCTCTCTCCTGGTGGCTAGTCCCTCCCCAGCTCCCTCCCTCTCTAATTACCTGACAGTGTGGAAGGTGACTGGAAGGGGGACAGATGCGGTGGGCCAACAGGTCTCCTCCCTGTACCCCCTCGCTCCTCTGGAGAGGTCAACATACCAGCACTAGAACAACCACCAGTCAGCAGCATGTGGGCCTCTAACATTGAGCACTTTTTAGATGTTTATTTGATCTTATTCTAGTTGTAGATGTTTATTAGATCTTATTCTAGTTGTAGATGTTTATTAGATCTTATTCTAGTTGTAGATGTTTATTAGATCTTATTCTAGTTGTAGATGTTTATTAGATCTTATTCTAGTTGTAGATGTTTATTAGATCTTATTCTTAGTTGTAGATGTTTATTAGATCTTATTCTAGTTGTAGATGTTTATTAGATCTTATTCTAGTTGTAGATGTTTATTAGATCTTATTCTAGTTGTAGACGTTGTAGACGTGGTGATGCTTTATGAACTTCTGGTTCATTCCTTCCCCACCAACTGTTTTCTTTACCTTGATCAAACAGACACACACATGCACACAACCCCCCCACAAACCCCGGCCACATATCAGTGTTCTGTGATGTCGATACCTGACATGGAGGATAACACATAGAAACCATCACTGTGACTCTTCTTCTCTCTCCTGTTGTGAACAGCCGTCTGAAATCTGTTTACATTTAAATATGCACACCAGTTCTCAAGGCTTAGCCTTCCACAAAGGACCTGCTCTGAAACACAGTACTGTGCTATTAGAGCTGTCAATATAGCAAGGCGTTAGCATAGGCACAGACCAGGGATCAGTTACCAAAACGAAAGAGGTGCCATTGTTCCTCGAAAATATTTTCTCCTTTCTTCTTTATCTAAGCAGACTGAACACATTCATTTGAATTGAGACATCAGAGCAGGGAAACAGAGAGCTCTGCATTGGACAGGCAGTGGAGACGTAGGAAAAACAGCCAGACCACCATTATTTCAATCCGGGGAAACAGAAAGGAGTGGAGACGGGGAGGGAGAGCGGTCCCCAAGGCAACGCATACCCAAACAAACAGACCACACTCACATGGACCTCAGTTCTCTTTCCATCCCTTTATCTCTGTCACCGTCAGGCTCTCTCTCTATTTATCTTTCAGACACACAACAACTAAAAACAAACTTGGTCAAACTAGACTTCTATACAGGCCATACCCATATGTATCCCATAAGTTAGTGTGCACAGAGGTTGTGTGTGTGTGTGTGTGTGTGTGTGTGTGTGTGTGTGTGTGTGTGTGTGTGTGTGTGTGTGTGTGTGTGTGTGTGTGTGTGTGTGTGTGTGTGTGTGTGTGTGTGTGTGTGTGTGTGTGTGTGTGTGTGTGTGTGTGTGTGTGTGTGTGTGTGTGTGTGTGTGTGTGTGTGTGTGTGTGTGTGTGTGTGTGTGTGTGTGTGTGTGTGTGTGTGTGTGTGTGTGTGTGTGTGTGTGTGTGTGTGTGTGTGTGCGCGTGTGTGCGCGTGTGCGCGTGTGCGTGTGCGTGTGTCCGTGTGCGTGTGTGTGTGCGTGTGTTACACAGAGACTGACAAGCAGACAGGACAAGAGAGAAAAGCCCTGTATGCTAACCATGGGAAGACACCTGGTATCCACCCATAAGTGCTTCCTTCAAGTATCATCAACACCAGATTCAAAGCATTGAGGGAAAGGGGAGGAGGGGGGAAGGAAGGAAGGAAGTAGACAGGGAGAGAGGGGGGAGTGAGTGATCAAAACAAGACGAGGAAGAGAAAATAGCGAGAGGGGGAGGTAGGGCAGAGAGGAAGGGGAGGAGAGAGGGAGAGACAGGGAAGGCAGCAGAGATGTCTGAAGACATGACAACAGTCAGAAGAATGAATAGTTTACAGTAACTACGTCTCACTGCCAGAGACATTATTATGAGGATTGTTTTTTGGGATGACTATCACAAGTATCCCTTTATTTTGAGAACAGCATTAGATCATGATTGGTGCCATATGGGAAAGGGACCGATTAAAAACACAATGAACAAAAGAGCCAAAACATCAACTGTCAGATCATCTGTTTCTCTCCAACCTCCCCCATCTCTCCCGGCTGATTACTGGACAACAAGCAGAAGGGTTCAGATTGCTACGCCTCAGAGACATGCTTGTCAAGGGGATTCTCCTTTCAGTACAACAAATTCCAAACTAATGTCCAGCATATAGGAGGGAGGCCCATCTGAACAACCAGATATGTAATGCAATCCACCGTGGGGGCTACCACTGGCCTCTAACTCTGGTTTGGGGCTGGGAGTTGGAATCAGGAATCTCTGTTTTCTCTGATTGCAGAAGGTAACTAGGTGTAGCTATGGTTCTTTTAGCTTTTTCCCATTTGCAGCCACTCAGACGAATGGTTATTATTACCGTCATCAGTGGAGACGCCGAAATCAAGCACTGACAGGCAATCTCTCTCTAGTCGATGCACTTGTGTGTATCCTAGTCATATTGACAGGACGAGGCTCGCAAGCAGCACACGCCAGCCCACTACAAGCTTAATAGCATTTCAAGTGTTTCTCAGACTGTTGTTGAAGCTCCCAACTGAATAACACCATCATCAACATCAAGGGGCTGGAGCAACAACAGAAGAGAGCAGTAAAGAGGGGAGAGCAGTACAGAGAATAACAGTAAAGAGGAGAGAGCAGTAAAGAGGAGAGCAGTAAAGAGGAGAGAGCAGTAAAGAGGAGAGAGCAGTAAAGAGGAGAGAGCAGTACAGAGGAGAGCAGTAAAGAGGAGAGAGCAGTACAGAGGAGAGCAGTAAAGAGGAGAGAGCAGTAAAGAGGAGAGATCAGTACAGAGGAGAGCAGTAAAGAGGAGAGAGCAGTACAGAGGAGAGCAGTAAAGAGGAGAGAGCAGTAAAGAGGAGAGAGCAGTACAGAGGAGAGAGCAGTAAAGAGGAGAGAGCAGTAAAGAGGAGAGAGCAGTACAGAGGAGAGCAGTAAAGAGGAGAGAGCAGTAAAGAGGTAGAGAGTACAGAGGAGAGAGCAGTAAAGAGGAGCAGTAGCAGTACAGAGAGGAGAGAAAGCAGTACAGAGGAGAGCAGTAAAGAGGAGAGAGCAGTAAAGAGGAGAGAGCAGTACAGAGGCAGAGCAGTAAAGAGGAGAGAGCAGTACAGAGGAGAGCAGTAAAGCAGCAGTACAGAGGAGAACAGTAAAGAGGAAAGATCAGTACAGAGGAGTAAAGAGGAAAGATCAGTACAAGAGGAGAGTAGCAGTACAGAGGAGAGAGCAGTACAGAGGAGAGCAGTAAAGAGGAGAGAGCAGTACAGAGGAGAGAGCAGTACAGAGGAGAGAGCAGTAAAGAGGAGAGAGCAGTACAGAGAATAACAGTAGAGAGGAGAGAGCAGTACAGAGAATAGCAGTAAAGAGGAGAGAGCAGTACAGAGGAGAGCAGTAAAGAGGAGAGAGCAGTACAGAGGAGAGCAGTAAAGGAGAGGAGAGAGCAGTACAGATGAGAGCAGTAAAGAGGAGAGAGCAGTAAAGAGGAGCAGTAGCAGTACAGAGGAGAGTAGCAACAACAGAGGAGAACAGTAAAGAGGAAAGAGTACAGAGGAGAGCAGTACAGAGGAGAGAGCAGTAAAGAGGAGAGAGCAGTACAGAGGAGAAAGTAAAGAGGAGAGAGCAGTACAGAGGAGAGCAGTAAAGAGGAGAGAGCAGTACAGAGGAGAGAGCAGTAAAGAGGAGAGAGCAGTACAGAGGAGAGAGCAGTAAAGAGGAGAGAGCAGTACAGAGAATAACAGTAGAGAGGAGAGAGCAGTACAGAGAATAGCAGTAAAGAGGAGAGAGCAGTACAGAGGAGAGCAGTAAAGAGGAGAGAGCAGTACAGAGGAGAGCAGTAAAGAGGAGAGAGCAGTACAGATGAGAGCAGTAAAGAGGAGAGAGCAGTAAAGAGGAGAGAGCAGTACAGAGGAGAGAGCAACAACAGAGGAGAACAGTAAAGAGGAAAGATCAGTACAGAGGAGAGAGCAGTAAAGAGGAGAGAGCAGTACAGAGGAGAGAGCAGTACAGAGGAGAGCAGTAAAGAGGAGAGAGCAGTACAGAGGAGAGAGCAGTAAAGAGGAGAGAGCAGTACAGAGAATAACAGTAAAGAGGAGAGAGCAGTACAGAGGAGAGCAGTAAAGAGCAGAGAGCAGTACAGAGAATAGCAGTAAAGAGGAGAGAGCAGTACAGAGGAGAGCAGTAAAGAGGAGAGAGCAGTACAGAGGAGAGCAGTAAAGAGGAGAGAGCAGTAAAGAGGAGAGAGCAGTACAAAGGAGAGCAGTAAAGAGGAGAGAGCAGTATAGAGGAGAGAGCAGTACAGAGGAGAGCAGTAAAGAGGAGAGAGCAGTACAGAGGAGAGCAGTAAAGAGGAGAGAGCAGTAAAGAGGAGAGAGCAGTACAGAGGAGAGAGCAGTACAGAGGAGAGAGCAACAACAGAGGAGAGAGCAGTAAAGAGGAGAGAGCAGTACAGAGGAGAGAGCAGTACAGAGGAGAGCAGTAAAGAGGAGAGAGCAGTACAGAGGAGAGAGCAGTAAAGAGGAGAGAGCAGTACAGAGAATAACAGTAAAGAGGAGAGAGCAGTACAGAGGAGAGCAGTAAAGAGGAGAGAGCAGTACAGAGGAGAGCAGTACAGAGGAGAGCAGTAAGAGGAGAGAGCAGTACAGATGAGAGCAGTAAAGAGGAGAGAGCAGTAAAGAGAGAGAGCAGTACAGAGGAGAGAGCAGTACAACAGTAGAGAGAACAGTAAAGAGGAAAGATCAGTACAGAGGAGAGAGCAGTAAAGAGGAGAGAGCAGTAAAGAGGAGAGAGCAGTACAGAGAGAGCAGTAAAGAGGAGAGAGCAGTACAGAGGAGAGAGCAGTAAAGAGGAGAGAGCAGTACAGAGAATAACAGTACAGAGGAGAGAGCAGTACAGAGGAGAGCAGTAAAGAGTACAGAGGAGAGCAGTACAGAGGAGAATACAGAGAATAACAGTAAAGAGGAGAGAGCAGTACAGAGAGGAGAGAGCAGTAAAGAGGAGAGAGTAAAGAGCAGTACAGAGGAGAGAGCAGTACAGAGGAGAGCAGTAAAGAGGAGAGTAGGAGAGAGCAGTAAGAGTACAGAGAGAGCAGTACAGAGGAGAGAGCAGTAAAGAGGAGAGAGCAGTAAAGAGGCAGAGAGCAGTACAGAGGAGAGTAAAGGAGGAGAGCAGTACAGAGAGAGCAGTAAGAGGAGAGCAGTAAAGAGGAGAGAGCAGTACAGAGGAGAGGCAGTAAGAGGAGAGCAGTAGTAAAGAGGAGAGAGCAGTACAGAGGAGAGCAGTAAAGAGGAGAGAGCAGTACAGAGAGAGTAAGAGGAGAGAGCAGTACAGAGAAGAGCAGTAAAGAGGAGAGAGCAGTAAGAGGAGAGAGCAGTACAGAGGAGAGAGCAGTAAAGAGAATAACAGTAAAGAGGAGAGAGCAGTACAGAGGAGAGCAGTAAAGAGGAGAGAGCAGTACAGAGGAGAGCAGTAAAGAGGAGAGAGCAGTAAGAGGAGAGCAGTAAAGAGGAGAGAGAGCAGTACAGAGAGAGAGAGAGCAGTAAAGAGGAGAGAGCAGTAAAGAGGAGAGAGCAGTACAGAGGAGAGAGCAGTAAAGAGGAGAGAGCAGTACAGAAAGAGGAGAGAGCAGTAAAGAGGAGAGAGCAGTAAAGAGGAGAGGCAGAGGAGAGCAGTAAAGAGGAGAGAGCAGTAAAGAGGAGAGAGTACAGAGAGGAGAGCAGTACAGAGGAGAGAGCAACAACAGAGGAGAGAGTAAAGAGGAGAGAGCAGTAAAGAGCAGTAAAGAGAGAGCAGTACAGAGGAGAGAGCAGTACAGAGAGGAGTAAAGCAGTACAGAGGAGAGAGTACAGTAAAGAGGAGAGAGCAGTACAGAGAATAGCAGTAAAGAGGAGAGAGCAGTACAGAGGAGAGCAGTAAAGAGGAGAGAGCAGTACAGAGGAGAGCAGTAAAGAGGAGAGAGCAGTACAGAGAGAGCAGTAAAGAGGAGAGAGCAGTAAAGAGGAGAGAGCAGTACAGAGGAGAGAGCAGAGGAGAGACAGTAAAGAGGAAGAGAGTAGAAAGAGGAGAGAGCAGTAAAGAGGAGAGAGCAGTACAGAGGAGGAGAGCAGTAAAAGGAGAGAGCAGTAAAGAGGAGAGTACAGAGGAGAGCAGTAAGAGGAGAGAGCAGTACAGAGGAGAGAGCAGTAAGAGGAGAGAGCAGTACAGAGAATAACAGTAAAGAGGAGAGAGCAGTACAGAGGAGAGCAGTAAGAGAGCAGTAGAGCAGTACAGAGAATAAAGAGGAGAGAGCAGTAAGAGGAGAGAGCAGTACAGAGGAGAGAGCAGTAAAGAGGAGTAAAGAGCAGTAAAGAGGAGAGAGCAGTACAGAGGAGAGCAGTAAAGAGGAGAGAGCAGTACAGTACAGAGGAGAGCAGTAAAGAGGAGAGAGTAAAGTAAAGAGGAGAGAGCAGTAAAGAGGAGAGAGCAGTACAGAGGAGAGCAGTAAAGAGAGAGAGTAGCAGTACAGAGGAGAGCAGTAAAGAGCAGTAAAGAGGAGCAGTACAGAGGAGAGAGTAAAGAGGAGAGAGCAGTAGAGGAGAGCAGTAAAGAGGAGAGAGCAGTACAGAGGAGAGCAGTAAGAGGAGAGAGCAGTACAGAGGATAACAGTAAAGAGGAGAGAGCAGTAAGAGGAGAATAGCAGTAAAGAGGAGAGAGCAGTACAGAGAGGAGAGAGCAGTACAGAGGAGAGAGCAGTACAGAGGAGAGCAGTAAAGAGGAGCAGTAAAGAGCAGTAAAGAGGAGAGAGCAGTAAGAGGAGAGAGCAGTACAAGAGGAGAGAGCAGTACAGAGGAGCAGTAAGAGCAGTAAAGAGGCAGAGGAGAGCAGTAAAGAGAATAAGAGAGAGAGCAGTAAAGAGGAGAGAGCAGTAAGATGGAGAGCAGTAGAGGAAGAGCAGTAAAGAGGAGAGCAGAGAGGAGAGCAGTACAGAGAGAGCAGTAAAGAGGAGAGAGCAGTACAGTAGGAGAGCAGTAAAGAGGAGAGAGCAGTACAGAGGAGGCAGAGAGCAGTACAGAGGAGAGAGCAGTAAAGAGGAGAGAGCAGTAAAGAGGAGAGAGCAGTACAGAGGAGAGAGCAGTAAGAGTAGAGAGAGCAGTAAAGAGGAGGCAGAGAGCAGTACAGAGGAGAGAGCAGTAAGAGAGAGAGCAGTAAGAGAGCAGTACAGAGGAGAGAGCAGTACAGAGGAGAGCAGTAAAGAGGAGAGAGCAGTACAGAGGAAGAGCAGTAAAGAGAGAGAGCAGTAAAGAGGAGAGAGCAGTACAGAGGAGAGAGCAGTACAGAGCAGTAAAGAGAGAGCAGTACAGAGGAAGTAACAGTACAGAGTACAGAGAGATAGTACAGAGGAGAGCAGTAAAGAGGAGAGCAGTACAGAGAATAGCAGTAAAGAGGAGAGAGCAGTACAGAGAGCAGTAGCAGTAAAGAGGAGAGAGCAGTACAGAGGAGAGCAGTAAAGAGGAGAGAGCAGTACAGAGGAGAGAGTACAGAGGAGAGCAGTAAAGAGGAGTACAGAGGAGAGCAGTAAAGAGGAGAGAGCAGTAAGAGTAAAGAGAGAGCAGTAAAGTACAGAAAGGAGAGCAGTAGAGGATAGCAGTACAGAGGAGAGAGCAGTACAGAGGAGAGCAGTAAAGAGGAGAGAGCAGTACAGAGGAGAGCAGTAAAGAGGAGAGAGCAGTACAGAGGAGAGAACAGTAAAGAGGAGAGAGCAGTAGAGAATAGCAGTAAAGAGGAGAGAGCAGTAAAGAGGAGAGAGCAGTACAGAGGAGAGAGCAGTACAGAGGAGAGCAGTAAAGAGGAGAGAGCAGTACAGAGGAGAGCAGTAAAGAGGAGAGAGCAGTACAGAGGAGAGCAGTAAAGAGGAGAGAGCAGTACAGAGAATAGCAGTAAAGAGGAGAGAGCAGTACAGAGGAGAGCAGTAAAGAGGAGAGAGCAGTACAGAGGAGAGCAGTAAAGAGGAAAGAGCAGTACAGAGGAGAGAGCAGTACAGAGGAGAGCAGTAAAGAGGAGAGAGCAGTACAGAGGAGAGCAGTAAAGAGGAGAGAGCAGTACAGAGGAGAGAGCAGTACAGAGGAGAGAGCAACAACAGAGGAGAGCAGTAAAGAGGAGAGAGCAGTACAGAGGAGAGAGCAGTACAGAGGAAGAGTACAGAGAGCAGTAAAGAGGAGAGCAGTACAGAGGAGAGCAGCAGTACAGAGGAGAGAGCAGTACAGAGGAGAGCAGTACAGAGGAGAGCAGTAAAGAGGAGAGAGCAGTACAGAGGAGAGAGTAAAGAGGAGAGAGCAGTACAGAGGAGAGAGCAGTAAAGAGGAGAGCAGTAAAGAGGAGAGAGCAGTACAGAGGTAAAGAGGAGCAGTACAGAGAGGAGAGAGCAGTACAGAGGAGAGAGCAGTAAAGAGGAGGAGAGAGCAGTACAGAGGAGAGCAGTAAAGAGGAGAGAGCAGTACAGAGGTAGGAGAGCAGTACAGAGAGAGTAAAGAGGAGAGAGCAGTACAGAGAGGAGAGAGCAGTACAGAGGAGAGCAGTAAAGAGGAGAGAGCAGTACAGAGGAGAGCAGTAAAGAGGAGAGAGCAGTACAGAGGAGAGCAGTAAAGAGGAGAGAGCAGTACAGAGGAGAGCAGAGGAGAGCAGTAAGAGAGAGCAGTAGGAGAGAGCAGTAAGAGGAGAGCAGTAAAGAGGAGAGAGCAGTAAAGCAGGAGTACAGAGGAGAGCAGTAAAGAGGAGAGAGTAAGAGGAGAGAGCAGTACAGAGGAGAGCAGTAAAGAGGAGAGAGCAGTAAAGAGGAGAGCAGTAAAGAGGAGAGAGCAGTATAGAGGAGAGCAGTAAAGAGGAGAGAGCAGTAAAGAGGAGAGAGCAGTACAGAGGAGAGCAGTAAAGAGGAGAGAGCAGTACACAGGAGAGCAGTAAAGAGGAGAGAGCAGTAAAGAGGAGAGAGCAGTACAGAGGAGAGCAGTAAAGAGGAGAGAGCAGAACAGAGGAGAGCAGTAAAGAGGAGAGAGCAGTAAAGAGGAGAGAGCAGTACAGAGGAGAGAGCAGTACAGAGGAGAGAGCAGTACAGAGGAGAGCAGTAAAGAGGAGAGAGCAGTACAGAGGAGAGCAGTAAAGAGGAGAGCAGTAAAGAGGAGAGCAGTAAAGAGGAGAGAGCAGTACAGAGGAGAGCAGTAAAGAGGAGAGCGCAGTACAGAGGAGAGCAGTATAGAGGAGAACAGTACAGAGGAGAGCAGTATAGAGGAGAGAGCAGTACAAAGGAGAGCAGTATAGAGGAGAGCAGTATAGAGGAGAGCAGTATAGAGGAGAGCATTATAGAGGAGAGAGCAGTATAGAGGAGAGCAGTATAGAGGAGAGCAGTATAGAGGAGAGCAGTATAGAGGAGAGCAGTACAGAGGAGAGCAGTATAGAGGAGAGCAGTATAGAGGAGAGCAGTATAGAGGAGAGCAGTATAGAGGATAGCAGAATAGAGGAGGAGAGCAGTATAGAGTAGAACAGTACAGAGGAGAGCAGTATAGAGGAGAGAGCAGTACATAGGAGAGCAGTATAGAGGAGAGCAGTATAGAGGAGAGCAGTATAGAGGAGAGCAGTACAGAGGAGAGCAATATATAGGAGAGCAGTATAGAGGAGAGCAGTATAGAGGAGAGAGCAGTATAGAGGAGAGCAGTATAGAGGAGAGAGCAGTATAGAGGAGAGCAGTATAGAGGAGAGCAGAGGAGACCACAGAGGACCTCAACACAATACACAACAACAAAATACACCACAATACGATACAACATAATTCAATACACCACAATACACCTCAACACAATACAACACAATACAACATATTGCAATACACCACAATACAACACACCACAATACCACACCATACAATACAACACACCACAATACAGTACAATACACCACAATACAACACACCACAATACCACACAATACAATACAACACACCACAATACAGTACAATACAACACAATACAATATAGCACAACACAACACAATGTAATACACCACAATACACCACAACATAATACACCACAATACACCACAACATAATACACCACAATACACCACAACATAATACAACACAATACACCACAATACACCACAACATAATACAACACAATACACCACAACATAATACAACACAATACACCACAACATAATACACCACAATGCACCACAATACAATACACCACAACAGAACACAATACAACACAATGTAACACAACACACCACAACACAATACAATACACCACAACACAATACAATACAATACACCACAACAGAACACAATACAACACAATGTAACACAACACAACACAATATAATACACCACAACACAATATAATCCAGCACAATACAACACAATACACCATGACACAATATAACACAATACAATACAACTCAATACAACACAATACACGACAATACAATATAACACAACACAATACAATAGACTGCAACACAATGCACAACAACACAATGCACCACAATACAATGCACAACAACACAATGCACAACAACACAATGCACCACAACACAATGCACAACAACACAATGCACAACAACACAATGCACCACAACACAATGCACAACAACACAATGCACAACAACACAATACACCACAAAAAAAAAAAAAAAAAAAAAATACAACACAAAACAAAACAATACACCACAACACAACACAGGAACAATGCAACACAATACAATACAATGCAACACAACACAACACAATACAATACACCACAAGACAACACAACAAAACACACCACAATACCATACACCACTGCATAATACAACACAACACAATACACCACAACACAATACAATACAACACAACACACTACAACGCACTACAAATGAACACAATACAATACAACACAATACACCACAACCCAATACAATACAACACAATACAACACAGTACAACACAATACCATACAAAACAACATATCACAACACAATACAATACAACATAATACAACACAATAAAATACAACAGAACACAATACAATGCAGCACAATACACTACAACACAATACAGTACAGTACACCACACCACAACACAGTACAGTACAGTAGTACACCACAACACAACACAATACAGTACAGTACACCACAACACAATACAGTACAGTACACCACAACACAATACAGTACAGTACAGTACACCACAACACAATACAGTACAGTACACCACAACACAATACAGTACAGTACAGTACACCACAACACAACAGAACACAATACAGTGCAGCACAATACACTACAACACAATACAGTACAGTACAGTACACCACAACACAATATAGTACAGTACACCACAACACAATACAGTACAGTACAGTACACCACAACACAATATAGTACAGTACACCACAACACAATATAGTACAGTACAGTACACCACAACACAATACAGTACAGTACACCACAACACAATACAGTACAGTACACCACAACACAATATAGTACGGTACAGTACACCACAACACAATATAGTACAGTACACCACAACACAATATAGTACAGTACCCCACAACACAATACAGTACAGTACAGTACACCACAACACAATACAGTACAGTACCCCACAACACAATACAGTACGGTACAGTACACCACAACACAAAATAGTACAGTACACCACAACACAATATAGTACAGTACACCACAACACAATACAGTACAGTACAGTACACCACAACACAATATAGTACAGTACAGTACACCACAACACAATACAGTACAGTACACCACAACACAATACAGTACAGTACAGTACACCACAACACAATACAGTACAGTACAGTACACCACAACACAATACAGTGCAGTACACCACAACACAACACAATACAGTACAGTACACCACAACACAATACAATGTAAAAAACACAATATAACACAATACACACACCTCCACATAGACTACTAGAGCAGTGTGGAAATGCATTTTTTTTAAAAATCAAATTAATATTGGGTGCCGTTTTCAAGAGATTGTTAAGCATTTAGTTAACTATTTGGTTGTAATATCATCACGTCTTAATTAAAGAGCACAGTCAGAACTACACAGATTACTCCATGTTTATCTCTATCATCAGAGTTATACAGCAAGTCACTGTTTATCTCTATCATCAGAGTTATACAGCAAGTCACTGTTTATCTCTATCATCAGAGTTATACAGCAAGTCACTGTTTATCTCTCTCATCAGAGTTATACAGCAAGTCACTGTTTATCTCTATCATCAGAGTTATACAGCAAGTCACTGTTTATCTCTATCATCAGAGTTATACAGCAAGTCACTGTTTATCTCTATCATCAGAGTTATACAGCAAGTCACTGTTTATCTCTGTCATCAGAGTTATACAGCAAGTCACTGTTTATCTCTATCATCAGAGTTATACAGCAAGTCACTGTTTATCTCTATCATCAGAGTTATACAGCAAGTCACTGTTTATCTCTATCATCAGTTATACAGCAAGTCACTGTTTATCTCTATCATCAGAGTTATACAGCAAGTCACTGTTTATCTCTGTCATCAGAGTTATACAGCAAGTCACTGTTTATCTCTATCATCAGAGTTATACAGCAAGTCACTGTTTATCTCTATCATCAGAGTTATACAGCAAGTCACTGTTTATCTCTGTCATCAGAGTTATACAGCAAGTCACTGTTTATCTCTATCATCAGAGTTATACAGCAAGTCACTGTTTATCTCTATCATCAGAGTTATACAGCAAGTCACTGTTTATCTCTATCATCAGAGTTATACAGCAAGTCACTGCACGCTTTTCATGATCAGTATGAACATCAATGGATCATTTCATTTCAGATACCTGAGGGTTGCCTCACAATATCTCTCAATATTGGCCACCATTAATGGAATATTTGAGTGATATAATATAAAAGTGAACTATACCTGAGAAGTATGAGAGGTTAAGGTTCATCCGTTGCTGCCTCTGCCTGTCAAGCAGCACAAGGGGGCATTTGGTGGCCCGTTCCTGTAGGTTCATGCTCTACAACATCCACAGAGTACGACCCTGCCTCACACAGGAAGCGGCGCAGGTCCTAATCCAGACACTTGTCATCTCCCGTCTGGATTACTGCAACTCGCTGTTGGCTGGGCTCCCTGCCTGTGCCATTAAACCCCTTCAACTCATCCAGAACGCCGCAGCCCGTCTGGCGTTCAACCTTCCCAAGTTCTCTCACGTCACCCCGCTCCTCCGTTCTCTCCACTGGCTTCCAGTTGAAGCTCGCATCCGCTACAAGACCATGGTGCTTGCCTACGGAGCTGTGAGGGGAACGGCACCTCAGTACCTCCTGGCTCTGATCAGGCCCTACACCCAAACAAGGGCACTGCGTTCATCCACCTCTGGCCTGCTCGCCTCCCTACCACTGAGGAAGTACAGCTCCCGCTCAGCCCAGTCAAAACTGTTCGCTGCTCTAGCCCCCCAATGGTGGAACAAACTCCCTCACGACGCCAGGACAGCGGAGTCAATCACCACCTTTCGGAGACACCTGAAACCCCACCTCTTTAAGGAATACCTAGGATAGGATAAGTAATCCCTCTCACCCCCCCTTTAAGATTTAGATGCACTATTGTAAAGTGACTGTTCCACTCGATGTCATAAGGTGAATGCACCAATTTGTAAGTCGCTCTGGATAAGAGCGTCTGCTAAATGACTTAAATGTAAATGTAAATGTATTTGCCGATGTAACTTTACTGTCAGCTGATAACATTTACTTTGCAAGCGACCGGTAGAAACATTGTACAGTTGACTAAACATAGTGGTAAGGAAACCTAATGTACTTTTTTTCTCCAACCAACGTAGGCCTACCAAGCGAAGTTAGCTAACTTGATCTCCCTTTCAACAGTGTATTTAAGTGTTTAATTACCATTGCTGCTGACAGACACAATAGGCTACATTGATTGACGGACCACGTCAAATTGACTAGCTTGCTAATAACAGATCGCATCAACATGGCTAGTTAACAAGCTAACTTTCAGGGGGCAAACTAGATTTGATTTGCTTGCCATCTATGATAGGGATGACAGCATTCTGACTGACATTTTTACCAGGACGAGGACTTGTCGATTTCAAGCTCTTTCCAAAAGCCTAATTTCTGATGAAGCAAGATAAGTGACACATGTTGTTTGCTACATGCCAAATGGATAGGCGACCCACGTGTATCTGAAATGACATGATTAACTGATGTTTACTGATCATAAAAAGCATTTACTTCCTGAATAACACCAATGAGCTAAATGTGGAATAATCTGAAATGTGTAGTTCTGACTATGCTATTTAAGAGGTGTTGATATTACAACCAAATACCAAATAACATTTACTCAACAATAGAAAACGGCACATAGTTGTCAATGGTTTTAGCGGAGCTGGAGGTCTCCTTGCCCCCCAGCAGCCAAACCGAATGCTCTGCACTGTATTGTCACGTTTTATTGATAACGACCTATATCCTCTTGTCTGTCTGTCTGTCTGTCTGTCTGTCTGTCTGTCTGTCTGTCTGTCTGTCTGTCTGTCTGTCTGTCTGTCTGTCTGTCTGTCTGTCTGTCTGTCTGTCTGTCTGTCTGTCTGTCTGTCTGTCTGTCTGTCTGTCTGTCTGTCTGTCTGTCTGTCTGTCTGTCTGTCACACTGCACCAGATGCCCTTGTCAGGGTTTAGAGCTGAAAATCCAGCCAAGAATCTCTGATCCGGGAGAAGGTTGAAAGATTTAGACTCTCACCCTTGGTCTTTAAGGCTTCACTGTCTCTCTCTCTCTCTCTCTCTCTCTCTCTCTCTCTCTCTCTCTCTCTCTCTCTCTCTGTCTGTCTGTCTGTCTCTCTCTCTCTCTCTCTCTCTCTCTCTCTCTCTCTCTCTCTCTCTCTCTCTCTCTCTCTCTCTCTCTCTCTCTCTCTCTCCTGTTCTCTCTCCCCTGTTCTCTCCCCCTGACCCCATGACTCAGTATAGAACAGATCTTGTGATGATTATTTCAGAAGCTCTCTGGTGTGATTCTGCGTTTCCTACCTACAAAGTACTGTTATGGGGGAATAGTACTCCTGTATCCTATGTCCTAAGTGTACCACCACCACCCCCATGATATGTTCAATGACAATATCACAACAAATATAGAAATACTACTAATATAGAGAAATAATCCTGAGGATGTGATGCCTGTCTGCCTGCCAGTGGTCCGCCCTGCCCTCACCCTTCCTCTTCACTGTGTTTCCTCTCTCTGTTCATCCCCCCATGTTACCTCTCTCTCTCTCTCTGTTCAGAACTCATTTGCCAGCTTGTGTTCCCCTCACCTGGCATTTCTCTCTTTGATGTGCTGTAGCAGACACGGGGCTGGAACTGCAGTATAACCTGTGTTTGTGAAGTCTGAAGCCAGCCTCCTCTCTCTTTCACTCTCTCCCTCTCTCCCACCCTCTTTCCCACTTCCTCCAACTATCTCCCCCATCTCTCTTTCTCTCTCATCCATGGCAGGTAGAGTAAAGCCGGTCTGTGTGTCTCATTAAAAACGAGAGGTAGGCAGGCAGATGGATAGAGGGATAGATGGAGGGATAGAGGTAAAGGAGAAAACATGTGCCTCACCTCCTCTCTAATCAGCCTGTCTTTCCACAAACACTGACAGGGCTCCCAACGCGCCAACCCACCAGGACCTAGTTTCAAACACTGACATAAACACTGTAGGAACGTCTGAAACGAGTTCATTTGGTGAGTCAAAGAAGAAAAGA